>NW_028255936.1:0-375000 GCF_971803275.1 Cyanistes caeruleus
ACTTGGGTTAGCACGACAGAAAAGAAGAGAAGAAAATCTTCGCCAGTTAGAACAGAGCCAGAGTCCCACCATTTCCCCCTCCACTTTTCTTTCTTTTCTACATTTAGAGGTAAAGCTTCCATCTGCAAAAGCTTCCATCTCTCACTTCCTGATGTAGCCATTTGCTACCCTTTAGCCTTGACTGCCACGCATCGGACTGCTGTCCGTGTGGGGATGGGGATGCTCAGCCTGGAAAGAGAAGGGGGCTGGCGAGGCCTCCCTGCAGCTCTAGGAAAGATGGGCACAGAGAGGAGAAGCCTTTCAACTGCAGGAGTGAGCTTGAAGTTGGATCTAATGAAGCTGCTCTTTTCCACTCCGGCTGCTGGGGCACTGGCCCAGGCTGTGCACAGAGGCTGGGGATGCTCCATCCTTGGCAACATCCAAGGCCAGCTGGGAGCGGGGCTCTGAGCAACCTATTCTGGGCGAAGATTGCTCCGCTTGGAACAAGATGGTCTTTAGGGTCCCTTCCAAGCCCAAGCACCCAGGGATTCCGTCATTCATTCTACGGTCTCCGTTGTCCTCTTCAGCCTGGGCCTGAACTCCTGGCGGTGATGTCACAGTGCACGCTCCAGCTAGAACTTCCAGCATCCAGCAACGGCCACAACACAACCCTTGGCTCTTTGTGCCAGCACGCTCTTCATTCACCCTGCTCCAAGCCTACCCCTGTCACCTTGTTGCCACCTGCTCCCTGATTCCCCCAGCAGTCCCCAAAGCTCCCCATCGCTTGGATTTTGCTCTCCATCCTTGCAGGATGTCTGCATTTGTTCCAAAAGAGGTATGGTACTATTCCACGGAGGCGGACACCCCGCAGCTGCCTGGCTGGGCTGGAGCTTTGTGGGACAGGCTGGGAAATTTTGCTACCTCTGCAGGCTGGCACAGACGGAGAGGAGGAGACGGACGTCGATACACAGACTGATAGAGAAGAAGCCATGGAAGTGGACGGAGAGGATACTGGAGAGGAAGAGATGGATGTGGATATGTACGAGACAGAGGAAGAGATGGAGGTGGAAACGAAAGATTCCATTGAAGAGATGGATATTGATCTAAAAGACAAGGAGGAAGACATGGTCTTGGGATGAAGACCGATGCCAGCAGCAGAACAGGCAGGTGCTCCCCACAGGCAGAGTGGGGCCCCTGCTGCCAGCCTGGGGCCGGGCTGGGCACTTCCTGCTCAGGGACACGCTAGCCCATGCACTGGATTCTGCTGGCCATCCCTGGCCTGGCCTGGGCTTGCTGTGGGCCACACAAGCCCTGTTCCAGTGCCTGGGCCACAGCCCCCAGCCAGGCTCCCTTCTGGCAGCAGAGTCCCACTGGGCCAGTGTCCCAGCCCGGCAGCACATGGAACACCCTTCCGTGCCTGACTGCACTGACCGTGCTACTTGTTTTTCTTCCAGGACTTAGGGACATCACAGACACAGATACCACCCTGCTGTACATACGTTTTACAGTGGTTGTGTTCAGGATAGAGGTTTTAGAGTTTGTTTAAGTTGTCTGTAAATACGTTTCATAGAGTTTTGTTAGAGCTGTTCTCAGGTAAATAGGTTCTATAGTTTGTTGTTGTTGTTGTTGTTGTTGTTGTTGTTGTTACCAATATTCTTACAGTGTAAATATGTGGTGTAGTTCATTCTTGTTCCTTTTCTTCTACAGATAAACAGTCTTTGATTTTCACACCCCAGTTCTCTTTGCATTTTCTTCGGGCACATTTGCAAAGCTGTGGGTTGTTTCGGGAACAATGTTTGCAGGACTCTAAAAAGAGTATCACAACCGCTCTGCCACACTCTCAGCTGCTGCTGCTGCCCCAAAAAGCACTGGCTGGCTTTGCTCACACAATCACAGTTGTGGTGGCATTTCTACCACACCACAGGACAGCGATGTTTTCCCTCTTCTCCTGGAAATACCTACAGCACTTGTGGGTAGCAAGGCAAACATGAGCCTCTTTTAGTGGCCCTTGAAATTGGACATGTGAAATGAGGCACACAAAGCCACAGGCCAGCTGAACCTGGCATCTCTGAATGGGTCTTTACATTCTTCCCAGGAAGATGAATGGCAATCACTATTTTGGCAGGGAGGAAAGTGCATCAGCTAGCAATTTGCTGTAGAAAATGTGCTTTCTGCTCCTCTCACAGCCAAAACTCCTAGCCATTTCTTGGAAGTCCTTCTTAGATAAGGACCGTGTTCAACTGAGTGACAGTGAAGCCAAATGGCAATGCCGCAATCAATTGTCCTGTACACAATCTCCTTCATCCACGTGGAAGGTTACTCACGGGCACACAAGAGGACGGAAGAAACCCAAATGCATCGTTGGACATAATGAAGTCAGACGTGTTGAGGGATGAAGAAATCTTGCAGAGATATGGAAAGCTGCCCTGAAAACCCAGTTCGGGGAGAGCCTGAGCTCTTTTGTGCTTCTAGGCCTGAAGATGCTCAGCAGCTTTCCCATGCTCAGCAGGCAGTAGGATTGTGCCTGAATCTGGCTCTGGAAATGCCAGTGCCTCAAGTGAGAGCTGTGGCAATGATTTCCATTGCATGGAGAGGGGCCACAGTCCTGCAAGAGTCTTTCAGCAGAGCAAACAGCAGCCTGGAGGGTGGGCAGTGCTGCATCTGGACCACTGCATGCTCATCCTTCACCACAATGCAGAGCTGCCATGGATCACTTTTTCCATTTCTGCTGTTGGATATGTTTTGGAGAAGTTGTTCTAGGTGGCTTTGGATGGTGATCCAAGTAGGAAGCAGCCATTCGCCTGCTGTGATATCCTTACAACTAGTCCTAACTTCTCATTGCCTTTGGTTTGATTGGGGGTGTTTTATCTGTTTGTTTGATTGGTTTCTTTGGGTTGGTTTCTTTGTGTTTTTCTCTGTTTGGCTTGGAGTTTCTTTTCCTTTTTTAGAAACGACTGGTGAAGTTGGCACAAGCAAACTCCAGAAAACGTAAAGCAGGCTTGACTTTCCAGAAATTGCTTTTGGCTGGCTTTAGCTGCATTCCCCAGGATCACGATCAGCAGTAGATATTTGCAGGTTTTGCTCTGCATCCTCAGCCTGCCCAGGTGTTGTTCAGTGTTTCAGCAATGGAGAAGACGATGGATATTTTGCTAAACCTCCTTTCAAACAACAAAACTTGGGTTAGCACGACAGAAAAGAAGAGAAGAAAATCTTCGCCAGTTAGAACAGAGCCAGAGTCCCACCATTTCCCCCTCCACTTTGCTTTCTTTTCTACATTTAGAGGTAAAGCTTCCATCTCCAAAAGCTTCCATCTCTCACTTCCTGATGTAGCCATTTGCTACCCTTTAGCCTTGACTGCCACGCATCGGACTGCTGTCCGTGTGGGGCTGGGGATGCTCAGCCTGGAAAGAGAAGGGGGCTGGCGAGGCCTCCCTGCAGCTCTAGGAAAGATGGGCACAGAGAGGAGAAGCCTTTCAAATGCAGGAGTGAGCTTGAAGTTGGATCTAATGAAGCTGCTCTTTTCCACTCCGGCTGCTGGGGCACTGGCCCAGGCTGTGCACAGAGGCTGGGGATGCTCCATCCTTGGCAACATCCAAGGCCAGCTGGGAGCGGGGCTCTGAGCAACCTCTTCTGGGCGAAGATTGCTCCGCTTGGAACAAGATGGTCTTTAGGGTCCCTTCCAAGCCCAAGCACCCAGGGATTCCATCATTCATTCTACGGTCTCCGTTGTCTACTTCAGCCTGGGCCTGAACTCCTGGCGGTGATGTCACAGTGCACGCTCCAGCTAGAACTTCCAGCATCCAGCAACGGCCACAACACAACCCTTGGCTCCTTGTGCCAGCACGCTCTTCATTCACCCTGCTCCAAGCCTACCCCTGTCACCTTGTTGCCACCTGCTCCCTGATTCCCCCAGCAGTCCCCAAAGCTCCCCATCTCTTGGATTTTGCTCTCCATCCCTGCAGGATGTCTGCATTTGTTCCAAAAGAGGTATGGTACTATTCCACGGAGGCGGACACCCCGCAGCTGCCTGGCTGGGCTGGAGCTTTGTGGGACAGGCTGGGAAATTTTGCTACCTCTGCAGGCTGGCACAGACGGAGAGGAGGAGACGGACGTCGATACACAGACTGATAGAGAAGAAGCCATGGAAGTGGACGGAGAGGATACTGGAGAGGAAGAGATGGATGTGGATATGTACGAGACAGAGGAAGAGATGGAGGTGGAAACGAAAGATTCCATTGAAGAGATGGATATTGATCTAAAAGACAAGGAGGAAGACATGGTCTTGGGATGAAGACCGATGCCAGCAGCAGAACAGGCAGGTGCTCCCCACAGGCAGAGTGGGGCCCCTGCTGCCAGCCTGGGGCCGGGCTGGGCACTTCCTGCTCAGGGACACGCTAGCCCATGCACTGCATTCTGCTGGCCATCCCTGGCCTGGCCTGGGCTTGCTGTGGGCCACACAAGCCCTGTTCCAGTGCCTGGGCCACAGCCCCCAGCCAGGCTCCCTTCTGGCAGCAGAGTCCCACTGGGCCAGTGTCCCAGCCCGGCAGCACATGGAACACCCTTCCGTGCCTGACTGCACTGACCGTGCTACTTGTTTTTCTTCCAGGACTTAGGGACATCACAGACACAGATACCACCCTGCTGTACATACGTTTTACAGTGGTTGTGTTCAGGATAGAGGTTTTAGAGTTTGTTTAAGTTGTCTGTAAATACGTTTCATAGAGTTTTGTTAGAGCTGTTCTCAGGTAAATAGGTTCTATAGTTTGTTGTTGTTGTTGTTGTTGTTGTTGTTGTTGTTACCAATATTCTTACAGTGTAAATATGTGGTGTAGTTCATTCTTGTTCCTTTTCTTCTACAGATAAACAGTCTTTGATTTTCACACCCCAGTTCTCTTTGCATTTTCTTCGGGCACATTTGCAAAGCTGTGGGTTGTTTCGGGAACAATGTTTGCAGGACTCTAAAAAGAGTATCACAACCGCTCTGCCACACTCTCAGCTGCTGCTGCTGCCCCAAAAAGCACTGGCTGGCTTTGCTCACACAATCACAGTTGTGGTGGCATTTCTACCACACCACAGGACAGCGATGTTTTCCCTCTTCTCCTGGAAATACCTACAGCACTTGTGGGTAGCAAGGCAAACATGAGCCTCTTTTAGTGGCCCTTGAAATTGGACATGTGAAATGAGGCACACAAAGCCACAGGCCAGCTGAACCTGGCATCTCTGAATGGGTCTTTACATTCTTCCCAGGAAGATGAATGGCAATCACTATTTTGGCAGGGAGGAAAGTGCATCAGCTAGCAATTTGCTGTAGAAAATGTGCTTTCTGCTCCTCTCACAGCCAAAACTCCTAGCCATTTCTTGGAAGTCCTTCTTAGATAAGGACCGTGTTCAACTGAGTGACAGTGAAGCCAAATGGCAATGCCGCAATCAATTGTCCTGTACACAATCTCCTTCATCCACGTGGAAGGTTACTCACGGGCACACAAGAGGACGGAAGAAACCCAAATGCATCGTTGGACATAATGAAGTCAGACGTGTTGAGGGATGAAGAAATCTTGCAGAGATATGGAAAGCTGCCCTGAAAACCCAGTTCGGGGAGAGCCTGAGCTCTTTTGTGCTTCTAGGCCTGAAGATGCTCAGCAGCTTTCCCATGCTCAGCAGGCAGTAGGATTGTGCCTGAATCTGGCTCTGGAAATGCCAGTGCCTCAAGTGAGAGCTGTGGCAATGATTTCCATTGCATGGAGAGGGGCCACAGTCCTGCAAGAGTCTTTCAGCAGAGCAAACAGCAGCCTGGAGGGTGGGCAGTGCTGCATCTGGACCACTGCATGCTCATCCTTCACCACAATGCAGAGCTGCCATGGATCACTTTTTCCATTTCTGCTGTTGGATATGTTTTGGAGAAGTTGTTCTAGGTGGCTTTGGATGGTGATCCAAGTAGGAAGCAGCCATTCGCCTGCTGTGATATCCTTACAACTAGTCCTAACTTCTCATTGCCTTTGGTTTGATTGGGGGTGTTTTATCTGTTTGTTTGATTGGTTTCTTTGGGTTGGTTTCTTTGTGTTTTTCTCTGTTTGGCTTGGAGTTTCTTTTCCTTTTTTAGAAACGACTGGTGAAGTTGGCACAAGCAAACTCCAGAAAACGTAAAGCAGGCTTGACTTTCCAGAAATTGCTTTTGGCTGGCTTTAGCTGCATTCCCCAGGATCACGATCAGCAGTAGATATTTGCAGGTTTTGCTCTGCATCCTCAGCCTGCCCAGGTGTTGTTCAGTGTTTCAGCAATGGAGAAGACGATGGATATTTTGCTAAACCTCCTTTCAAACAACAAAACTTGGGTTAGCACGACAGAAAAGAAGAGAAGAAAATCTTCGCCAGTTAGAACAGAGCCAGAGTCCCACCATTTCCCCCTCCACTTTGCTTTCTTTTCTACATTTAGAGGTAAAGCTTCCATCTCCAAAAGCTTCCATCTCTCACTTCCTGATGTAGCCATTTGCTACCCTTTAGCCTTGACTGCCACGCATCGGACTGCTGTCCGTGTGGGGCTGGGGATGCTCAGCCTGGAAAGAGAAGGGGGCTGGCGAGGCCTCCCTGCAGCTCTAGGAAAGATGGGCACAGAGAGGAGAAGCCTTTCAAATGCAGGAGTGAGCTTGAAGTTGGATCTAATGAAGCTGCTCTTTTCCACTCCGGCTGCTGGGGCACTGGCCCAGGCTGTGCACAGAGGCTGGGGATGCTCCATCCTTGGCAACATCCAAGGCCAGCTGGGAGCGGGGCTCTGAGCAACCTCTTCTGGGCGAAGATTGCTCCGCTTGGAACAAGATGGTCTTTAGGGTCCCTTCCAAGCCCAAGCACCCAGGGATTCCATCATTCATTCTACGGTCTCCGTTGTCTACTTCAGCCTGGGCCTGAACTCCTGGCGGTGATGTCACAGTGCACGCTCCAGCTAGAACTTCCAGCATCCAGCAACGGCCACAACACAACCCTTGGCTCCTTGTGCCAGCACGCTCTTCATTCACCCTGCTCCAAGCCTACCCCTGTCACCTTGTTGCCACCTGCTCCCTGATTCCCCCAGCAGTCCCCAAAGCTCCCCATCTCTTGGATTTTGCTCTCCATCCCTGCAGGATGTCTGCATTTGTTCCAAAAGAGGTATGGTACTATTCCACGGAGGCGGACACCCCGCAGCTGCCTGGCTGGGCTGGAGCTCTGTGGGACAGGCTGGGAAATTTTGCTACCTCTGCAGGCTGGCACAGACCGAGAGGAGGAGACGGACGTCGATACACAGACTGATAGAGAAGAAGCCATGGAAGTGGACGGAGAGGATACTGGAGAGGAAGAGATGGATGTGGATATGTACGAGACAGAGGAAGAGATGGAGGTGGAAACGAAAGATTCCATTGAAGAGATGGATATTGATCTAAAAGACAAGGAGGAAGACATGGTCTTGGGATGAAGACCGATGCCAGCAGCAGAACAGGCAGGTGCTCCCCACAGGCAGAGTGGGGCCCCTGCTGCCAGCCTGGGGCCGGGCTGGGCACTTCCTGCTCAGGGACACGCTAGCCCATGCACTGCATTCTGCTGGCCATCCCTGGCCTGGCCTGGGCTTGCTGTGGGCCACACAAGCCCTGTTCCAGTGCCTGGGCCACAGCCCCCAGCCAGGCTCCCTTCTGGCAGCAGAGTCCCACTGGGCCAGTGTCCCAGCCCGGCAGCACATGGAACACCCTTCCGTGCCTGACTGCACTGACCGTGCTACTTGTTTTTCTTCCAGGACTTAGGGACATCACAGACACAGATGCCACCCTGCTGTACATACGTTTTACAGTGGTTGTGTTCAGGATAGAGGTTTTAGAGTTTGTTTAAGTTGTCTGTAAATACGTTTCATAGAGTTTTGTTAGAGCTGTTCTCAGGTAAATAGGTTCTATAGTTTGTTGTTGTTGTTGTTTTTGTTGTTGTTGTTGTTACCAATATTCTTACAGTGTAAATATGTGGTGTAGTTCATTCTTGTTCCTTTTCTTCTACAGATAAACAGTCTTTGATTTTCACACCCCAGTTCTCTTTGCATTTTCTTCGGGCACATTTGCAAAGCTGTGGGTTATTTCGGGAACAATGTTTGCAGGACTCTAAAAAGAGTATCACAACCGCTCTGCCACACTCTCAGCTGCTGCTGCTGCCCCAAAAAGCACTGGCTGGCTTTGCTCACACAATCACAGTTGTGGTGGCATTTCTACCACACCACAGGACAGCGATGTTTTCCCTCTTCTCCTGGAAATACCTACAGCACTTGTGGGTAGCAAGGCAAACATGAGCCTCTTTTAGTGGCCCTTGAAATTGGACATGTGAAATGAGGCACACAAAGCCACAGGCCAGCTGAACCTGGCATCTCTGAATGGGTCTTTACATTCTTCCCAGGAAGATGAATGGCAATCACTATTTTGGCAGGGAGGAAAGTGCATCAGCTAGCAATTTGCTGTAGAAAATGTGCTTTCTGCTCCTCTCACAGCCAAAACTCCTACCCATTTCTTGGAAGTCCTTCTTAGATAAGGACCGTGTTCAACTGAGTGACAGTGAAGCCAAATGGCAATGCCGCAATCAATTGTCCTGTACACAATCTCCTTCATCCACGTGGAAGGTTACTCACGGGCACACAAGAGGACGGAAGAAACCCAAATGCATCGTTGGACATAATAAAGTCAGACGTGTTGAGGGATGAAGAAATCTTGCAGAGATATGGAAAGCTGCCCTGAAAACCCAGTTCGGGGAGAGCCTGAGCTCTTTTGTGCTTCTAGGCCTGAAGATGCTCAGCAGCTTTCCCAGATGCTCAGCAGGCAGTAGGATTGTGCCTGAATCTGGCTCTGGAAATGCCAGTGCCTCAAGTGAGAGCTGTGGCAATGATTTCCATTGCATGGAGAGGGGCCACAGTCCTGCAAGAGTCTTTCAGCAGAGCAAACAGCAGCCTGGAGGGTGGGCAGTGCTGCATCTGGACCACTGCATGCTCATCCTTCACCACAATGCAGAGCTGCCATGGATCACTTTTTCCATTTCTGCTGTTGGATATGTTTTGGAGAAGTTGTTCTAGGTGGCTTTGGATGGTGATCCAAGTAGGAAGCAGCCATTCGCCTGCTGTGATATCCTTACAACTAGTCCTAACTTCTCATTGCCTTTGGTTTGATTGGGGGTGTTTTATCTGTTTGTTTGATTGGTTTCTTTGGGTTGGTTTCTTTGTGTTTTTCTCTGTTTGGCTTGGAGTTTCTTTTCCTTTTTTAGAAACGACTGGTGAAGTTGGCACAAGCAAACTCCAGAAAACGTAAAGCAGGCTTGACTTTCCAGAAATTGCTTTTGGCTGGCTTTAGCTGCATTCCCCAGGATCACGATCAGCAGTAGATATTTGCAGGTTTTGCTCTGCATCCTCAGCCTGCCCAGGTGTTGTTCAGTGTTTCAGCAATGGAGAAGACGATGGATATTTTGCTAAACCTCCTTTCAAACAACAAAACTTGGGTTAGCACGACAGAAAAGAAGAGAAGAAAATCTTCGCCAGTTAGAACAGAGCCAGAGTCCCACCATTTCCCCCTCCACTTTGCTTTCTTTTCTACATTTAGAGGTAAAGCTTCCATCTGCAAAAGCTTCCATCTCTCACTTCCTGATGTAGCCATTTGCTACCCTTTAGCCTTGACTGCCACGCATCGAACTGCTGTCCGTGTGGGGCTGGGGATGCTCAGCCTGGAAAGAGAAGGGGGCTGGCGAGGCCTCCCTGCAGCTCTAGGAAAGATGGGCACAGAGAGGAGAAGCCTTTCAACTGCAGGAGTGAGCTTGAAGTTGGATCTAATGAAGCTGCTCTTTTCCACTCCGGCTGCTGGGGCACTGGCCCAGGCTGTGCACAGAGGCTGGGGATGCTCCATCCTTGGCAACATCCAAGGCCAGCTGGGAGCGGGGCTCTGAGCAACCTCTTCTGGGCGAAGATTGCTCCGCTTGGAACAAGATGGTCTTTAGGGTCCCTTCCAAGCCCAAGCACCCAGGGATTCCATCATTCATTCTACGGTCTCCGTTGTCTACTTCAGCCTGGGCCTGAACTCCTGGCGGTGATGTCACAGTGCACGCTCCAGCTAGAACTTCCAGCATCCAGCAACGGCCACAACACAACCCTTGGCTCCTTGTGCCAGCACGCTCTTCATTCACCCTGCTCCAAGCCTACCCCTGTCACCTTGTTGCCACCTGCTCCCTGATTCCCCCAGCAGTCCCCAAAGCTCCCCATCTCTTGGATTTTGCTCTCCATCCCTGCAGGATGTCTGCATTTGTTCCAAAAGAGGTATGGTACTATTCCACGGAGGCGGACACCCCGCAGCTGCCTGGCTGGGCTGGAGCTCTGTGGGACAGGCTGGGAAATTTTGCTACCTCTGCAGGCTGGCACAGACGGAGAGGAGGAGACGGACGTCGATACACAGACTGATAGAGAAGAAGCCATGGAAGTGGACGGAGAGGATACTGGAGAGGAAGAGATGGATGTGGATATGTACGAGACAGAGGAAGAGATGGAGGTGGAAACGAAAGATTCCATTGAAGAGATGGATATTGATCTAAAAGACAAGGAGGAAGACATGGTCTTGGGATGAAGACCGATGCCAGCAGCAGAACAGGCAGGTGCTCCCCACAGGCAGAGTGGGGCCCCTGCTGCCAGCCTGGGGCCGGGCTGGGCACTTCCTGCTCAGGGACACGCTAGCCCATGCACTGGATTCTGCTGGCCATCCCTGGCCTGGCCTGGGCTTGCTGTGGGCCACACAAGCCCTGTTCCAGTGCCTGGGCCACAGCCCCCAGCCAGGCTCCCTTCTGGCAGCAGAGTCCCACTGGGCCAGTGTCCCAGCCCGGCAGCACATGGAACACCCTTCCGTGCCTGACTGCACTGACCGTGCTACTTGTTTTTCTTCCAGGACTTAGGGACATCACAGACACAGATGCCACCCTGCTGTACATACGTTTTACAGTGGTTGTGTTCAGGATAGAGGTTTTAGAGTTTGTTTAAGTTGTCTGTAAATACGTTTCATAGAGTTTTGTTAGAGCTGTTCTCAGGTAAATAGGTTCTATAGTTTGTTGTTGTTGTTGTTGTTGTTGTTGTTGTTGTTGTTACCAATATTCTTACAGTGTAAATATGTGGTGTAGTTCATTCTTGTTCCTTTTCTTCTACAGATAAACAGTGTTTGATTTTCACACCCCAGTTCTCTTTGCATTTTCTTCGGGCACATTTGCAAAGCTGTGGGTTGTTTCGGGAACAATGTTTGCAGGACTCTAAAAAGAGTATCACAACCGCTCTGCCACACTCTCAGCTGCTGCTGCTGCCCCAAAAAGCACTGGCTGGCTTTGCTCACACAATCACAGTTGTGGTGGCATTTCTACCACACCACAGGACAGCGATGTTTTCCCTCTTCTCCTGGAAATACCTACAGCACTTGTGGGTAGCAAGGCAAACATGAGCCTCTTTTAGTGGCCCTTGAAATTGGACATGTGAAATGAGGCACACAAAGCCACAGGCCAGCTGAACCTGGCATCTCTGAATGGGTCTTTACATTCTTCCCAGGAAGATGAATGGCAATCACTATTTTGGCAGGGAGGAAAGTGCATCAGCTAGCAATTTGCTGTAGAAAATGTGCTTTCTGCTCCTCTCACAGCCAAAACTCCTACCCATTTCTTGGAAGTCCTTCTTAGATAAGGACCGTGTTCAACTGAGTGACAGTGAAGCCAAATGGCAATGCCGCAATCAATTGTCCTGTACACAATCTCCTTCATCCACGTGGAAGGTTACTCACGGGCACACAAGAGGACGGAAGAAACCCAAATGCATCGTTGGACATAATGAAGTCAGACGTGTTGAGGGATGAAGAAATCTTGCAGAGATATGGAAAGCTGCCCTGAAAACCCAGTTCGGGGAGAGCCTGAGCTCTTTTGTGCTTCTAGGCCTGAAGATGCTCAGCACCTTTCCCAGATGCTCAGCAGGCAGTAGGATTGTGCCTGAATCTGGCTCTGGAAATGCCAGTGCCTCAACTGAGAGCTGTGGCAATGATTTCCATTGCATGGAGAGGGGCCACAGTCCTGCAAGAGTCTTTCAGCAGAGCAAACAGCAGCCTGGAGGGTGGGCAATCTGTACCACTGCATGCTCATCCTTCACCACAATGCAGAGCTGCCATGGATCACTTTTTCCATTTCTCCTGTTGGATATGTTTAGGAGAAGTTGTTCTAGGTGGCTTTGGATGGTGATCCAAGTAGGAAGCAGCCATTCGCCTGCTGTGATATCCTTACAACTAGTCCTAACTTCTCATTGCCTTTGGTTTGATTGGGAGTGTTTTATCTGTTTGTTTGATTGGTTTCTTTGGGTTGGTTTCTTTGTGTTTTTCTCTGTTTTGCTTGGAGTTTCTTTTCCTTTTTTAGAAATGACTGGTGAAGTTGGCACAACCAAACTCCAGAAAACGTAAAGCAGGCTTGACTTTCCAGAAATTGCTTTTGGCTGGCTTTAGCTGCATTCCCCAGGATCACGATCAGCAGTAGATATTTGCAGGTTTTGCTCTGCATCCTCAGCCTGCCCAGATGTTGTTCAGTGTTTCAGCAATGGAGAAGACGATGGATATTTTGCTAAACCTCCTTTCAAACAACAAAACTTGGGTTAGCACGACAGAAAAGAAGAGAAGAAAATCTTCGCCAGTTAGAACAGAGCCAGAGTCCCACCATTTCCCCCTCCACTTTTCTTTCTTTTCTACATTTAGAGGTAAAGCTTCCATCTCCAAAAGCTTCCATCTCTCACTTCCTGATGTAGCCATTTGCTAGCCTTTAGCCTTGACTGCCACGCATCGGACTGCTGTCCGTGTGGGGCTGGGGATGCTCAGCCTGGAAAGAGAAGGGGGCTGGCGAGGCCTCCCTGCAGCTCTAGGAAAGATGGGCACAGAGAGGAGAAGCCTTTCAACTGCAGGAGTGAGCTTGAAGTTGGATCTAATGAAGCTGCTCTTTTCCACTCCGGCTGCTGGGGCACTGGCCCAGGCTGTGCACAGAGGCTGGGGATGCTCCATCCTTGGCAACATCCAAGGCCAGCTGGGAGCGGGGCTCTGAGCAACCTCTTCTGGGCGAAGATTGCTCCGCTTGGAACAAGATGGTCTTTAGGGTCCCTTCCAAGCCCAAGCACCCAGGGATTCCATCATTCATTCTACGGTCTCCGTTGTCCACTTCAGCCTGGGCCTGAACTCCTGGCGGTGATGTCACAGTGCACGCTCCAGCTAGAACTTCCAGCATCCAGCAACGGCCACAACACAACCCTTGGCTCCTTGTGCCAGCACGCTCTTCATTCACCCTGCTCCAAGCCTACCCCTGTCACCTTGTTGCCACCTGCCCCCTGATTCCCCCAGCAGTCCCCAAAGCTCCCCATCTCTTGGATTTTGCTCTCCATCCCTGCAGGATGTCTGCATTTGTTCCAAAAGAGGTATGGTACTATTCCACGGAGGCGGACACCCCGCAGCTGCCTGGCTGGGCTGGAGCTCTGTGGGACAGGCTGGGAAATTTTGCTACCTCTGCAGGCTGGCACAGACGGAGAGGAGGAGACGGACGTCGATACACAGACTGATAGAGAAGAAGCCATGGAAGTGGACGGAGAGGATACTGGAGAGGAAGAGATGGATGTGGATATGTACGAGACAGAGGAAGAGATGGAGGTGGAAACGAAAGATTCCATTGAAGAGATGGATATTGATCTAAAAGACAAGGAGGAAGACATGGTCTTGGGATGAAGACCGATGCCAGCAGCAGAACAGGCAGGTGCTCCCCACAGGCAGAGTGGGGCCCCTGCTGCCAGCCTGGGGCCGGGCTGGGCACTTCCTGCTCAGGGACACGCTAGCCCATGCACTGGATTCTGCTGGCCATCCCTGGCCTGGCCTGGGCTTGCTGTGGGCCACACAAGCCCTGTTCCAGTGCCTGGGCCACAGCCCCCAGCCAGGCTCCCTTCTGGCAGCAGAGTCCCACTGGGCCAGTGTCCCAGCCCGGCAGCACATGGAACACCCTTCCGTGCCTGACTGCACTGACCGTGCTACTTGTTTTTCTTCCAGGACTTAGGGACATCACAGACACAGATGCCACCCTGCTGTACATACGTTTTACAGTGGTTGTGTTCAGGATAGAGGTTTTAGAGTTTGTTTAAGTTGTCTGTAAATACGTTTCATAGAGTTTTGTTAGAGCTGTTCTCAGGTAAATAGGTTCTATAGTTTGTTGTTGTTGTTGTTGTTGTTGTTGTTGTTACCAATATTCTTACAGTGTAAATATGTGGTGTAGTTCATTCTTGTTCCTTTTCTTCTACAGATAAACAGTCTTTGATTTTCACACCCCAGTTCTCTTTGCATTTTCTTCGGGCACATTTGCAAAGCTGTGGGTTGTTTCGGGAACAATGTTTGCAGGACTCTAAAAAGAGTATCACAACCGCTCTGCCACACTCTCAGCTGCTGCTGCTGCCCCAAAAAGCACTGGCTGGCTTTGCTCACACAATCACAGTTGTGGTGGCATTTCTACCACACCACAGGACAGCGATGTTTTCCCTCTTCTCCTGGAAATACCTACAGCACTTGTGGGTAGCAAGGCAAACATGAGCCTCTTTTAGTGGCCCTTGAAATTGGACATGTGAAATGAGGCACACAAAGCCACAGGCCAGCTGAACCTGGCATCTCTGAATGGGTCTTTACATTCTTCCCAGGAAGATGAATGGCAATCACTATTTTGGCAGGGAGGAAAGTGCATCAGCTAGCAATTTGCTGTAGAAAATGTGCTTTCTGCTCCTCTCACAGCCAAAACTCCTAGCCATTTCTTGGAAGTCCTTCTTAGATAAGGACCGTGTTCAACTGAGTGACAGTGAAGCCAAATGGCAATGCCGCAATCAATTGTCCTGTACACAATCTCCTTCATCCACGTGGAAGGTTACTCACGGGCACACAAGAGGACGGAAGAAACCCAAATGCATCGTTGGACATAATGAAGTCAGACGTGTTGAGGGATGAAGAAATCTTGCAGAGATATGGAAAGCTGCCCTGAAAACCCAGTTCGGGGAGAGCCTGAGCTCTTTTGTGCTTCTAGGCCTGAAGATGCTCAGCACCTTTCCCAGATGCTCAGCAGGCAGTAGGATTGTGCCTGAATCTGGCTCTGGAAATGCCAGTGCCTCAACTGAGAGCTGTGGCAATGATTTCCATTGCATGGAGAGGGGCCACAGTCCTGCAAGAGTCTTTCAGCAGAGCAAACAGCAGCCTGGAGGGTGGGCAATCTGTACCACTGCATGCTCATCCTTCACCACAATGCAGAGCTGCCATGGATCACTTTTTCCATTTCTCCTGTTGGATATGTTTAGGAGAAGTTGTTCTAGGTGGCTTTGGATGGTGATCCAAGTAGGAAGCAGCCATTCGCCTGCTGTGATATCCTTACAACTAGTCCTAACTTCTCATTGCCTTTGGTTTGATTGGGAGTGTTTTATCTGTTTGTTTGATTGGTTTCTTTGGGTTGGTTTCTTTGTGTTTTTCTCTGTTTTGCTTGGAGTTTCTTTTCCTTTTTTAGAAATGACTGGTGAAGTTGGCACAACCAAACTCCAGAAAACGTAAAGCAGGCTTGACTTTCCAGAAATTGCTTTTGGCTGGCTTTAGCTGCATTCCCCAGGATCACGATCAGCAGTAGATATTTGCAGGTTTTGCTCTGCATCCTCAGCCTGCCCAGATGTTGTTCAGTGTTTCAGCAATGGAGAAGACGATGGATATTTTGCTAAACCTCCTTTCAAACAACAAAACTTGGGTTAGCACGACAGAAAAGAAGAGAAGAAAATCTTCGCCAGTTAGAACAGAGCCAGAGTCCCACCATTTCCCCCTCCACTTTTCTTTCTTTTCTACATTTAGAGGTAAAGCTTCCATCTCCAAAAGCTTCCATCTCTCACTTCCTGATGTAGCCATTTGCTAGCCTTTAGCCTTGACTGCCACGCATCGGACTGCTGTCCGTGTGGGGCTGGGGATGCTCAGCCTGGAAAGAGAAGGGGGCTGGCGAGGCCTCCCTGCAGCTCTAGGAAAGATGGGCACAGAGAGGAGAAGCCTTTCAACTGCAGGAGTGAGCTTGAAGTTGGATCTAATGAAGCTGCTCTTTTCCACTCCGGCTGCTGGGCCACTGGCCCAGGCTGTGCACAGAGGCTGGGGATGCTCCATCCTTGGCAACATCCAAGGCCAGCTGGGAGCGGGGCTCTGAGCAACCTCTTCTGGGCGAAGATTGCTCCGCTTGGAACAAGATGGTCTTTAGGGTCCCTTCCAAGCCCAAGCACCCAGGGATTCCATCATTCATTCTACGGTCTCCGTTGTCCACTTCAGCCTGGGCCTGAACTCCTGGCGGTGATGTCACAGTGCACGCTCCAGCTAGAACTTCCAGCATCCAGCAACGGCCACAACACAACCCTTGGCTCCTTGTGCCAGCACGCTCTTCATTCACCCTGCTCCAAGCCTACCCCTGTCACCTTGTTGCCACCTGCTCCCTGATTCCCCCAGCAGTCCCCAAAGCTCCCCATCGCTTGGATTTTGCTCTCCATCCCTGCAGGATGTCTGCATTTGTTCCAAAAGAGGTATGGTACTATTCCACGGAGGCGGACACCCCGCAGCTGCCTGGCTGGGCTGGAGCTCTGTGGGACAGGCTGGGAAATTTTGCTACCTCTGCAGGCTGGCACAGACGGAGAGGAGGAGACGGACGTCGATACACAGACTGATAGAGAAGAAGCCATGGAAGTGGACGGAGAGGATACTGGAGAGGAAGAGATGGATGTGGATATGTACGAGACAGAGGAAGAGATGGAGGTGGAAACGAAAGATTCCATTGAAGAGATGGATATTGATCTAAAAGACAAGGAGGAAGACATGGTCTTGGGATGAAGACCGATGCCAGCAGCAGAACAGGCAGGTGCTCCCCACAGGCAGAGTGGGGCCCCTGCTGCCAGCCTGGGGCCGGGCTGGGCACTTCCTGCTCAGGGACACGCTAGCCCATGCACTGGATTCTGCTGGCCATCCCTGGCCTGGCCTGGGCTTGCTGTGGGCCACACAAGCCCTGTTCCAGTGCCTGGGCCACAGCCCCCAGCCAGGCTCCCTTCTGGCAGCAGAGTCCCACTGGGCCAGTGTCCCAGCCCGGCAGCACATGGAACACCCTTCCGTGCCTGACTGCACTGACCGTGCTACTTGTTTTTCTTCCAGGACTTAGGGACATCACAGACACAGATGCCACCCTGCTGTACATACGTTTTACAGTGGTTGTGTTCAGGATAGAGGTTTTAGAGTTTGTTTAAGTTGTCTGTAAATATGTTTCATAGAGTTTTGTTAGAGCTGTTCTCAGGTAAATAGGTTCTATAGTTTGTTGTTGTTGTTGTTGTTGTTGTTGTTACCAATATTCTTACAGTGTAAATATGTGGTGTAGTTCATTCTTGTTCCTTTTCTTCTACAGATAAACAGTGTTTGATTTTCACACCCCAGTTCTCTTTGCATTTTCTTCGGGCACATTTGCAAAGCTGTGGGTTGTTTCGGGAACAATGTTTGCAGGACTCTAAAAAGAGTATCAAAACCGCTCTGCCACACTCTCAGCTGCTGCTGCTGCCCCAAAAAGCACTGGCTGGCTTTGCTCACACAATCACAGTTGTGGTGGCATTTCTACCACACCACAGGACAGCGATGTTTTCCCTCTTCTCCTGGAAATACCTACAGCACTTGTGGGTAGCAAGGCAAACATGAGCCTCTTTTAGTGGCCCTTGAAATTGGACATGTGAAATGAGGCACACAAAGCCACAGGCCAGCTGAACCTGGCATCTCTGAATGGGTCTTTACATTCTTCCCAGGAAGATGAATGGCAATCACTATTTTGGCAGGGAGGAAAGTGCATCAGCTAGCAATTTGCTGTAGAAAATGTGCTTTCTGCTCCTCTCACAGCCAAAACTCCTAGCCATTTCTTGGAAGTCCTTCTTAGATAAGGACCGTGTTCAACTGAGTGACAGTGAAGCCAAATGGCAATGCCGCAATCAATTGTCCTGTACACAATCTCCTTCATCCACGTGGAAGGTTACTCACGGGCACACAAGAGGACGGAAGAAACCCAAATGCATCGTTGGACATAATGAAGTCAGACGTGTTGAGGGATGAAGAAATCTTGCAGAGATATGGAAAGCTGCCCTGAAAACCCAGTTCGGGGAGAGCCTGAGCTCTTTTGTGCTTCTAGGCCTGAAGATGCTCAGCACCTTTCCCAGATGCTCAGCAGGCAGTAGGATTGTGCCTGAATCTGGCTCTGGAAATGCCAGTGCCTCAACTGAGAGCTGTGGCAATGATTTCCATTGCATGGAGAGGGGCCACAGTCCTGCAAGAGTCTTTCAGCAGAGCAAACAGCAGCCTGGAGGGTGGGCAATCTGTACCACTGCATGCTCATCCTTCACCACAATGCAGAGCTGCCATGGATCACTTTTTCCATTTCTCCTGTTGGATATGTTTAGGAGAAGTTGTTCTAGGTGGCTTTGGATGGTGATCCAAGTAGGAAGCAGCCATTCGCCTGCTGTGATATCCTTACAACTAGTCCTAACTTCTCATTGCCTTTGGTTTGATTGGGAGTGTTTTATCTGTTTGTTTGATTGGTTTCTTTGGGTTGGTTTCTTTGTGTTTTTCTCTGTTTTGCTTGGAGTTTCTTTTCCTTTTTTAGAAATGACTGGTGAAGTTGGCACAACCAAACTCCAGAAAACGTAAAGCAGGCTTGACTTTCCAGAAATTGCTTTTGGCTGGCTTTAGCTGCATTCCCCAGGATCACGATCAGCAGTAGATATTTGCAGGTTTTGCTCTGCATCCTCAGCCTGCCCAGATGTGGTTCAGTGTTTCAGCAATGGAGAAGACGATGGATATTTTGCTAAACCTCCTTTCAAACAACAAAACTTGGGTTAGCACGACAGAAAAGAAGAGAAGAAAATCTTCGCCAGTTAGAACAGAGCCAGAGTCCCACCATTTCCCCCTCCACTTTTCTTTCTTTTCTACATTTAGAGGTAAAGCTTCCATCTCCAAAAGCTTCCATCTCTCACTTCCTGATGTAGCCATTTGCTAGCCTTTAGCCTTGACTGCCACGCATCGGACTGCTGTCCGTGTGGGGCTGGGGATGCTCAGCCTGGAAAGAGAAGGGGGCTGGCGAGGCCTCCCTGCAGCTCTAGGAAAGATGGGCACAGAGAGGAGAAGCCTTTCAACTGCAGGAGTGAGCTTGAAGTTGGATCTAATGAAGCTGCTCTTTTCCACTCCGGCTGCTGGGCCACTGGCCCAGGCTGTGCACAGAGGCTGGGGATGCTCCATCCTTGGCAACATCCAAGGCCAGCTGGGAGCGGGGCTCTGAGCAACCTCTTCTGGGCGAAGATTGCTCCGCTTGGAACAAGATGGTCTTTAGGGTCCCTTCCAAGCCCAAGCACCCAGGGATTCCATCATTCATTCTACGGTCTCCGTTGTCCACTTCAGCCTGGGCCTGAACTCCTGGCGGTGATGTCACAGTGCACGCTCCAGCTAGAACTTCCAGCATCCAGCAACGGCCACAACACAACCCTTGGCTCCTTGTGCCAGCACGCTCTTCATTCACCCTGCTCCAAGCCTACCCCTGTCACCTTGTTGCCACCTGCCCCCTGATTCCCCCAGCAGTCCCCAAAGCTCCCCATCTCTTGGATTTTGCTCTCCATCCCTGCAGGATGTCTGCATTTGTTCCAAAAGAGGTATGGTACTATTCCACGGAGGCGGACACCCCGCAGCTGCCTGGCTGGGCTGGAGCTCTGTGGGACAGGGTGGGAAATTTTGCTACCTCTGCAGGCTGGCACAGACGGAGAGGAGGAGACGGACGTCGATACACAGACTGATAGAGAAGAAGCCATGGAAGTGGACGGAGAGGATACTGGAGAGGAAGAGATGGATGTGGATATGTACGAGACAGAGGAAGAGATGGAGGTGGAAACGAAAGATTCCATTGAAGAGATGGATATTGATCTAAAAGACAAGGAGGAAGACATGGTCTTGGGATGAAGACCGATGCCAGCAGCAGAACAGGCAGGTGCTCCCCACAGGCAGAGTGGGGCCCCTGCTGCCAGCCTGGGGCCGGGCTGGGCACTTCCTGCTCAGGGACACGCTAGCCCATGCACTGGATTCTGCTGGCCATCCCTGGCCTGGCCTGGGCTTGCTGTGGGCCACACAAGCCCTGTTCCAGTGCCTGGGCCACAGCCCCCAGCCAGGCTCCCTTCTGGCAGCAGAGTCCCACTGGGCCAGTGTCCCAGCCCGGCAGCACATGGAACACCCTTCCGTGCCTGACTGCACTGACCGTGCTACTTGTTTTTCTTCCAGGACTTAGGGACATCACAGACACAGATGCCACCCTGCTGTACATACGTTTTACAGTGGTTGTGTTCAGGATAGAGGTTTTAGAGTTTGTTTAAGTTGTCTGTAAATATGTTTCATAGAGTTTTGTTAGAGCTGTTCTCAGGTAAATAGGTTCTATAGTTTGTTGTTGTTGTTGTTGTTGTTGTTGTTACCAATATTCTTACAGTGTAAATATGTGGTGTAGTTCATTCTTGTTCCTTTTCTTCTACAGATAAACAGTCTTTGATTTTCACACCCCAGTTCTCTTTGCATTTTCTTCGGGCACATTTGCAAAGCTGTGGCTTGTTTCGGGAACAATGTTTGCAGGACTCTAAAAAGAGTATCAAAACCGCTCTGCCACACTCTCAGCTGCTGCTGCTGCCCCAAAAAGCACTGGCTGGCTTTGCTCACACAATCACAGTTGTGGTGGCATTTCTACCACACCACAGGACAGCGATGTTTTCCCTCTTCTCCTGGAAATACCTACAGCACTTGTGGGTAGCAAGGCAAACATGAGCCTCTTTTAGTGGCCCTTGAAATTGGACATGTGAAATGAGGCACACAAAGCCACAGGCCAGCTGAACCTGGCATCTCTGAATGGGTCTTTACATTCTTCCCAGGAAGATGAATGGCAATCACTATTTTGGCAGGGAGGAAAGTGCATCAGCTAGCAATTTGCTGTAGAAAATGTGCTTTCTGCTCCTCTCACAGCCAAAACTCCTAGCCATTTCTTGGAAGTCCTTCTTAGATAAGGACCGTGTTCAACTGAGTGACAGTGAAGCCAAATGGCAATGCCGCAATCAATTGTCCTGTACACAATCTCCTTCATCCACGTGGAAGGTTACTCACGGGCACACAAGAGGACGGAAGAAACCCAAATGCATCGTTGGACATAATGAAGTCAGACGTGTTGAGGGATGAAGAAATCTTGCAGAGATATGGAAAGCTGCCCTGAAAACCCAGTTCGGGGAGAGCCTGAGCTCTTTTGTGCTTCTAGGCCTGAAGATGCTCAGCACCTTTCCCAGATGCTCAGCAGGCAGTAGGATTGTGCCTGAATCTGGCTCTGGAAATGCCAGTGCCTCAACTGAGAGCTGTGGCAATGATTTCCATTGCATGGAGAGGGGCCACAGTCCTGCAAGAGTCTTTCAGCAGAGCAAACAGCAGCCTGGAGGGTGGGCAATCTGTACCACTGCATGCTCATCCTTCACCACAATGCAGAGCTGCCATGGATCACTTTTTCCATTTCTCCTGTTGGATATGTTTAGGAGAAGTTGTTCTAGGTGGCTTTGGATGGTGATCCAAGTAGGAAGCAGCCATTCGCCTGCTGTGATATCCTTACAACTAGTCCTAACTTCTCATTGCCTTTGGTTTGATTGGGAGTGTTTTATCTGTTTGTTTGATTGGTTTCTTTGGGTTGGTTTCTTTGTGTTTTTCTCTGTTTTGCTTGGAGTTTCTTTTCCTTTTTTAGAAATGACTGGTGAAGTTGGCACAACCAAACTCCAGAAAACGTAAAGCAGGCTTGACTTTCCAGAAATTGCTTTTGGCTGGCTTTAGCTGCATTCCCCAGGATCACGATCAGCAGTAGATATTTGCAGGTTTTGCTCTGCATCCTCAGCCTGCCCAGATGTGGTTCAGTGTTTCAGCAATGGAGAAGACGATGGATATTTTGCTAAACCTCCTTTCAAACAACAAAACTTGGGTTAGCACGACAGAAAAGAAGAGAAGAAAATCTTCGCCAGTTAGAACAGAGCCAGAGTCCCACCATTTCCCCCTCCACTTTTCTTTCTTTTCTACATTTAGAGGTAAAGCTTCCATCTCCAAAAGCTTCCATCTCTCACTTCCTGATGTAGCCATTTGCTAGCCTTTAGCCTTGACTGCCACGCATCGGACTGCTGTCCGTGTGGGGCTGGGGATGCTCAGCCTGGAAAGAGAAGGGGGCTGGCGAGGCCTCCCTGCAGCTCTAGGAAAGATGGGCACAGAGAGGAGAAGCCTTTCAACTGCAGGAGTGAGCTTGAAGTTGGATCTAATGAAGCTGCTCTTTTCCACTCCGGCTGCTGGGCCACTGGCCCAGGCTGTGCACAGAGGCTGGGGATGCTCCATCCTTGGCAACATCCAAGGCCAGCTGGGAGCGGGGCTCTGAGCAACCTCTTCTGGGCGAAGATTGCTCCGCTTGGAACAAGATGGTCTTTAGGGTCCCTTCCAAGCCCAAGCACCCAGGGATTCCATCATTCATTCTACGGTCTCCGTTGTCCACTTCAGCCTGGGCCTGAACTCCTGGCGGTGATGTCACAGTGCACGCTCCAGCTAGAACTTCCAGCATCCAGCAACGGCCACAACACAACCCTTGGCTCCTTGTGCCAGCACGCTCTTCATTCACCCTGCTCCAAGCCTACCCCTGTCACCTTGTTGCCACCTGCTCCCTGATTCCCCCAGCAGTCCCCAAAGCTCCCCATCGCTTGGATTTTGCTCTCCATCCCTGCAGGATGTCTGCATTTGTTCCAAAAGAGGTATGGTACTATTCCACGGAGGCGGACACCCCGCAGCTGCCTGGCTGGGCTGGAGCTCTGTGGGACAGGCTGGGAAATTTTGCTACCTCTGCAGGCTGGCACAGACGGAGAGGAGGAGACGGACGTCGATACACAGACTGATAGAGAAGAAGCCATGGAAGTGGACGGAGAGGATACTGGAGAGGAAGAGATGGATGTGGATATGTACGAGACAGAGGAAGAGATGGAGGTGGAAACGAAAGATTCCATTGAAGAGATGGATATTGATCTAAAAGACAAGGAGGAAGACATGGTCTTGGGATGAAGACCGATGCCAGCAGCAGAACAGGCAGGTGCTCCCCACAGGCAGAGTGGGGCCCCTGCTGCCAGCCTGGGGCCGGGCTGGGCACTTCCTGCTCAGGGACACGCTAGCCCATGCACTGGATTCTGCTGGCCATCCCTGGCCTGGCCTGGGCTTGCTGTGGGCCACACAAGCCCTGTTCAAGTGCCTGGGCCACAGCCCCCAGCCAGGCTCCCTTCTGGCAGCAGAGTCCCACTGGGCCAGTGTCCCAGCCCGGCAGCACATGGAACACCCTTCCGTGCCTGACTGCACTGACCGTGCTACTTGTTTTTCTTCCAGGACTTAGGGACATCACAGACACAGATGCCACCCTGCTGTACATACGTTTTACAGTGGTTGTGTTCAGGATAGAGGTTTTAGAGTTTGTTTAAGTTGTCTGTAAATACGTTTCATAGAGTTTTGTTAGAGCTGTTCTCAGGTAAATAGGTTCTATAGTTTGTTGTTGTTGTTGTTGTTGTTGTTGTTGTTGTTACCAATATTCTTACAGTGTAAATATGTGGTGTAGTTCATTCTTGTTCCTTTTCTTCTACAGATAAACAGTCTTTGATTTTCACACCCCAGTTCTCTTTGCATTTTCTTCGGGCACATTTGCAAAGCTGTGGGTTGTTTCGGGAACAATGTTTGCAGGACTCTAAAAAGAGTATCACAACCGCTCTGCCACACTCTCAGCTGCTGCTGCTGCCCCAAAAAGCACTGGCTGGCTTTGCTCACACAATCACAGTTGTGGTGGCATTTCTACCACACCACAGGACAGCGATGTTTTCCCTCTTCTCCTGGAAATACCTACAGCACTTGTGGGTAGCAAGGCAAACATGAGCCTCTTTTAGTGGCCCTTGAAATTGGACATGTGAAATGAGGCACACAAAGCCACAGGCCAGCTGAACCTGGCATCTCTGAATGGGTCTTTACATTCTTCCCAGGAAGATGAATGGCAATCACTATTTTGGCAGGGAGGAAAGTGCATCAGCTAGCAATTTGCTGTAGAAAATGTGCTTTCTGCTCCTCTCACAGCCAAAACTCCTAGCCATTTCTTGGAAGTCCTTCTTAGATAAGGACCGTGTTCAACTGAGTGACAGTGAAGCCAAATGGCAATGCCGCAATCAATTGTCCTGTACACAATCTCCTTCATCCACGTGGAAGGTTACTCACGGGCACACAAGAGGACGGAAGAAACCCAAATGCATCGTTGGACATAATGAAGTCAGACGTGTTGAGGGATGAAGAAATCTTGCAGAGATATGGAAAGCTGCCCTGAAAACCCAGTTCGGGGAGAGCCTGAGCTCTTTTGTGCTTCTAGGCCTGAAGATGCTCAGCACCTTTCCCAGATGCTCAGCAGGCAGTAGGATTGTGCCTGAATCTGGCTCTGGAAATGCCAGTGCCTCAACTGAGAGCTGTGGCAATGATTTCCATTGCATGGAGAGGGGCCACAGTCCTGCAAGAGTCTTTCAGCAGAGCAAACAGCAGCCTGGAGGGTGGGCAATCTGTACCACTGCATGCTCATCCTTCACCACAATGCAGAGCTGCCATGGATCACTTTTTCCATTTCTCCTGTTGGATATGTTTAGGAGAAGTTGTTCTAGGTGGCTTTGGATGGTGATCCAAGTAGGAAGCAGCCATTCGCCTGCTGTGATATCCTTACAACTAGTCCTAACTTCTCATTGCCTTTGGTTTGATTGGGAGTGTTTTATCTGTTTGTTTGATTGGTTTCTTTGGGTTGGTTTCTTTGTGTTTTTCTCTGTTTTGCTTGGAGTTTCTTTTCCTTTTTTAGAAATGACTGGTGAAGTTGGCACAACCAAACTCCAGAAAACGTAAAGCAGGCTTGACTTTCCAGAAATTGCTTTTGGCTGGCTTTAGCTGCATTCCCCAGGATCACGATCAGCAGTAGATATTTGCAGGTTTTGCTCTGCATCCTCAGCCTGCCCAGATGTTGTTCAGTGTTTCAGCAATGGAGAAGACGATGGATATTTTGCTAAACCTCCTTTCAAACAACAAAACTTGGGTTAGCACGACAGAAAAGAAGAGAAGAAAATCTTCGCCAGTTAGAACAGAGCCAGAGTCCCACCATTTCCCCCTCCACTTTTCTTTCTTTTCTACATTTAGAGGTAAAGCTTCCATCTCCAAAAGCTTCCATCTCTCACTTCCTGATGTAGCCATTTGCTACCCTTTAGCCTTGACTGCCACGCATCGGACTGCTGTCCGTGTGGGGCTGGGGATGCTCAGCCTGGAAAGAGAAGGGGGCTGGCGAGGCCTCCCTGCAGCTCTAGGAAAGATGGGCACAGAGAGGAGAAGCCTTTCAACTGCAGGAGTGAGCTTGAAGTTGGATCTAATGAAGCTGCTCTTTTCCACTCCGGCTGCTGGGGCACTGGCCCAGGCTGTGCACAGAGGCTGGGGATGCTCCATCCTTGGCAACATCCAAGGCCAGCTGGGAGCGGGGCTCTGAGCAACCTCTTCTGGGCGAAGATTGCTCCGCTTGGAACAAGATGGTCTTTAGGGTCCCTTCCAAGCCCAAGCACCCAGGGATTCCATCATTCATTCTACGGTCTCCGTTGTCCACTTCAGCCTGGGCCTGAACTCCTGGCGGTGATGTCACAGTGCACGCTCCAGCTAGAACTTCCAGCATCCAGCAACGGCCACAACACAACCCTTGGCTCCTTGTGCCAGCACGCTCTTCATTCACCCTGCTCCAAGCCTACCCCTGTCACCTTGTTGCCACCTGCTCCCTGATTCCCCCAGCAGTCCCCAAAGCTCCCCATCGCTTGGATTTTGCTCTCCATCCCTGCAGGATGTCTGCATTTGTTCCAAAAGAGGTATGGTACTATTCCACGGAGGCGGACACCCCGCAGCTGCCTGGCTGGGCTGGAGCTCTGTGGGACAGGCTGGGAAATTTTGCTACCTCTGCAGGCTGGCACAGACGGAGAGGAGGAGACGGACGTCGATACACAGACTGATAGAGAAGAAGCCATGGAAGTGGACGGAGAGGATACTGGAGAGGAAGAGATGGATGTGGATATGTACGAGACAGAGGAAGAGATGGAGGTGGAAACGAAAGATTCCATTGAAGAGATGGATATTGATCTAAAAGACAAGGAGGAAGACATGGTCTTGGGATGAAGACCGATGCCAGCAGCAGAACAGGCAGGTGCTCCCCACAGGCAGAGTGGGGCCCCTGCTGCCAGCCTGGGGCCGGGCTGGGCACTTCCTGCTCAGGGACACGCTAGCCCATGCACTGGATTCTGCTGGCCATCCCTGGCCTGGCCTGGGCTTGCTGTGGGCCACACAAGCCCTGTTCCAGTGCCTGGGCCACAGCCCCCAGCCAGGCTCCCTTCTGGCAGCAGAGTCCCACTGGGCCAGTGTCCCAGCCCGGCAGCACATGGAACACCCTTCCGTGCCTGACTGCACTGACCGTGCTACTTGTTTTTCTTCCAGGACTTAGGGACATCACAGACACAGATGCCACCCTGCTGTACATACGTTTTACAGTGGTTGTGTTCAGGATAGAGGTTTTAGAGTTTGTTTAAGTTGTCTGTAAATATGTTTCATAGAGTTTTGTTAGAGCTGTTCTCAGGTAAATAGGTTCTATAGTTTGTTGTTGTTGTTGTTGTTGTTGTTGTTACCAATATTCTTACAGTGTAAATATGTGGTGTAGTTCATTCTTGTTCCTTTTCTTCTACAGATAAACAGTCTTTGATTTTCACACCCCAGTTCTCTTTGCATTTTCTTCGGGCACATTTGCAAAGCTGTGGCTTGTTTCGGGAACAATGTTTGCAGGACTCTAAAAAGAGTATCACAACCGCTCTGCCACACTCTCAGCTGCTGCTGCTGCCCCAAAAAGCACTGGCTGGCTTTGCTCACACAATCACAGTTGTGGTGGCATTTCTACCACACCACAGGACAGCGATGTTTTCCCTCTTCTCCTGGAAATACCTACAGCACTTGTGGGTAGCAAGGCAAACATGAGCCTCTTTTAGTGGCCCTTGAAATTGGACATGTGAAATGAGGCACACAAAGCCACAGGCCAGCTGAACCTGGCATCTCTGAATGGGTCTTTACATTCTTCCCAGGAAGATGAATGGCAATCACTATTTTGGCAGGGAGGAAAGTGCATCAGCTAGCAATTTGCTGTAGAAAATGTGCTTTCTGCTCCTCTCACAGCCAAAACTCCTACCCATTTCTTGGAAGTCCTTCTTAGATAAGGACCGTGTTCAACTGAGTGACAGTGAAGCCAAATGGCAATGCCGCAATCAATTGTCCTGTACACAATCTCCTTCATCCACGTGGAAGGTTACTCACGGGCACACAAGAGGACGGAAGAAACCCAAATGCATCGTTGGACATAATGAAGTCAGACGTGTTGAGGGATGAAGAAATCTTGCAGAGATATGGAAAGCTGCCCTGAAAACCCAGTTCGGGGAGAGCCTGAGCTCTTTTGTGCTTCTAGGCCTGAAGATGCTCAGCAGCTTTCCCAGATGCTCAGCAGGCAGTAGGATTGTGCCTGAATCTGGCTCTGGAAATGCCAGTGCCTCAAGTGAGAGCTGTGGCAATGATTTCCATTGCATGGAGAGGGGCCACAGTCCTGCAAGAGTCTTTCAGCAGAGCAAACAGCAGCCTGGAGGGTGGGCAGTGCTGCATCTGGACCACTGCATGCTCATCCTTCACCACAATGCAGAGCTGCCATGGATCACTTTTTCCATTTCTGCTGTTGGATATGTTTTGGAGAAGTTGTTCTAGGTGGCTTTGGATGGTGATCCAAGTAGGAAGCAGCCATTCGCCTGCTGTGATATCCTTACAACTAGTCCTAACTTCTCATTGCCTTTGGTTTGATTGGGGGTGTTTTATCTGTTTGTTTGATTGGTTTCTTTGGGTTGGTTTCTTTGTGTTTTTCTCTGTTTTGCTTGGAGTTTCTTTTCCTTTTTTAGAAATGACTGGTGAAGTTGGCACAAGCAAACTCCAGAAAACGTAAAGCAGGCTTGACTTTCCAGAAATTGCTTTTGGCTGGCTTTAGCTGCATTCCCCAGGATCACGATCAGCAGTAGATATTTGCAGGTTTTGCTCTGCATCCTCAGCCTGCCCAGGTGTTGTTCAGTGTTTCAGCAATGGAGAAGACGATGGATATTTTGCTAAACCTCCTTTCAAACAACAAAACTTGGGTTAGCACGACAGAAAAGAAGAGAAGAAAATCTTCGCCAGTTAGAACAGAGCCAGAGTCCCACCATTTCCCCCTCCACTTTGCTTTCTTTTCTACATTTAGAGGTAAAGCTTCCATCTGCAAAAGCTTCCATCTCTCACTTCCTGATGTAGCCATTTGCTAGCCTTTAGCCTTGACTGCCACGCATCGGACTGCTGTCCGTGTGGGGCTGGGGATGCTCAGCCTGGAAAGAGAAGGGGGCTGGCGAGGCCTCCCTGCAGCTCTAGGAAAGATGGGCACAGAGAGGAGAAGCCTTTCAACTGCAGGAGTGAGCTTGAAGTTGGATCTAATGAAGCTGCTCTTTTCCACTCCGGCTGCTGGGGCACTGGCCCAGGCTGTGCACAGAGGCTGGGGATGCTCCATCCTTGGCAACATCCAAGGCCAGCTGGGAGCGGGGCTCTGAGCAACCTATTCTGGGCGAAGATTGCTCCGCTTGGAACAAGATGGTCTTCAGGGTCCCTTCCAAGCCCAAGCACACAGGGATTCCATCATTCATTCTACGGTCTCCGTTGTCTACTTCAGCCTGGGCCTGAACTCCTGGCGGTGATGTCACAGTGCACGCTCCAGCTAGAACTTCCAGCATCCAGCAACGGCCACAACACAACCCTTGGCTCCTTGTGCCAGCACGCTCTTCATTCACCCTGCTCCAAGCCTACCCCTGTCACCTTGTTGCCACCTGCTCCCTGATTCCCCCAGCAGTCCCCAAAGCTCCCCATCGCTTGGATTTTGCTCTCCATCCCTGCAGGATGTGTGCATTTGTTCCAAAAGAGGTATGGTACTATTCCACGGAGGCGGACACCCCGCAGCTGCCTGGCTGGGCTGGAGCTCTGTGGGACAGGGTGGGAAATTTTGCTACCTCTGCAGGCTGGCACAGACGGAGAGGAGGAGACGGACGTCGATACACAGACTGATAGAGAAGAAGCCATGGAAGTGGACGGAGAGGATACTGGAGAGGAAGAGATGGATGTGGATATGTACGAGACAGAGGAAGAGATGGAGGTGGAAACGAAAGATTCTATTGAAGAGATGGATATTGATCTAAAAGACAAGGAGGAAGACATGGTCTTGGGATGAAGACCGATGCCAGCAGCAGAACAGGCAGGTGCTCTCCACAGGCAGAGTGGGGCCCCTGCTGCCAGCCTGGGGCCGGGCTGGGCACTTCCTGCTCAGGGACACGCTAGCCCATGCACTGGATTCTGCTGGCCATCCCTGGCCTGGCCTGGGCTTGCTGTGGGCCACACAAGCCCTGTTCCAGTGCCTGGGCCACAGCCCCCAGCCAGGCTCCCTTCTGGCAGCAGAGTCCCACTGGGCCAGTGTCCCAGCCCGGCAGCACATGGAACACCCTTCCGTGCCTGACTGCACTGACCGTGCTACTTGTTTTTCTTGCAGGACTTAGGGACATCACAGACACAGATGCCACCCTGCTGTACATACGTTTTACAGTTGTTGTGTTCAGGATAGAGGTTTTAGAGTTTGTTTAAGTTGTCTGTAAATACGTTTCATAGAGTTTTGTTAGAGCTGTTCTCAGGTAAATAGGTTCTATAGTTTGTTGTTGTTGTTGTTGTTGTTGTTGTTGTTGTTACCAATATTCTTACAGTGTAAATATGTGGTGTAGTTCATTCTTGTTCCTTTTCTTCTACAGATAAACAGTCTTTGATTTTCACACCCCAGTTCTCTTTGCATTTTCTTCGGGCACATTTGCAAAGCTGTGGCTTGTTTCGGGAACAATGTTTGCAGGACTCTAAAAAGAGTATCACAACCGCTCTGCCACACTCTCAGCTGCTGCTGCTGCCCCAAAAAGCACTGGCTGGCTTTGCTCACACAATCACAGTTGTGGTGGCATTTCTACCACACCACAGGACAGCGATGATTTCCCTCTTCTCCTGGAAATACCTACAGCACTTGTGGGTAGCAAGGCAAACATGAGCCTCTTTTAGTGGCCCTTGAAATTGGACATGTGAAATGAGGTACACAAAGCCACAGGCCAGCTGAACCTGGCATCTCTGAATGGGTCTTTACATTCTTCCCAGGAAGATGAATGGCAATCACTATTTTGGCAGGGAGGAAAGTGCATCAGCTAGCAATTTGCTGTAGAAAATGTGCTTTCTGCTCCTCTCACAGCCAAAACTCCTAGCCATTTCTTGGAAGTCCTTCTTAGATAAGGACCGTGTTCAACTGAGTGACAGTGAAGCCAAATGGCAATGCCGCAATCAATTGTCCTGTACACAATCTCCTTCATCCACGTGGAAGGTTACTCACGGGCACACAAGAGGACGGAAGAAACCCAAATGCATCGTTGGACATCATAAAGTCAGACGTGTTGAGGGATGAAGAAATCTTGCAGAGATATGGAAAGCTGCCCTGAAAACGCAGTTCGGGGAGAGCCTGAGCTCTTTTGTGCTTCTAGGCCTGAAGATGCTCAGCAGCTTTCCCAGATGCTCAGCAGGCAGTAGGATTGTGCCTGAATCTGGCTCTGGAAATGCCAGTGCCTCAAGTGAGAGCTGTGGCAATGATTTCCATTGCATGGAGAGGGGCCACAGTCCTGCAAGAGTCTTTCAGCAGAGCAAACAGCAGCCTGGAGGGTGGGCAGTGCTGCATCTGGACCACTGCATGCTCATCCTTCACCACAATGCAGAGCTGCCATGGATCACTTTTTCCATTTCTGCTGTTGGATATGTTTTGGAGAAGTTGTTCTAGGTGGCTTTGGATGGTGATCCAAGTAGGAAGCAGCCATTCGCCTGCTGTGATATCCTTACAACTAGTCCTAACTTCTCATTGCCTTTGGTTTGATTGGGGGTGTTTTATCTGTTTGTTTGATTGGTTTCTTTGGGTTGGTTTCTTTGTGTTTTTCTCTCTTTTGCTTGGAGTTTCTTTTCCTTTTTTAGAAATGACTGGTGAAGTTGGCACAAGCAAACTCCAGAAAACGTAAAGCAGGCTTGACTTTCCAGAAATTGCTTTTGGCTGGCTTTAGCTGCATTCCCCAGGATCACGATCAGCAGTAGATATTTGCAGGTTTTGCTCTGCATCCTCAGCCTGCCCAGGTGTTGTTCAGTGTTTCAGCAATGGAGAAGACGATGGATATTTTGCTAAACCTCCTTTCAAACAACAAAACTTGGGTTAGCACGACAGAAAAGAAGAAAAGAAAATCTTCGCCAGTTAGAACAGAGCCAGAGTCCCACCATTTCCCCCTCCACTTTTCTTTCTTTTCTACATTTAGAGGTAAAGCTTCCATCTGCAAAAGCTTCCATCTCTCACTTCCTGATGTAGCCATTTGCTAGCCTTTAGCCTTGACTGCCACGCATCGGACTGCTGTCCGTGTGGGGCTGGGGATGCTCAGCCTGGAAAGAGAAGGGGGCTGGCGAGGCCTCCCTGCAGCTCTAGGAAAGATGGGCACAGAGAGGAGAAGCCTTTCAAATGCAGGAGTGAGCTTGAAGTTGGATCTAATGAAGCTGCTCTTTTCCACTCCGGCTGCTGGGGCACTGGCCCAGGCTGTGCACAGAGGCTGGGGATGCTCCATCCTTGGCAACATCCAAGGCCAGCTGGGAGCGGGGCTCTGAGCAACCTCTTCTGGGCGAAGATTGCTCCGCTTGGAACAAGATGGTCTTTAGGGTCCCTTCCAAGCCCAAGCACCCAGGGATTCCATCATTCATTCTACAGTCTCCGTTGTCTACTTCAGCCTGGGCCTGAACTCCTGGCGGTGATGTCACAGTGCACGCTCCAGCTAGAACTTCCAGCATCCAGCAACGGCCACAACACAACCCTTGGCTCCTTGTGCCAGCACGCTCTTCATTCACCCTGCTCCAAGCCTACCCCTGTCACCTTGTTGCCACCTGCTCCCTGATTCCCCCAGCAGTCCCCAAAGCTCCCCATCGCTTGGATTTTGCTCTCCATCCCTGCAGGATGTCTGCATTTGTTCCAAAAGAGGTATGGTACTATTCCACGGAGGCGGACACCCCGCAGCTGCCTGGCTGGGCTGGAGCTCTGTGGGACAGGCTGGGAAATTTTGCTACCTCTGCAGGCTGGCACAGACGGAGAGGAGGAGACGGACGTCGATACACAGACTGATAGAGAAGAAGCCATGGAAGTGGACGGAGAGGATACTGGAGAGGAAGAGATGGATGTGGATATGTACGAGACAGAGGAAGAGATGGAGGTGGAAACGAAAGATTCTATTGAAGAGATGGATATTGATCTAAAAGACAAGGAGGAAGACATGGTCTTGGGATGAAGACCGATGCCAGCAGCAGAACAGGCAGGTGCTCCCCACAGGCAGAGTGGGGCCCCTGCTGCCAGCCTGGGGCCGGGCTGGGCACTTCCTGCTCAGGGACACGCTAGCCCATGCACTGGATTCTGCTGGCCATCCCTGGCCTGGCCTGGGCTTGCTGTGGGCCACACAAGCCCTGTTCCAGTGCCTGGGCCACAGCCCCCAGCCAGGCTCCCTTCTGGCAGCAGAGTCCCACTGGGCCAGTGTCCCAGCCCGGCAGCACATGGAACACCCTTCCGTGCCTGACTGCACTGACCGTGCTACTTGTTTTTCTTCCAGGACTTAGGGACATCACAGACACAGATGCCACCCTGCTGTACATACGTTTTACAGTGGTTGTGTTCAGGATAGAGGTTTTAGAGTTTGTTTAAGTTGTCTGTAAATACGTTTCATAGAGTTTTGTTAGAGCTGTTCTCAGGTAAATAGGTTCTATAGTTTGTTGTTGTTGTTGTTGTTGTTGTTGTTGTTGTTACCAATATTCTTACAGTGTAAATATGTGGTGTAGTTCATTCTTGTTCCTTTTCTTCTACAGATAAACAGTCTTTGATTTTCACACCCCAGTTCTCTTTGCATTTTCTTCGGGCACATTTGCAAAGCTGTGGGTTGTTTCGGGAACAATGTTTGCAGGACTCTAAAAAGAGTATCACAACCGCTCTGCCACACTCTCAGCTGCTGCTGCTGCCCCAAAAAGCACTGGCTGGCTTTGCTCACACAATCACAGTTGTGGTGGCATTTCTACCACACCACAGGACAGCGATGTTTTCCCTCTTCTCCTGGAAATACCTACAGCACTTGTGGGTAGCAAGGCAAACATGAGCCTCTTTTAGTGGCCCTTGAAATTGGACATGTGAAATGAGGCACACAAAGCCACAGGCCAGCTGAACCTGGCATCTCTGAATGGGTCTTTACATTCTTCCCAGGAAGATGAATGGCAATCACTATTTTGGCAGGGAGGAAAGTGCATCAGCTAGCAATTTGCTGTAGAAAATGTGCTTTCTGCTCCTCTCACAGCCAAAACTCCTAGCCATTTCTTGGAAGTCCTTCTTAGATAAGGACCGTGTTCAACTGAGTGACAGTGAAGCCAAATGGCAATGCCGCAATCAATTGTCCTGTACACAATCTCCTTCATCCACGTGGAAGGTTACTCACGGGCACACAAGAGGACGGAAGAAACCCAAATGCATCGTTGGACATCATAAAGTCAGCGTGTTGAGGGATGAAGAAATCTTGCAGAGATATGGAAAGCTGCCCTGAAAACGCAGTTCGGGGAGAGCCTGAGCTCTTTTGTGCTTCTAGGCCTGAAGATGCTCAGCAGCTTTCCCAGATGCTCAGCAGGCAGTAGGATTGTGCCTGAATCTGGCTCTGGAAATGCCAGTGCCTCAAGTGAGAGCTGTGGCAATGATTTCCATTGCATGGAGAGGGGCCACAGTCCTGCAAGAGTCTTTCAGCAGAGCAAACAGCAGCCTGGAGGGTGGGCAGTGCTGCATCTGGACCACTGCATGCTCATCCTTCACCACAATGCAGAGCTGCCATGGATCACTTTTTCCATTTCTGCTGTTGGATATGTTTTGGAGAAGTTGTTCTAGGTGGCTTTGGATGGTGATCCAAGTAGGAAGCAGCCATTCGCCTGCTGTGATATCCTTACAACTAGTCCTAACTTCTCATTGCCTTTGGTTTGATTGGGGGTGTTTTATCTGTTTGTTTGATTGGTTTCTTTGGGTTGGTTTCTTTGTGTTTTTCTCTCTTTTGCTTGGAGTTTCTTTTCCTTTTTTAGAAATGACTGGTGAAGTTGGCACAAGCAAACTCCAGAAAACGTAAAGCAGGCTTGACTTTCCAGAAATTGCTTTTGGCTGGCTTTAGCTGCATTCCCCAGGATCACGATCAGCAGTAGATATTTGCAGGTTTTGCTCTGCATCCTCAGCCTGCCCAGGTGTTGTTCAGTGTTTCAGCAATGGAGAAGACGATGGATATTTTGCTAAACCTCCTTTCAAACAACAAAACTTGGGTTAGCACGACAGAAAAGAAGAGAAGAAAATCTTCGCCAGTTAGAACAGAGCCAGAGTCCCACCATTTCCCCCTCCACTTTGCTTTCTTTTCTACATTTAGAGGTAAAGCTTCCATCTCCAAAAGCTTCCATCTCTCACTTCCTGATGTAGCCATTTGCTAGCCTTTAGCCTTGACTGCCACGCATCGGACTGCTGTCCGTGTGGGGCTGGGGATGCTCAGCCTGGAAAGAGAAGGGGGCTGGCGAGGCCTCCCTGCAGCTCTAGGAAAGATGGGCACAGAGAGGAGAAGCCTTTCAACTGCAGGAGTGAGCTTGAAGTTGGATCTAATGAAGCTGCTCTTTTCCACTCCGGCTGCTGGGGCACTGGCCCAGGCTGTGCACAGAGGCTGGGGATGCTCCATCCTTGGCAACATCCAAGGCCAGCTGGGAGCGGGGCTCTGAGCAACCTATTCTGGGCGAAGATTGCTCCGCTTGGAACAAGATGGTCTTCAGGGTCCCTTCCAAGCCCAAGCACCCAGGGATTCCATCATTCATTCTACGGTCTCCGTTGTCTACTTCAGCCTGGGCCTGAACTCCTGGCGGTGATGTCACAGTGCACGCTCCAGCTAGAACTTCCAGCATCCAGCAACGGCCACAACACAACCCTTGGCTCCTTGTGCCAGCACGCTCTTCATTCACCCTGCTCCAAGCCTACCCCTGTCACCTTGTTGCCACCTGCTCCCTGATTCCCCCAGCAGTCCCCAAAGCTCCCCATCGCTTGGATTTTGCTCTCCATCCCTGCAGGATGTCTGCATTTGTTCCAAAAGAGGTATGGTACTATTCCACGGAGGCGGACACCCCGCAGCTGCCTGGCTGGGCTGGAGCTCTGTGGGACAGGCTGGGAAATTTTGCTACCTCTGCAGGCTGGCACAGACGGAGAGGAGGAGACGGACGTCGATACACAGACTGATAGAGAAGAAGCCATGGAAGTGGACGGAGAGGATACTGGAGAGGAAGAGATGGATGTGGATATGTACGAGACAGAGGAAGAGATGGAGGTTGAAACGAAAGATTCCATTGAAGAGATGGATATTGATCTAAAAGACAAGGAGGAAGACATGGTCTTGGGATGAAGACCGATGCCAGCAGCAGAACAGGCAGGTGTTCCCCACAGGCAGAGTGGGGCCCCTGCTGCCAGCCTGGGGCCGGGCTGGGCACTTCCTGCTCAGGGACACGCTAGCCCATGCACTGCATTCTGCTGGCCATCCCTGGCCTGGCCTGGGCTTGCTGTGGGCCACACAAGCCCTGTTCCAGTGCCTGGGCCACAGCCCCCAGCCAGGCTCCCTTCTGGCAGCAGAGTCCCACTGGGCCAGTGTCCCAGCCCGGCAGCACATGGAACACCCTTCCGTGCCTGACTGCACTGACCGTGCTACTTGTTTTTCTTCCAGGACTTAGGGACATCACAGACACAGATGCCACCCTGCTGTACATACGTTTTACAGTGGTTGTGTTCAGGATAGAGGTTTTAGAGTTTGTTTAAGTTGTCTGTAAATACGTTTCATAGAGTTTTGTTAGAGCTGTTCTCAGGTAAATAGGTTCTATAGTTTGTTGTTGTTGTTGTTGTTGTTGTTGTTGTTGTTACCAATATTCTTACAGTGTAAATATGTGGTGTAGTTCATTCTTGTTCCTTTTCTTCTACAGATAAACAGTCTTTGATTTTCACACCCCAGTTCTCTTTGCATTTTCTTCGGGCACATTTGCAAAGCTGTGGGTTATTTCGGGAACAATGTTTGCAGGACTCTAAAAAGAGTATCACAACCGCTCTCCCACACTCTCAGCTGCTGCTGCTGCCCCAAAAAGCACTGGCTGGCTTTGCTCACACAATCACAGTTGTGGTGGCATTTCTACCACACCACAGGACAGCGATGATTTCCCTCTTCTCCTGGAAATACCTACAGCACTTGTGGGTAGCAAGGCAAACATGAGCCTCTTTTAGTGGCCCTTGAAATTGGACATGTGAAATGAGGCACACAAAGCCACAGGCCAGCTGAACCTGGCATCTCTGAATGGGTCTTTACATTCTTCCCAGGAAGATGAATGGCAATCACTATTTTGGCAGGGAGGAAAGTGCATCAGCTAGCAATTTGCTGTAGAAAATGTGCTTTCTGCTCCTCTCACAGCCAAAACTCCTAGCCATTTCTTGGAAGTCCTTCTTAGATAAGGACTGTGTTCAACTGAGTGACAGTGAAGCCAAATGGCAATGCCGCAATCAATTGTCCTGTACACAATCTCCTTCATCCACGTGGAAGGTTACTCACGGGCACACAAGAGGACGGAAGAAACCCAAATGCATCGTTGGACATCATAAAGTCAGACGTGTTGAGGGATGAAGAAATCTTGCAGAGATATGGAAAGCTGCCCTGAAAACGCAGTTCGGGGAGAGCCTGAGCTCTTTTGTGCTTCTAGGCCTGAAGATGCTCAGCAGCTTTCCCAGATGCTCAGCAGGCAGTAGGATTGTGCCTGAATCTGGCTCTGGAAATGCCAGTGCCTCAAGTGAGAGCTGTGGCAATGATTTCCATTGCATGGAGAGGGGCCACAGTCCTGCAAGAGTCTTTCAGCAGAGCAAACAGCAGCCTGGAGGGTGGGCAGTGCTGCATCTGGACCACTGCATGCTCATCCTTCACCACAATGCAGAGCTGCCATGGATCACTTTTTCCATTTCTGCTGTTGGATATGTTTTGGAGAAGTTGTTCTAGGTGGCTTTGGATGGTGATCCAAGTAGGAAGCAGCCATTCGCCTGCTGTGATATCCTTACAACTAGTCCTAACTTCTCATTGCCTTTGGTTTGATTGGGGGTGTTTTATCTCTTTGTTTGATTGGTTTCTTTGGGTTGGTTTCTTTGTGTTTTTCTCTCTTTTGCTTGGAGTTTCTTTTCCTTTTTTAGAAATGACTGGTGAAGTTGGCACAAGCAAACTCCAGAAAACGTAAAGCAGGCTTGACTTTCCAGAAATTGCTTTTGGCTGGCTTTAGCTGCATTCCCCAGGATCACGATCAGCAGTAGATATTTGCAGGTTTTGCTCTGCATCCTCAGCCTGCCCAGGTGTTGTTCAGTGTTTCAGCAATGGAGAAGACGATGGATATTTTGCTAAACCTCCTTTCAAACAACAAAACTTGGGTTAGCACGACAGAAAAGAAGAGAAGAAAATCTTCGCCAGTTAGAACAGAGCCAGAGTCCCACCATTTCCCCCTCCACTTTGCTTTCTTTTCTACATTTAGAGGTAAAGCTTCCATCTCCAAAAGCTTCCATCTCTCACTTCCTGATGTAGCCATTTGCTACCCTTTAGCCTTGACTGCCACGCATCGGACTGCTGTCCGTGTGGGGCTGGGGATGCTCAGCCTGGAAAGAGAAGGGGGCTGGCGAGGCCTCCCTGCAGCTCTAGGAAAGATGGGCACAGAGAGGAGAAGCCTTTCAAATGCAGGAGTGAGCTTGAAGTTGGATCTAATGAAGCTGCTCTTTTCCACTCCGGCTGCTGGGGCACTGGCCCAGGCTGTGCACAGAGGCTGGGGATGCTCCATCCTTGGCAACATCCAAGGCCAGCTGGGAGCGGGGCTCTGAGCAACCTCTTCTGGGCGAAGATTGCTCCGCTTGGAACAAGATGGTCTTTAGGGTCCCTTCCAAGCCCAAGCACCCAGGGATTCCATCATTCATTCTACAGTCTCCGTTGTCTACTTCAGCCTGGGCCTGAACTCCTGGCGGTGATGTCACAGTGCACGCTCCAGCTAGAACTTCCAGCATCCAGCAACGGCCACAACACAACCCTTGGCTCCTTGTGCCAGCACGCTCTTCATTCACCCTGCTCCAAGCCTACCCCTGTCACCTTGTTGCCACCTGCTCCCTGATTCCCCCAGCAGTCCCCAAAGCTCCCCATCGCTTGGATTTTGCTCTCCATCCCTGCAGGATGTCTGCATTTGTTCCAAAAGAGGTATGGTACTATTCCACGGAGGCGGACACCCCGCAGCTGCCTGGCTGGGCTGGAGCTCTGTGGGACAGGGTGGGAAATTTTGCTACCTCTGCAGGCTGGCACAGACGGAGAGGAGGAGACGGACGTCGATACACAGACTGATAGAGAAGAAGCCATGGAAGTGGACGGAGAGGATACTGGAGAGGAAGAGATGGATGTGGATATGTACGAGACAGAGGAAGAGATGGAGGTGGAAACGAAAGATTCTATTGAAGAGATGGATATTGATCTAAAAGACAAGGAGGAAGACATGGTCTTGGGATGAAGACCGATGCCAGCAGCAGAACAGGCAGGTGCTCCCCACAGGCAGAGTGGGGCCCCTGCTGCCAGCCTGGGGCCGGGCTGGGCACTTCCTGCTCAGGGACACGCTAGCCCATGCACTGGATTCTGCTGGCCATCCCTGGCCTGGCCTGGGCTTGCTGTGGGCCACACAAGCCCTGTTCCAGTGCCTGGGCCACAGCCCCCAGCCAGGCTCCCTTCTGGCAGCAGAGTCCCACTGGGCCAGTGTCCCAGCCCGGCAGCACATGGAACACCCTTCCGTGCCTGACTGCACTGACCGTGCTACTTGTTTTTCTTGCAGGACTTAGGGACATCACAGACACAGATGCCACCCTGCTGTACATACGTTTTACAGTGGTTGTGTTCAGGATAGAGGTTTTAGAGTTTGTTTAAGTTGTCTGTAAATACGTTTCATAGAGTTTTGTTAGAGCTGTTCTCAGGTAAATAGGTTCTATAGTTTGTTGTTGTTGTTGTTGTTGTTGTTGTTGTTGTTACCAATATTCTTACAGTGTAAATATGTGGTGTAGTTCATTCTTGTTCCTTTTCTTCTACAGATAAACAGTCTTTGATTTTCACACCCCAGTTCTCTTTGCATTTTCTTCGGGCACATTTGCAAAGCTGTGGCTTGTTTCGAAAACAATGTTTGCAGGACTCTAAAAAGAGTATCAAAACCGCTCTGCCACACTCTCAGCTGCTGCTGCTGCCCCAAAAAGCACTGGCTGGCTTTGCTCACACAATCACAGTTGTGGTGGCATTTCTACCACACCACAGGACAGCGATGTTTTCCCTCTTCTCCTGGAAATACCTACAGCACTTGTGGGTAGCAAGGCAAACATGAGCCTCTTTTAGTGGTCCTTGAAATTGGACATGTGAAATGAGGCACACAAAGCCACAGGCCAGCTGAACCTGGCATCTCTGAATGGGTCTTTACATTCTTCCCAGGAAGATGAATGGCAATCACTATTTTGGCAGGGAGGAAAGTGCATCAGCTAGCAATTTGCTGTAGAAAATGTGCTTTCTGCTCCTCTCACAGCCAAAACTCCTAGCCATTTCTTGGAAGTCCTTCTTAGATAAGGACCGTGTTCAACTGAGTGACAGTGAAGCCAAATGGCAATGCCGCAATCAATTGTCCTGTACACAATCTCCTTCATCCACGTGGAAGGTTACTCACGGGCACACAAGAGGACGGAAGAAACCCAAATGCATCGTTGGACATCATAAAGTCAGACGTGTTGAGGGATGAAGAAATCTTGCAGAGATATGGAAAGCTGCCCTGAAAACCCAGTTCGGGGAGAGCCTGAGCTCTTTTGTGCTTCTAGGCCTGAAGATGCTCAGCACCTTTCCCAGATGCTCAGCAGGCAGTAGGATTGTGCCTGAATCTGGCTCTGGAAATGCCAGTGCCTCAACTGAGAGCTGTGGCAATGATTTCCATTGCATGGAGAGGGGCCACAGTCCTGCAAGAGTCTTTCAGCAGAGCAAACAGCAGCCTGGAGGGTGGGCAGTGCTGCATCTGGACCACTGCATGCTCATCCTTCACCACAATGCAGAGCTGCCATGGATCACTTTTTCCATTTCTGCTGTTGGATATGTTTTGGAGAAGTTGTTCTAGGTGGCTTTGGATGGTGATCCAAGTAGGAAGCAGCCATTCGCCTGCTGTGATATCCTTACAACTAGTCCTAACTTCTCATTGCCTTTGGTTTGATTTGGGGTGTTTTATCTGTTTGTTTGATTGGTTTCTTTGGGTTGGTTTCTTTGTGTTTTTCTCTCTTTTGCTTGGAGTTTCTTTTCCTTTTTTAGAAATGACTGGTGAAGTTGGCACAACCAAACTCCAGAAAACGTAAAGCAGGCTTGACTTTCCAGAAATTGCTTTTGGCTGGCTTTAGCTGCATTCCCCAGGATCACGATCAGCAGTAGATATTTGCAGGTTTTGCTCTGCATCCTCAGCCTGCCCAGGTGTTGTTCAGTGTTTCAGCAATGGAGAAGACGATGGATATTTTGCTAAACCTCCTTTCAAACAACAAAACTTGGGTTAGCACGACAGAAAAGAAGAGAAGAAAATCTTCGCCAGTTAGAACAGAGCCAGAGTCCCACCATTTCCCCCTCCACTTTTCTTTCTTTTCTACATTTAGAGGTAAAGCTTCCATCTCCAAAAGCTTCCATCTCTCACTTCCTGATGTAGCCATTTGCTACCCTTTAGCCTTGACTGCCACGCATCGAACTGCTGTCCGTGTGGGGCTGGGGATGCTCAGCCTGGAAAGAGAAGGGGGCTGGCGAGGCCTCCCTGCAGCTCTAGGAAAGATGGGCACAGAGAGGAGAAGCCTTTCAAATGCAGGAGTGAGCTTGAAGTTGGATCTAATGAAGCTGCTCTTTTCCACTCCGGCTGCTGGGGCACTGGCCCAGGCTGTGCACAGAGGCTGGGGATGCTCCATCCTTGGCAACATCCAAGGCCAGCTGGGAGCGGGGCTCTGAGCAACCTCTTCTGGGCGAAGATTGCTCCGCTTGGAACAAGATGGTCTTCAGGGTCCCTTCCAAGCCCAAGCACCCAGGGATTCCATCATTCATTCTACGGTCTCCGTTGTCTACTTCAGCCTGGGCCTGAACTCCTGGCGGTGATGTCACAGTGCACGCTCCAGCTAGAACTTCCAGCATCCAGCAACGGCCACAACACAACCCTTGGCTCCTTGTGCCAGCACGCTCTTCATTCACCCTGCTCCAAGCCTACCCCTGTCACCTTGTTGCCACCTGCTCCCTGATTCCCCCAGCAGTCCCCAAAGCTCCCCATCGCTTGGATTTTGCTCTCCATCCCTGCAGGATGTGTGCATTTGTTCCAAAAGAGGTATGGTACTATTCCACGGAGGCGGACACCCCGCAGCTGCCTGGCTGGGCTGGAGCTCTGTGGGACAGGGTGGGAAATTTTGCTACCTCTGCAGGCTGGCACAGACGGAGAGGAGGAGACGGACGTCGATACACAGACTGATAGAGAAGAAGCCATGGAAGTGGACGGAGAGGATACTGGAGAGGAAGAGATGGATGTGGATATGTACGAGACAGAGGAAGAGATGGAGGTGGAAACGAAAGATTCTATTGAAGAGATGGATATTGATCTAAAAGACAAGGAGGAAGACATGGTCTTGGGATGAAGACCGATGCCAGCAGCAGAACAGGCAGGTGCTCCCCACAGGCAGAGTGGGGCCCCTGCTGCCAGCCTGGGGCCGGGCTGGGCACTTCCTGCTCAGGGACACGCTAGCCCATGCACTGCATTCTGCTGGCCATCCCTGGCCTGGCCTGGGCTTGCTGTGGGCCACACAAGCCCTGTTCCAGTGCCTGGGCCACAGCCCCCAGCCAGGCTCCCTTCTGGCAGCAGAGTCCCACTGGGCCAGTGTCCCAGCCCGGCAGCACATGGAACACCCTTCCGTGCCTGACTGCACTGACCGTGCTACTTGTTTTTCTTCCAGGACTTAGGGACATCACAGACACAGATGCCACCCTGCTGTACATACGTTTTACAGTTGTTGTGTTCAGGATAGAGGTTTTAGAGTTTGTTTAAGTTGTCTGTAAATACGTTTCATAGAGTTTTGTTAGAGCTGTTCTCAGGTAAATAGGTTCTATAGTTTGTTGTTGTTGTTGTTGTTGTTGTTGTTGTTGTTGTTACCAATATTCTTACAGTGTAAATATGTGGTGTAGTTCATTCTTGTTCCTTTTCTTCTACAGATAAACAGTCTTTGATTTTCACACCCCAGTTCTCTTTGCATTTTCTTCGGGCACATTTGCAAAGCTGTGGCTTGTTTCGAAAACAATGTTTGCAGGACTCTAAAAAGAGTATCAAAACCGCTCTGCCACACTCTCAGCTGCTGCTGCTGCCCCAAAAAGCACTGGCTGGCTTTGCTCACACAATCACAGTTGTGGTGGCATTTCTACCACACCACAGGACAGCGATGTTTTCCCTCTTCTCCTGGAAATACCTACAGCACTTGTGGGTAGCAAGGCAAACATGAGCCTCTTTTAGTGGCCCTTGAAATTGGACATGTGAAATGAGGCACACAAAGCCACAGGCCAGCTGAACCTGGCATCTCTGAATGGGTCTTTACATTCTTCCCAGGAAGATGAATGGCAATCACTATTTTGGCAGGGAGGAAAGTGCATCAGCTAGCAATTTGCTGTAGAAAATGTGCTTTCTGCTCCTCTCACAGCCAAAACTCCTAGCCATTTCTTGGAAGTCCTTCTTAGATAAGGACCGTGTTCAACTGAGTGACAGTGAAGCCAAATGGCAATGCCGCAATCAATTGTCCTGTACACAATCTCCTTCATCCACGTGGAAGGTTACTCACGGGCACACAAGAGGACGGAAGAAACCCAAATGCATCGTTGGACATCATAAAGTCAGACGTGTTGAGGGATGAAGAAATCTTGCAGAGATATGGAAAGCTGCCCTGAAAACCCAGTTCGGGGAGAGCCTGAGCTCTTTTGTGCTTCTAGGCCTGAAGATGCTCAGCAGCTTTCCCAGATGCTCAGCAGGCAGTAGGATTGTGCCTGAATCTGGCTCTGGAAATGCCAGTGCCTCAACTGAGAGCTGTGGCAATGATTTCCATTGCATGGAGAGGGGCCACAGTCCTGCAAGAGTCTTTCAGCAGAGCAAACAGCAGCCTGGAGGGTGGGCAGTGCTGCATCTGGACCACTGCATGCTCATCCTTCACCACAATGCAGAGCTGCCATGGATCACTTTTTCCATTTCTCCTGTTGGATATGTTTTGGAGAAGTTGTTCTAGGTGGCTTTGGATGGTGATCCAAGTAGGAAGCAGCCATTCGCCTGCTGTGATATCCTTACAACTAGTCCTAACTTCTCATTGCCTTTGGTTTGATTGGGGGTGTTTTATCTGTTTGTTTGATTGGTTTCTTTGGGTTGGTTTCTTTGTGTTTTTCTCTGTTTTGCTTGGAGTTTCTTTCCCTTTTTTAGAAATGACTGGTGAAGTTGGCACAAGCAAACTCCAGAAAACGTAAAGCAGGCTTGACTTTCCAGAAATTGCTTTTGGCTGGCTTTAGCTGCATTCCCCAGGATCACGATCAGCAGTAGATATTTGCAGGTTTTGCTCTGCATCCTCAGCCTGCCCAGGTGTTGTTCAGTGTTTCAGCAGTGGAGAAGACGATGGATATTTTGCTAAACCTCCTTTCAAACAACAAAACTTGGGTTAGCACGACAGAAAAGAAGAAAAGAAAATCTTCGCCAGTTAGAACAGAGCCAGAGTCCCACCATTTCCCCTTCCACTTTTCTTTCTTTTCTACATTTAGAGGTAAAGCTTCCATCTCCAAAAGCTTCCATCTCTCACTTCCTGATGTAGCCATTTGCTAGCCTTCAGCCTTGACTGCCACACATCGGACTGCTGTCCGTGTGGGGCTGGGGATGCTCAGCCTGGAAAGAGAAGGGGGCTGGCGAGGCCTCCCTGCAGCTCTAGGAAAGATGGGCACAGAGAGGAGAAGCCTTTCAAATGCAGGAGTGAGCTTGAAGTTGGATCTAATGAAGCTGCTCTTTTCCACTCCGGCTGCTGGGGCACTGGCCCAGGCTGTGCACAGAGGCTGGGGATGCTCCATCCTTGGCAACATCCAAGGCCAGCTGGGAGCGGGGCTCTGAGCAACCTCTTCTGGGCGAAGATTTCTCCGCTTGGAACAAGATGGTCTTTAGGGTCCCTTCCAAGCCCAAGCACACAGGGATTCCATCATTCATTCTACGGTCTCCGTTGTCCACTTCAGCCTGGGCCTGAACTCCTGGCGGTGATGTCACAGTGCACGCTCCAGCTAGAACTTCCAGCATCCAGCAACGGCCACAACACAACCCTTGGCTCCTTGTGCCAGCACGCTCTTCATTCACCCTGCTCCAAGCCTACCCCTGTCACATTGTTGCCACCTGCTCCCTGATTCCCCCAGCAGTCCCCAAAGCTCCCCATGGCTTGGATTTTGCTCTCCATCCCTGCAGGATGTCTGCATTTGTTCCAAAAGAGCTATGGCACTATTCCACGGAGGCGGACACCCCGCAGCTGCCTGGCTGGGCTGGAGCTCTGTGGGACAGGGTGGGAAATTTTGCTACCTCTGCAGGCTGGCACAGACGGAGAGGAGGAGACGGACGTCGATACACAGACTGATAGAGAAGAAGCCATGGAAGTGGACGGAGAGGATACTGGAGAGGAAGAGATGGATGTGGATATGTACGAGACAGAGGAAGAGATGGAGGTGGAAACGAAAGATTCTATTGAAGAGATGGATATTGATCTAAAAGACAAGGAGGAAGACATGGTCTTGGGATGAAGACCGATGCCAGCAGCAGAACAGGCAGGTGCTCCCCACAGGCAGAGTGGGGCCCCTGCTGCCAGCCTGGGGCCGGGCTGGGCACTTCCTGCTCAGGGACACGCTAGCCCATGCACTGCATTCTGCTGGCCATCCCTGGCCTGGCCTGGGCTTGCTGTGGGCCACACAAGCCCTGTTCCAGTGCCTGGGCCACAGCCCCCAGCCAGGCTCCCTTCTGGCAGCAGAGTCCCACTGGGCCAGTGTCCCAGCCCGGCAGCACATGGAACACCCTTCCGTGCCTGACTGCACTGACCGTGCTACTTGTTTTTCTTCCAGGACTTAGGGACATCACAGACACAGATGCCACCCTGCTGTACATACGTTTTACAGTGGTTGTGTTCAGGATAGAGGTTTTAGAGTTTGTTTAAGTTGTCTGTAAATACGTTTCATAGAGTTTTGTTAGAGCTGTTCTCAGGTAAATAGGTTCTATAGTTTGTTGTTGTTGTTGTTGTTGTTGTTGTTGTTGTTACCAATATTCTTACAGTGTAAATATGTGGTGTAGTTCATTCTTGTTCCTTTTCTTCTACAGATAAACAGTCTTTGATTTTCACACCCCAGTTCTCTTTGCATTTTCTTCGGGCACATTTGCAAAGCTGTGGGTTGTTTCGAAAACAATGTTTGCAGGACTCTAAAAAGAGTATCAAAACCGCTCTGCCACACTCTCAGCTGCTGCTGCTGCCCCAAAAAGCACTGGCTGGCTTTGCTCACACAATCACAGTTGTGGTGGCATTTCTACCACACCACAGGACAGCGATGTTTTCCCTCTTCTCCTGGAAATACCTACAGCACTTGTGGGTAGCAAGGCAAACATGAGCCTCTTTTAGTGGCCCTTGAAATTGGACATGTGAAATGAGGCACACAAAGCCACAGGCCAGCTGAACCTGGCATCTCTGAATGGGTCTTTACATTCTTCCCAGGAAGATGAATGGCAATCACTATTTTGGCAGGGAGGAAAGTGCATCAGCTAGCAATTTGCTGTAGAAAATGTGCTTTCTGCTCCTCTCACAGCCAAAACTCCTAGCCATTTCTTGGAAGTCCTTCTTAGATAAGGACCGTGTTCAACTGAGTGACAGTGAAGCCAAATGGCAATGCCGCAATCAATTGTCCTGTACACAATCTCCTTCATCCACGTGGAAGGTTACTCACGGGCACACAAGAGGACGGAAGAAACCCAAATGCATCGTTGGACATCATAAAGTCAGACGTGTTGAGGGATGAAGAAATCTTGCAGAGATATGGAAAGCTGCCCTGAAAACCCAGTTCGGGGAGAGCCTGAGCTCTTTTGTGCTTCTAGGCCGGAAGATGCTCAGCACCTTTCCCAGATGCTCAGCAGGCAGTAGGATTGTGCCTGAATCTGGCTCTGGAAATGCCAGTGCCTCAAGTGAGAGCTGTGGCAATGATTTCCATTGCATGGAGAGGGGCCACAGTCCTGCAAGAGTCTTTCAGCAGAGCAAACAGCAGCCTGGAGGGTGGGCAGTGCTGCATCTGGACCACTGCATGCTCATCCTTCACCACAATGCAGAGCTGCCATGGATCACTTTTTCCATTTCTGCTGTTGGATATGTTTTGGAGAAGTTGTTCTAGGTGGCTTTGGATGGTGATCCAAGTAGGAAGCAGCCATTCGCCTGCTGTGATATCCTTACAACTAGTCCTAACTTCTCATTGCCTTTGGTTTGATTGGGGGTGTTTTATCTGTTTGTTTGATTGGTTTCTTTGGGTTGGTTTCTTTGTGTTTTTCTCTCTTTTGCTTGGAGTTTCTTTTCCTTTTTTAGAAATGACTGGTGAAGTTGGCACAACCAAACTCCAGAAAACGTAAAGCAGGCTTGACTTTCCAGAAATTGCTTTTGGCTGGCTTTAGCTGCATTCCCCAGGATCACGATCAGCAGTAGATATTTGCAGGTTTTGCTCTGCATCCTCAGCCTGCCCAGGTGTTGTTCAGTGTTTCAGCAGTGGAGAAGACGATGGATATTTTGCTAAACCTCCTTTCAAACAACAAAACTTGGGTTAGCACGACAGAAAAGAAGAAAAGAAAATCTTCGCCAGTTAGAACAGAGCCAGAGTCCCACCATTTCCCCCTCCACTTTTCTTTCTTTTCTACATTTAGAGGTAAAGCTTCCATCTCCAAAAGCTTCCATCTCTCACTTCCTGATGTAGCCATTTGCTACCCTTTAGCCTTGACTGCCACGCATCGGACTGCTGTCCGTGTGGGGCTGGGGATGCTCAGCCTGGAAAGAGAAGGGGGCTGGCGAGGCCTCCCTGCAGCTCTAGGAAAGATGGGCACAGAGAGGAGAAGCCTTTCAACTGCAGGAGTGAGCTTGAAGTTGGATCTAATGAAGCTGCTCTTTTCCACTCCGGCTGCTGGGCCACTGGCCCAGGCTGTGCACAGAGGCTGGGGATGCTCCATCCTTGGCAACATCCAAGGCCAGCTGGGAGCGGGGCTCTGAGCAACCTCTTCTGGGCGAAGATTGCTCCGCTTGGAACAAGATGGTCTTTAGGGTCCCTTCCAAGCCCAAGCACACAGGGATTCCATCATTCATTCTACGGTCTCCGTTGTCCACTTCAGCCTGGGCCTGAACTCCTGGCGGTGATGTCACAGTGCACGCTCCAGCTAGAACTTCCAGCATCCAGCAACGGCCACAACACAACCCTTGGCTCCTTGTGCCAGCACGCTCTTCATTCACCCTGCTCCAAGCCTACCCCTGTCACATTGTTGCCACCTGCTCCCTGATTCCCCCAGCAGTCCCCAAAGCTCCCCATCGCTTGGATTTTGCTCTCCATCCCTGCAGGATGTCTGCATTTGTTCCAAAAGAGCTATGGCACTATTCCACGGAGGTGGACACCCCGCAGCTGCCTGGCTGGGCTGGAGCTCTGTGGGACAGGGTGGGAAATTTTGCTACCTCTGCAGGCTGGCACAGACGGAGAGGAGGAGACAGACGTCGATACACAGACTGATAGAGAAGAAGCCATGGAAGTGGACGGAGAGGATACTGGAGAGGAAGAGATGGATGTGGATATGTACGAGACAGAGGAAGAGATGGAGGTGGAAACGAAAGATTCTATTGAAGAGATGGATATTGATCTAAAAGACAAGGAGGAAGACATGGTCTTGGGATGAAGACCGATGCCAGCAGCAGAACAGGCAGGTGCTCCCCACAGGCAGAGTGGGGCCCCTGCTGCCAGCCTGGGGCCGGGCTGGGCACTTCCTGCTCAGGGACACGCTAGCCCATGCACTGCATTCTGCTGGCCATCCCTGGCCTGGCCTGGGCTTGCTGTGGGCCACACAAGCCCTGTTCCAGTGCCTGGGCCACAGCCCCCAGCCAGGCTCCCTTCTGGCAGCAGAGTCCCACTGGGCCAGTGTCCCAGCCCGGCAGCACATGGAACACCCTTCCGTGCCTGACTGCACTGACCGTGCTACTTGTTTTTCCTTCCAGGACTTAGGGACATCACAGACACAGATGCCACCCTGCTGTACATACGTTTTACAGTTGTTGTGTTCAGGATAGAGGTTTTAGAGTTTGTTTAAGTTGTCTGTAAATACGTTTCATAGAGTTTTGTTAGAGCTGTTCTCAGGTAAATAGGTTCTATAGTTTGTTGTTGTTGTTGTTGTTACCAATATTCTTACAGTGTAAATATGTGGTGTAGTTCATTCTTGTTCCTTTTCTTCTACAGATAAACAGTCTTTGATTTTCACACCCCAGTTCTCTTTGCATTTTCTTCGGGCACATTTGCAAAGCTGTGGGTTGTTTCGGGAACAATGTTTGCAGGACTCTAAAAAGAGTATCAAAACCGCTCTGCCACACTCTCAGCTGCTGCTGCTGCCCCAAAAAGCACTGGCTGGCTTTGCTCACACAATCACAGTTGTGGTGGCATTTCTACCACACCACAGGACAGCGATGTTTTCCCTCTTCTCCTGGAAATACCTACAGCACTTGTGGGTAGCAAGGCAAACATGAGCCTCTTTTAGTGGCCCTTGAAATTGGACATGTGAAATGAGGCACACAAAGCCACAGGCCAGCTGAACCTGGCATCTCTGAATGGGTCTTTACATTCTTCCCAGGAAGATGAATGGCAATCACTATTTTGGCAGGGAGGAAAGTGCATCAGCTAGCAATTTGCTGTAGAAAATGTGCTTTCTGCTCCTCTCACAGCCAAAACTCCTACCCATTTCTTGGAAGTCCTTCTTAGATAAGGACCGTGTTCAACTGAGTGACAGTGAAGCCAAATGGCAATGCCGCAATCAATTGTCCTGTACACAATCTCCTTCATCCACGTGGAAGGTTACTCACGGGCACACAAGAGGACGGAAGAAACCCAAATGCATCGTTGGACATCATAAAGTCAGACGTGTTGAGGGATGAAGAAATCTTGCAGAGATATGGAAAGCTGCCCTGAAAACCCAGTTCGGGGAGAGCCTGAGCTCTTTTGTGCTTCTAGGCCTGAAGATGCTCAGCACCTTTCCCAGATGCTCAGCAGGCAGTAGGATTGTGCCTGAATCTGGCTCTGGAAATGCCAGTGCCTCAACTGAGAGCTGTGGCAATGATTTCCATTGCATGGAGAGGGGCCACAGTCCTGCAAGAGTCTTTCAGCAGAGCAAACAGCAGCCTGGAGGGTGGGCAATCTGTACCACTGCATGCTCATCCTTCACCACAATGCAGAGCTGCCATGGATCACTTTTTCCATTTCTCCTGTTGGATATGTTTTGGAGAAGTTGTTCTAGGTGGCTTTGGATGGTGATCCAAGTAGGAAGCAGCCATTCGCCTGCTGTGATATCCTTACAACTAGTCCTAACTTCTCATTGCCTTTGTTTTTTAATTGGGGGTGTTTTATCTGTTTGTTTGATTGGTTTCTTTGGGTTGGTTTCTTTGTGTTTTTCTCTCTTTTGCTTGGAGTTTCTTTTCCTTTTTTAGAAATGACTGGTGAAGTTGGCACAACCAAACTCCAGAAAACGTAAAGCAGGCTTGACTTTCCAGAAATTGCTTTTGGCTGGCTTTAGCTGCATTCCCCAGGATCACGATCAGCAGTAGATATTTGCAGGTTTTGCTCTGCATCCTCAGCCTGCCCAGGTGTTGTTCAGTGTTTCAGCAATGGAGAAGACGATGGATATTTTGCTAAACCTCCTTTCAAACAACAAAACTTGGGTTAGCACGACAGAAAAGAAGAAAAGAAAATCTTCGCCAGTTAGAACAGAGCCAGAGTCCCACCATTTCCCCCTCCACTTCTCTTTCTTTTCTACATTTAGAGGTAAAGCTTCCATCTCCAAAAGCTTCCATCTCTCACTTCCTGATGTAGCCATTTGCTACCCTTTAGCCTTGACTGCCACGCATCGGACTGCTGTCCATGTGGGGCTGGGGATGCTCAGCCTGGAAAGAGAAGGGGGCTGGCGAGGCCTCCCTGCAGCTCTAGGAAAGATGGGCACAGAGAGGAGAAGCCTTTCAACTGCAGGAGTGAGCTTGAAGTTGGATCTAATGAAGCTGCTCTTTTCCACTCCGGCTGCTGGGGCACTGGCCCAGGCTGTGCACAGAGGCTGGGGATGCTCCATCCTTGGCAACATCCAAGGCCAGCTGGGAGCGGGGCTCTGAGCAACCTATTCTGGGCGAAGATCGCTCCGCTTGGAAAAAGATGGTCTTTAGGGTCCCTTCCAAGTCCAAGCACACAGGGATTCCATCATTCATTCTACGGTCTCCGTTGTCCACTTCAGCCTGGGCCTGAACTCCTGGCGGTGATGTCACAGTGCACGCTCCAGCTAGAACTTCCAGCATCCAGCAACGGCCACAACACAACCCTTGGCTCCTTGTGCCAGCACGCTCTTCATTCACCCTGCTCCAAGCCTACCCCTGTCACATTGTTGCCACCTGCTCCCTGATTCCCCCAGCAGTCCCCAAAGCTCCCCATCGCTTGGATTTTGCTCTCCATCCCTGCAGGATGTCTGCATTTGTTCCAAAAGAGCTATGGCACTATTCCACGGAGGCGGACACCCCGCAGCTGCCTGGCTGGGCTGGAGCTCTGTGGGACAGGCTGGGAAATTTTGCTACCTCTGCAGGCTGGCACAGACGGAGAGGAGGAGACGGACGTCGATACACAGACTGATAGAGAAGAAGCCATGGAAGTGGACGGAGAGGATACTGGAGAGGAAGAGATGGATGTGGATATGTACGAGACAGAGGAAGAGATGGAGGTGGAAACGAAAGATTCTATTGAAGAGATGGATATTGATCTAAAAGACAAGGAGGAAGACATGGTCTTGGGATGAAGACCGATGCCAGCAGCAGAACAGGCAGGTGCTCCCCACAGGCAGAGTGGGTCCCCTGCTGCCAGCCTGGGGCCGGGCTGGGCACTTCCTGCTCAGGGACATGCTAGCCCATGCACTGGATTCTGCTGGCCATCCCTGGCCTGGCCTGGGCTTGCTGTGGGCCACACAAGCCCTGTTCAAGTGCCTGGGCCACAGCCCCCAGCCAGGCTCCCTTCTGGCAGCAGAGTCCCACTGGGCCAGTGTCCCAGCCCGGCAGCACATGGAACACCCTTCCGTGCCTGACTGCACTGACCGTGCTACTTGTTTTTCTTGCAGGACTTAGGGACATCACAGACACAGATGCCACCCTGCTGTACATACGTTTTACAGTTGTTGTGTTCAGGATAGAGGTTTTAGAGTTTGTTTAAGTTGTCTGTAAATACGTTTCATAGAGTTTTGTTAGAGCTGTTCTCAGGTAAATAGGTTCTATAGTTTGTTGTTGTTGTTGTTGTTGTTGTTGTTGTTGTTACCAATATTCTTACAGTGTAAATATGTGGTGTAGTTCATTCTTGTTCCTTTTCTTCTACAGATAAACAGTCTTTGATTTTCACACCCCAGTTCTCTTTGCATTTTCTTCGGGCACATTTGCAAAGCTGTGGGTTGTTTCGGGAACAATGTTTGCAGGACTCTAAAAAGAGTATCAAAACCGCTCTGCCACACTCTCAGCTGCTGCTGCTGCCCCAAAAAGCACTGGCTGGCTTTGCTCACACAATCACAGTTGTGGTGGCATTTCTACCACACCACAGGACAGCGATGTTTTCCCTCTTCTCCTGGAAATACCTACAGCACTTGTGGGTAGCAAGGCAAACATGAGCCTCTTTTAGTGGTCCTTGAAATTGGACATGTGAAATGAGGCACACAAAGCCACAGGCCAGCTGAACCTGGCATCTCTGAATGGGTCTTTACATTCTTCCCAGGAAGATGAATGGCAATTACTATTTTGGCAGGGAGGAAAGTGCATCAGCTAGCAATTTGCTGTAGAAAATGTGCTTTCTGCTCCTCTCACAGCCAAAACTCCTAGCCATTTCTTGGAAGTCCTTCTTAGATAAGGACCGTGTTCAACTGAGTGACAGTGAAGCCAAATGGCAATGCCGCAATCAATTGTCCTGTACACAATCTCCTTCATCCACGTGGAAGGTTACTCACGGGCACACAAGAGGACGGAAGAAACCCAAATGCATCGTTGGACATCATAAAGTCAGACGTGTTGAGGGATGAAGAAATCTTGCAGAGATATGGAAAGCTGCCCTGAAAACCCAGTTCGGGGAGAGCCTGAGCTCTTTTGTGCTTCTAGGCCTGAAGATGCTCAGCAGCTTTCCCAGATGCTCAGCAGGCAGTAGGATTGTGCCTGAATCTGGCTCTGGAAATGCCAGTGCCTCAAGTGAGAGCTGTGGCAATGATTTCCATTGCATGGAGAGGGGCCACAGTCCTGCAAGAGTCTTTCAGCAGAGCAAACAGCAGCCTGGAGGGTGGGCAGTGCTGCATCTGTACCACTGCATGCTCATCCTTCACCACAATGCAGAGCTGCCATGGATCACTTTTTCCATTTCTCCTGTTGGATATGTTTTGGAGAAGTTGTTCTAGGTGGCTTTGGATGGTGATCCAAGTAGGAAGCAGCCATTCGCCTGCTGTGATATCCTTACAACTAGTCCTAACTTCTCATTGCCTTTGGTTTGATTGGGGGTGTTTTATCTGTTTGTTTGATTGGTTTCTTTGGGTTGGTTTCTTTGTGTTTTTCTCTGTTTTGCTTGGAGTTTCTTTTCCTTTTTTAGAAATGACTGGTGAAGTTGGCACAAGCAAACTCCAGAAAACGTAAAGCAGGCTTGACTTTCCAGAAATTGCTTTTGGCTGGCTTTAGCTGCATTCCCCAGGATCACGATCAGCAGTAGATATTTGCAGGTTTTGCTCTGCATCCTCAGCCTGCCCAGGTGTTGTTCAGTGTTTCAGCAATGGAGAAGACGATGGATATTTTGCTAAACCTCCTTTCAAACAAGAAAACTTGGGTTAGCACGACAGAAAAGAAGAAAAGAAAATCTTCGCCAGTTAGAACAGAGCCAGAGTCCCACCATTTCCCCCTCCACTTTTCTTTCTTTTCTACATTTAGAGGTAAAGCTTCCATCTCCAAAAGCTTCCATCTCTCACTTCCTGATGTAGCCATTTGCTACCCTTTAGCCTTGACTGCCACGCATCGGACTGCTGTCCGTGTGGGGCTGGGGATGCTCAGCCTGGAAAGAGAAGGGGGCTGGCGAGGCCTCCCTGCAGCTCTAGGAAAGATGGGCACAGAGAGGAGAAGCCTTTCAAATGCAGGAGTGAGCTTGAAGTTGGATCTAATGAAGCTGCTCTTTTCCACTCCGGCTGCTGGGGCACTGGCCCAGGCTGTACACAGAGGCTGGGGATGCTCCATCCTTGGCAACATCCAAGGCCAGCTGGGAGCGGGGCTCTGAGCAACCTATTCTAGGGGAAGATCGCTCCGCTTGGAACAAGATGGTCTTTAGGGTCCCTTCCAAGCCCAAGCACACAGGGATTCCATCATTCATTCTACAGTCTCCGTTGTCTACTTCAGCCTGGGCCTGAACTCCTGGCGGTGATGTCACAGTGCACGCTCCAGCTAGAACTTCCAGCATCCAGCAACGGCCACAACACAACCCTTGGCTCCTTGTGCCAGCACGCTCTTCATTCACCCTGCTCCAAGCCTACCCCTGTCACCTTGTTGCCACCTGCTCCCTGATTCCCCCAGCAGTCCCCAAAGCTCCCCATCGCTTGGATTTTGCTCTCCATCCCTGCAGGATGTCTGCATTTGTTCCAAAAGAGGTATGGTACTATTCCACGGAGGCGGACACCCCGCAGCTGCCTGGCTGGGCTGGAGCTCTGTGGGACAGGGTGGGAAATTTTGCTACCTCTGCAGGCTGGCACAGACGGAGAGGAGGAGACGGACGTCGATACACAGACTGATAGAGAAGAAGCCATGGAAGTGGACGGAGAGGATACTGGAGAGGAAGACATGGATGTGGATATGTACGAGACAGAGGAAGAGATGGAGGTGGAAACGAAAGATTCTATTGAAGAGATGGATATTGATCTAAAAGACAAGGAGGAAGACATGGTCTTGGGATGAAGACCGATGCCAGCAGCAGAACAGGCAGGTGCTCCCCACAGGCAGAGTGGGGCCCCTGCTGCCAGCCTGGGGCCGGGCTGGGCACTTCCTGCTCAGGGACACGCTAGCCCATGCACTGGATTCTGCTGGCCATCCCTGGCCTGGCCTGGGCTTGCTGTGGGCCACACAAGCCCTGTTCCAGTGCCTGGGCCACAGCCCCCAGCCAGGCTCCCTTCTGGCAGCAGAGTCCCACTGGGCCAGTGTCCCAGCCCGGCAGCACATGGAACACCCTTCCGTGCCTGACTGCACTGACCGTGCTACTTGTTTTTCCTTCCAGGACTTAGGGACATCACAGACACAGATGCCACCCTGCTGTACATACGTTTTACAGTTGTTGTGTTCAGGATAGAGGTTTTAGAGTTTGTTTAAGTTGTCTGTAAATACGTTTCATAGAGTTTTGTTAGAGCTGTTCTCAGGTAAATAGGTTCTATAGTTTGTTGTTGTTGTTGTTGTTGTTGTTGTTACCAATATTCTTACAGTGTAAATATGTGGTGTAGTTCATTCTTGTTCCTTTTCTTCTACAGATAAACAGTCTTTGATTTTCACACCCCAGTTCTCTTTGCATTTTCTTCGGGCACATTTGCAAAGCTGTGGGTTGTTTCGGGAACAATGTTTGCAGGACTCTAAAAAGAGTATCAAAACCGCTCTGCCACACTCTCAGCTGCTGCTGCTGCCCCAAAAAGCACTGGCTGGCTTTGCTCACACAATCACAGTTGTGGTGGCATTTCTACCACACCACAGGACAGCGATGTTTTCCCTCTTCTCCTGGAAATACCTACAGCACTTGTGGGTAGCAAGGCAAACATGAGCCTCTTTTAGTGGCCCTTGAAATTGGACATGTGAAATGAGGCACACAAAGCCACAGGCCAGCTGAACCTGGCAACTCTGAATGGGTCTTTACATTCTTCCCAGGAAGATGAATGACAATCACTATTTTGGCAGGGAGGAAAGTGTATCAGCTAGCAATTTGCTGTAGAAAATGTGCTTTCTGCTCCTCTCACAGCCAAAACTCCTAGCCATTTCTTGGAAGTCCTTCTTAGATAAGGACCGTGTTCAACTGAGTGACAGTGAAGCCAAATGGCAATGCCGCAATCAATTGTCCTGTACACAATCTCCTTCATCCACGTGGAAGGTTACTCACGGGCACACAAGAGGACGGAAGAAACCCAAATGCATCGTTGGACATCATAAAGTCAGACGTGTTGAGGGATGAAGAAATCTTGCAGAGATATGGAAAGCTGCCCTGAAAACCCAGTTCGGGGAGAGCCTGAGCTCTTTTGTGCTTCTAGGCCTGAAGATGCTCAGCAGCTTTCCCAGATGCTCAGCAGGCAGTAGGATTGTGCCTGAATCTGGCTCTGGAAATGCCAGTGCCTCAACTGAGAGCTGTGGCAATGATTTCCATTGCATGGAGAGGGGCCACAGTCCTGCAAGAGTCTTTCAGCAGAGCAAACAGCAGCCTGGAGGGTGGGCAGTGCTGCTTTTGGCCACTGCATGCTCATCCTTCACCACAATGCAGAGCTGCCATGGATCACTTTTTCCATTTCTCCTGTTGGATATGTTTTGGAGAAGTTGTTCTAGGTGGCTTTGGATGGTGATCCAAGTAGGAAGCAGCCATTCGCCTGCTGTGATATCCTTACAACTAGTCCTAACTTCTCATTGCCTTTGGTTTGATTGGGGGTGTTTTATCTGTTTGTTTGATTGGTTTCTTTGGGTTGGTTTCTTTGTGTTTTTCTCTCTTTTGCTTGGAGTTTCTTTTCCTTTTTTAGAAATGACTGGTGAAGTTGGCACAAGCAAACTCCAGAAAACGTAAAGCAGGCTTGACTTTCCAGAAATTGCTTTTGGCTGGCTTTAGCTGCATTCCCCAGGATCACGATCAGCAGTAGATATTTGCAGGTTTTGCTCTGCATCCTCAGCCTGCCCAGGTGTTGTTCAGTGTTTCAGCAATGGAGAAGACGATGGATATTTTGCTAAACCTCCTTTCAAACAACAAAACTTGGGTTAGCACGACAGAAAAGAAGAAAAGAAAATCTTCGCCAGTTAGAACAGAGCCAGAGTCCCACCATTTCCCCCTCCACTTTTCTTTCTTTTCTACATTTAGAGGTAAAGCTTCCATCTCCAAAAGCTTCCATCTCTCACTTCCTGATGTAGCCATTTGCTACCCTTTAGCCTTGACTGCCACGCATCGGACTGCTGTCCGTGTGGGGCTGGGGATGCTCAGCCTGGAAAGAGAAGGGGGCTGGCGAGGCCTCCCTGCAGCTCTAGGAAAGATGGGCACAGAGAGGAGAAGCCTTTCAACTGCAGGAGTGAGCTTGAAGTTGGATCTAATGAAGCTGCTCTTTTCCACTCCGGCTGCTGGGGCACTGGCCCAGGCTGTACACAGAGGCTGGGGATGCTCCATCCTTGGCAACATCCAAGGCCAGCTGGGAGCGGGGCTCTGAGCAACCTCTTCTGGGCGAAGATTGCTCCGCTTGGAACAAGATGGTCTTTAGGGTCCCTTCCAAGCCCAAGCACCCAGGGATTCCATCATTCATTCTACAGTCTCCGTTGTCTACTTCAGCCTGGGCCTGAACTCCTGGCGGTGATGTCACAGTGCACGCTCCAGCTAGAACTTCCAGCATCCAGCAACGGCCACAACACAACCCTTGGCTCCTTGTGCCAGCACGCTCTTCATTCACCCTGCTCCAAGCCTACCCCTGTCACATTGTTGCCACCTGCTCCCTGATTCCCCCAGCAGTCCCCAAAGCTCCCCATGGCTTGGATTTTGCTCTCCATCCCTGCAGGATGTCTGCATTTGTTCCAAAAGAGCTATGGTACTATTCCACGGAGGCGGACACCCCGCAGCTGCCTGGCTGGGCTGGAGCTCTGTGGGACAGGGTGGGAAATTTTGCTACCTCTGCAGGCTGGCACAGACGGAGAGGAGGAGACGGACGTCGATACACAGACTGATAGAGAAGAAGCCATGGAAGTGGACGGAGAGGATACTGGAGAGGAAGAGATGGATGTGGATATGTACGAGACAGAGGAAGAGATGGAGGTGGAAACGAAAGATTCTATTGAAGAGATGGATATTGATCTAAAAGACAAGGAGGAAGACATGGTCTTGGGATGAAGACCGATGCCAGCAGCAGAACAGGCAGGTGCTCCCCACAGGCAGAGTGGGGCCCCTGCTGCCAGCCTGGGGTCGGGCTGGGCACTTCCTGCTCAGGGACACGCTAGCCCATGCACTGCATTCTGCTGGCCATCCCTGGCCTGGCCTGGGCTTGCTGTGGGCCACACAAGCCCTGTTCCAGTGCCTGGGCCACAGCCCCCAGCCAGGCTCCCTTCTGGCAGCAGAGTCCCACTGGGCCAGTGTCCCAGCCCGGCAGCACATGGAACACCCTTCCGTGCCTGACTGCACTGACCGTGCTACTTGTTTTTCCTTCCAGGACTTAGGGACATCACAGACACAGATGCCACCCTGCTGTACATACGTTTTACAGTTGTTGTGTTCAGGATAGAGGTTTTAGAGTTTGTTTAAGTTGTCTGTAAATACGTTTCATAGAGTTTTGTTAGAGCTGTTCTCAGGTAAATAGGTTCTATAGTTTGTTGTTGTTGTTGTTGTTGTTGTTGTTACCAATATTCTTACAGTGTAAATATGTGGTGTAGTTCATTCTTGTTCCTTTTCTTCTACAGATAAACAGTCTTTGATTTTCACACCCCAGTTCTCTTTGCATTTTCTTCGGGCACATTTGCAAAGCTGTGGGTTGTTTCGGGAACAATGTTTGCAGGACTCTAAAAAGAGTATCAAAACCGCTCTGCCACACTCTCAGCTGCTGCTGCTGCCCCAAAAAGCACTGGCTGGCTTTGCTCACACAATCACAGTTGTGGTGGCATTTCTACCACACCACAGGACAGCGATGTTTTCCCTCTTCTCCTGGAAATACCTACAGCACTTGTGGGTAGCAAGGCAAACATGAGCCTCTTTTAGTGGCCCTTGAAATTGGACATGTGAAATGAGGCACACAAAGCCACAGGCCAGCTGAACCTGGCATCTCTGAATGGGTCTTTACATTCTTCCCAGGAAGATGAATGGCAATCACTATTTTGGCAGGGAGGAAAGTGCATCAGCTAGCAATTTGCTGTAGAAAATGTGCTTTCTGCTCCTCTCACAGCCAAAACTCCTACCCATTTCTTGGAAGTCCTTCTTAGATAAGGACCGTGTTCAACTGAGTGACAGTGAAGCCAAATGGCAATGCCGCAATCAATTGTCCTGTACACAATCTCCTTCATCCACGTGGAAGGTTACTCACGGGCACACAAGAGGACGGAAGAAACCCAAATGCATCGTTGGACATAATGAAGTCAGACGTGTTGAGGGATGAAGAAATCTTGCAGAGATATGGAAAGCTGCCCTGAAAACCCAGTTCGGGGAGAGCCTGAGCTCTTTTGTGCTTCTAGGCCTGAAGATGCTCAGCACCTTTCCCAGATGCTCAGCAGGCAGTAGGATTGTGCCTGAATCTGGCTCTGGAAATGCCAGTGCCTCAACTGAGAGCTGTGGCAATGATTTCCATTGCATGGAGAGGGGCCACAGTCCTGCAAGAGTCTTTCAGCAGAGCAAACAGCAGCCTGGAGGGTGGGCAATCTGGACCACTGCATGCTCATCCTTCACCACAATGCAGAGCTGCCATGGATCACTTTTTCCATTTCTCCTGTTGGATATGTTTTGGAGAAGTTGTTCTAGGTGGCTTTGGATGGTGATCCAAGTAGGAAGCAGCCATTCGCCTGCTGTGATATCCTTACAACTAGTCCTTACTTCTCATTGCCTTTGGTTTTTAATTGGGGGTGTTTTATCTGTTTGTTTGATTGGTTTCTTTGGGTTGGTTTCTTTGTGTTTTTCTCTGTTTTGCTTGGAGTTTCTTTTCCTTTTTTAGAAATGACTGGTGAAGTTGGCACAAGCAAACTCCAGAAAACGTAAAGCAGGCTTGACTTTCCAGAAATTGCTTTTGGCTGGCTTTAGCTGCATTCCCCAGGATCACGATCAGCAGTAGATATTTGCAGGTTTTGCTCTGCATCCTCAGCCTGCCCAGGTGTTGTTCAGTGTTTCAGCAATGGAGAAGACGATGGATATTTTGCTAAACCTCCTTTCAAACAACAAAACTTGGGTTAGCACGACAGAAAAGAAGAAAAGAAAATCTTCGCCAGTTAGAACAGAGCCAGAGTCCCACCATTTCCCCCTCCACTTTTCTTTCTTTTCTACATTTAGAGGTAAAGCTTCCATCTCCAAAAGCTTCCATCTCTCACTTCCTGATGTAGCCATTTGCTACCCTTTAGCCTTGACTGCCACGCATCGGACTGCTGTCCGTGTGGGGCTGGGGATGCTCAGCCTGGAAAGAGAAGGGGGCTGGCGAGGCCTCCCTGCAGCTCTAGGAAAGATGGGCACAGAGAGGAGAAGCCTTTCAACTGCAGGAGTGAGCTTGAAGTTGGATCTAATGAAGCTGCTCTTTTCCACTCCGGCTGCTGGGGCACTGGCCCAGGCTGTGCACAGAGGCTGGGGATGCTCCATCCTTGGCAACATCCAAGGCCAGCTGGGAGCGGGGCTCTGAGCAACCTATTCTGGGCGAAGATTGCTCCGCTTGGAAAAAGATGGTCTTTAGGGTCCCTTCCAAGTCCAAGCACACAGGGATTCCATCATTCATTCTACGGTCTCCGTTGTCCACTTCAGCCTGGGCCTGAACTCCTGGCGGTGATGTCACAGTGCACGCTCCAGCTAGAACTTCCAGCATCCAGCAACGGCCACAACACAACCCTTGGCTCCTTGTGCCAGCACGCTCTTCATTCACCCTGCTCCAAGCCTACCCCTGTCACATTGTTGCCACCTGCTCCCTGGTTCCCCCAGCAGTCCCCAAAGCTCCCCATGGCTTGGATTTTGCTCTCCATCCCTGCAGGATGTCTGCATTTGTTCCAAAAGAGCTATGGCACTATTCCACGGAGGCGGACACCCCGCAGCTGCCTGGCTGGGCTGGAGCTCTGTGGGACAGGGTGGGAAATTTTGCTACCTCTGCAGGCTGGCACAGACGGAGAGGAGGAGACGGACGTCGATACACAGACTGATAGAGAAGAAGCCATGGAAGTGGACGGAGAGGATACTGGAGAGGAAGAGATGGATGTGGATATGTACGAGACAGAGGAAGAGATGGAGGTGGAAACGAAAGATTCTATTGAAGAGATGGATATTGATCTAAAAGACAAGGAGGAAGACATGGTCTTGGGATGAAGACCGATGCCAGCAGCAGAACAGGCAGGTGCTCCCCACAGGCAGAGTGGGGCCCCTGCTGCCAGCCTGGGGCCGGGCTGGGCACTTCCTGCTCAGGGACATGCTAGCCCATGCACTGGATTCTGCTGGCCATCCCTGGCCTGGCCTGGGCTTGCTGTGGGCCACACAAGCCCTGTTCAAGTGCCTGGGCCACAGCCCCCAGAAAGGCTCCCTTCTGGCAGCAGAGTCCCACTGGGCCAGTGTCCCAGCCCGGCAGCACATGGAACACCCTTCCGTGCCTGACTGCACTGACCGTGCTACTTGTTTTTCTTCCAGGACTTAGGGACATCACAGACACAGATGCCACCCTGCTGTACATACGTTTTACAGTTGTTGTGTTCAGGATAGAGGTTTTAGAGTTTGTTTAAGTTGTCTGTAAATACGTTTCATAGAGTTTTGTTAGAGCTGTTCTCAGGTAAATAGGTTCTATAGTTTGTTGTTGTTGTTGTTGTTGTTGTTACCAATATTCTTACAGTGTAAATATGTGGTGTAGTTCATTCTTGTTCCTTTTCTTCTACAGATAAACAGTCTTTGATTTTCACACCCCAGTTCTCTTTGCATTTTCTTCGGGCACATTTGCAAAGCTGTGGGTTGTTTCGGGAACAATGTTTGCAGGACTCTAAAAAGAGTATCAAAACCGCTCTGCCACACTCTCAGCTGCTGCTGCTGCCCCAAAAAGCACTGGCTGGCTTTGCTCACACAATCACAGTTGTGGTGGCATTTCTACCACACCACAGGACAGCGATGTTTTCCCTCTTCTCCTGGAAATACCTACAGCACTTGTGGGTAGCAAGGCAAACATGAGCCTCTTTTAGTGGCCCTTGAAATTGGACATGTGAAATGAGGCACACAAAGCCACAGGCCAGCTGAACCTGGCATCTCTGAATGGGTCTTTACATTCTTCCCAGGAAGATGAATGGCAATCACTATTTTGGCAGGGAGGAAAGTGCATCAGCTAGCAATTTGCTGTAGAAAATGTGCTTTCTGCTCCTCTCACAGCCAAAACTCCTACCCATTTCTTGGAAGTCCTTCATAGATAAGGACCGTGTTCAACTGAGTGACAGTGAAGCCAAATGGCAATGCCGCAATCAATTGTCCTGTACACAATCTCCTTCATCCACGTGGAAGGTTACTCACGGGCACACAAGAGGACGGAAGAAACCCAAATGCATCGTTGGACATCATAAAGTCAGACGTGTTGAGGGATGAAGAAATCTTGCAGAGATATGGAAAGCTGCCCTGAAAACCCAGTTTGGGGAGAGCCTGAGCTCTTTTGTGCTTCTAGGCCTGAAGATGCTCAGCAGCTTTCCCAGATGCTCAGCAGGCAGTAGGATTGTGCCTGAATCTGGCTCTGGAAATGCCAGTGCCTCAACTGAGAGCTGTGGCAATGATTTCCATTGCATGGAGAGGGGCCACAGTCCTGCAAGAGTCTTTCAGCAGAGCAAACAGCAGCCTGGAGGGTGGGCAATCTGGACCACTGCATGCTCATCCTTCACCACAATGCAGAGCTGCCATGGATCACTTTTTCCATTTCTGCTGTTGGATATGTTTTGGAGAAGTTGTTCTAGGTGGCTTTGGATGGTGATCCAAGTAGGAAGCAGCCATTCGCCTGCTGTGATATCCTTACAACTAGTCCTAACTTCTCATTGCCTTTGGTTTGATTGGGGGTGTTTTATCTGTTTGTTTGATTGGTTTCTTTGGGTTGGTTTCTTTGTGTTTTTCTCTCTTTTGCTTGGAGTTTCTTTTCCTTTTTTAGAAATGACTGGTGAAGTTGGCACAAGCAAACTCCAGAAAACGTAAAGCAGGCTTGACTTTCCAGAAATTCCTTTTGGCTGGCTTTAGCTGCATTCCCCAGGATCACGATCAGCAGTAGATATTTGCAGGTTTTGCTCTGCATCCTCAGCCTGCCCAGGTGTTGTTCAGTGTTTCAGCAATGGAGAAGACGATGGATATTTTGCTAAACCTCCTTTCAAACAACAAAACTTGGGTTAGCACGACAGAAGAGAAGAAAAGAAAATCCTCGCCAGTTAGAACAGATCCACAGTCCCACCATTTCCCCCTCCACTTTGCTTTCTTTTCTACATTTAGAGGTAAAGCTTCCATCTGCAAAAGCTTCCATCTCTCACTTCCTGATGTAGCCATTTGCTACCCTTTAGCCTTGACTGCCACGCATCGGACTGCTGTCCGTGTGGGGCTGGGGATGCTCAGCCTGGAAAGAGAAGGGGGCTGGCGAGGCCTCCCTGCAGCTCTAGGAAAGATGGGCACAGAGAGGAGAAGCCTTTCGAATGCAGGAGTGAGCTTGAAGTTGGATCTAATGAAGCTGCTCTTTTCCACTCCGGCTGCTGGGGCACTGGCCCAGGCTGTGCACAGAGGCTGGGGATGCTCCATCCTTGGCAACATCCAAGGCCAGCTGGGAGCGGGGCTCTGAGCAACCTATTCTGGGCGAAGATTGCTCCGCTTGGAACAAGATGGTCTTTAGGGTCCCTTCCAAGCCCAAGCACCCAGGGATTCCATCATTCATTCTACGGTCTCCGTTGTCCACTTCAGCCTGGGCCTGAACTCCTGGCGGTGATGTCACAGTGCACGCTCCAGCTAGAACTTCCAGCATCCAGCAACGGCCACAACACAACCCTTGGCTCCTTGTGCCAGCACGCTCTTCATTCACCCTGCTCCAAGCCTACCCCTGTCACATTGTTGCCACCTGCTCCCTGATTCCCCCAGCAGTCCCCAAAGCTCCCCATCGCTTGGATTTTGCTCTCCATCCCTGCAGGATGTCTGCATTTGTTCCAAAAGAGCTATGGTACTATTCCACGGAGGCGGACACCCCGCAGCTGCCTGGCTGGGCTGGAGCTCTGTGGGACAGGGTGGGAAATTTTGCTACCTCTGCAGGCTGGCACAGACGGAGAGGAGGAGACGGACGTCGATACACAGACTGATAGAGAAGAAGCCATGGAAGTGGACGGAGAGGATACTGGAGAGGAAGAGATGGATGTGGATATGTACGAGACAGAGGAAGAGATGGAGGTGGAAACGAAAGATTCTATTGAAGAGATGGATATTGATCTAAAAGACAAGGAGGAAGACATGGTCTTGGGATGAAGACCGATGCCAGCAGCAGAACAGGCAGGTGCTCCCCACAGGCAGAGTGGGGCCCCTGCTGCCAGCCTGGGGCCGGGCTGGGCACTTCCTGCTCAGGCACACGCTAGCCCATGCACTGCATTCTGCTGGCCATCCCTGGCCTGGCCTGGGCTTGCTGTGGGCCACACAAGTCCTGTTCCAGTGCCTGGGCCACAGCCCCCAGCCAGGCTCCCTTCTGGCAGCAGAGTCCCACTGGGCCAGTGTCCCAGCCCGGCAGCACATGGAACACCCTTCCGTGCCTGACTGCACTGACCGTGCTACTTGTTTTTCCTTCCAGGACTTAGGGACATCACAGACACAGATGCCACCCTGCTGTACATACGTTTTACAGTTGTTGTGTTCAGGATAGAGGTTTTAGAGTTTGTTTAAGTTGTCTGTAAATACGTTTCATAGAGTTTTGTTAGAGCTGTTCTCAGGTAAATAGGTTCTATAGTTTGTTGTTGTTGTTGTTGTTGTTGTTGTTGTTGTTGTTACCAATATTCTTACAGTGTAAATATGTGGTGTAGTTCATTCTTGTTCCTTTTCTTCTACAGATAAACAGTCTTTGATTTTCACACCCCAGTTCTCTTTGCATTTTCTTCGGGCACATTTGCAAAGCTGTGGGTTGTTTCGGGAACAATGTTTGCAGGACTCTAAAAAGAGTATCAAAACCGCTCTGCCACACTCTCAGCTGCTGCTGCTGCCCCAAAAAGCACTGGCTGGCTTTGCTCACACAATCACAGTTGTGGTGGCATTTCTACCACACCACAGGACAGCAATGTTTTCCCTCTTCTCCTGGAAATACCTACAGCACTTGTGGGTAGCAAGGCAAACATGAGCCTCTTTTAGTGGCCCTTGAAATTGGACATGTGAAATGAGGCACACAAAGCCACAGGCCAGCTGAACCTGGCAACTCTGAATGGGTCTTTACATTCTTCCCAGGAAGATGAATGACAATCACTATTTTGGCAGGGAGGAAAGTGCATCAGCTAGCAATTTGCTGTAGAAAATGTGCTTTCTGCTCCTCTCACAGCCAAAACTCCTACCCATTTCTTGGAAGTCCTTCTTAGATAAGGACCGTGTTCAACTGAGTGACAGTGAAGCCAAATGGCAATGCCGCAATCAATTGTCCTGTACACAATCTCCTTCATCCACGTGGAAGGTTACCCACGGGCACAGAAGAGGACGGAAGAAACCCAAATGCATCGTTGGACATCATAAAGTCAGACGTGTTGAGGGATGAAGAAATCTTGCAGAGATATGGAAAGCTGCCCTGAAAACCCAGTTCGGGGAGAGCCTGAGCTCTTTTGTGCTTCTAGGCCTGAAGATGCTCAGCACCTTTCCCAGATGCTCAGCAGGCAGTAGGATTGTGCCTGAATCTGGCTCTGGAAATGCCAGTGCCTCAACTGAGAGCTGTGGCAATGATTTCCATTGCATGGAGAGGGGCCACAGTCCTGCAAGAGTCTTTCAGCAGAGCAAACAGCAGCCTGGAGGGTGGGCAGTGCTGCATCTGGACCACTGCATGCTCATCATTCACCACAATGCAGAGCTGCCATGGATCACTTTTTCCATTTCTCCTGTTGGATATGTTTTGGAGAAGTTGTTCTAGGTGGCTTTGGATGGTGATCCAAGTAGGAAGCAGCCATTCGCCTGCTGTGATATCCTTACAACTAGTCCTAACTTCTCATTGCCTTTGGTTTGATTGGGGGTGTTTTATCTGTTTGTTTGATTGGTTTCTTTGGGTTGGTTTCTTTGTGTTTTTCTCTCTTTTGCTTGGAGTTTCTTTTCCTTTTTTAGAAATGACTGGTGAAGTTGGCACAACCAAACTCCAGAAAACGTAAAGCAGGCTTGACTTTCCAGAAATTGCTTTTGGCTGGCTTTAGCTGCATTCCCCAGGATCACGATCAGCAGTAGATATTTGCAGGTTTTGCTCTGCATCCTCAGCCTGCCCAGGTGTTGTTCAGTGTTTCAGCAATGGAGAAGACGATGGATATTTTGCGAAACTTCCTTTCAAACAACAAAACTTGGGTTAGCACGACAGAAAAGAAGAGAAGAAAATCTTCGCCAGTTAGAACAGAGCCAGAGTCTCACCATTTCCCCCTCCACTTTTCTTTCTTTTCTACATTTAGAGGTAAAGCTTCCATCTGCAAAAGCTTCCATCTCTCACTTCCTGATGTAGCCATTTGCTACCCTTTAGCCTTGACTGCCACGCATCGGACTGCTGTCCGTGTGGGGCTGGGGATGCTCAGCCTGGAAAGAGAAGGGGGCTGGCGAGGCCTCCCTGCAGCTCTAGGAAAGATGGGCACAGAGAGGAGAAGCCTTTCAACTGCAGGAGTGAGCTTGAAGTTGGATCTAATGAAGCTGCTCTTTTCCACTCCGGCTGCTGGGGCACTGGCCCAGGCTGTGCACAGAGGCTGGGGATGCTCCATCCTTGGCAACATCCAAGGCCAGCTGGGAGCGGGGCTCTGAGCAACCTCTTCTGGGCGAAGATTGCTCCGCTTGGAACAAGATGGTCTTCAGCCTGGGCCTGAACTCCTGGCGGTGATGTCACAGTGCACGCTCCAGCTAGAACTTCCAGCATCCAGCAACGGCCACAACACAACCCTTGGCTCCTTGTGCCAGCACGCTCTTCATTCACCCTGCTCCAAGCCTACCCCTGTCACCTTGTTGCCACCTGCTCCCTGATTCCCCCAGCAGTCCCCAAAGCTCCCCATCGCTTGGATTTTGCTCTCCATCCCTGCAGGATGTCTGCATTTGTTCCAAAAGAGCTATGGTACTATTCCACGGAGGCGGACACCCCGCAGCTGCCTGGCTGGGCTGGAGCTCTGTGGGACAGGGTGGGAAATTTTGCTACCTCTGCAGGCTGGCACAGACCGAGAGGAGGAGACGGACGTCGATACACAGACTGATAGAGAAGAAGCCATGGAAGTGGACGGAGAGGATACTGGAGAGGAAGAGATGGATGTGGATATGTACGAGACAGAGGAAGAGATGGAGGTGGAAACGAAAGATTCTATTGAAGAGATGGATATTGATCTAAAAGACAAGGAGGAAGACATGGTCTTGGGATGAAGACCGATGCCAGCAGCAGAACAGGCAGGTGCTCCCCACAGGCAGAGTGGGGCCCCTGCTGCCAGCCTGGGGCCGGGCTGGGCACTTCCTGCTCAGGCACACGCTAGCCCATGCACTGGATTCTGCTGGCCATCCCTGGCCTGGCCTGGGCTTGCTGTGGGCCACACAAGTCCTGTTCCAGTGCCTGGGCCACAGCCCCCAGCCAGGCTCCCTTCTGGCAGCAGAGTCCCACTGGGCCAGTGTCCCAGCCCGGCAGCACATGGAACACCCTTCCGTGCCTGACTGCACTGACCGTGCTACTTGTTTTTCCTTCCAGGACTTAGGGACATCACAGACACAGATGCCACCCTGCTGTACATACGTTTTACAGTTGTTGTGTTCAGGATAGAGGTTTTAGAGTTTGTTTAAGTTGCCTGTAAATACGTTTCATAGAGTTTTGTTAGAGCTGTTCTCAGGTAAATAGGTTCTATAGTTTGTTGTTGTTGTTGTTGTTGTTGTTGTTGTTGTTACCAATATTCTTACAGTGTAAATATGTGGTGTAGTTCATTCTTGTTCCTTTTCTTCTACAGATAAACAGTCTTTGATTTTCACACCCCAGTTCTCTTTGCATTTTCTTCGGGCACATTTGCAAAGCTGTGGCTTGTTTCGGGAACAATGTTTGCAGGACTCTAAAAAGAGTATCAAAACCGCTCTGCCACACTCTCAGCTGCTGCTGCTGCCCCAAAAAGCACTGGCTGGCTTTGCTCACACAATCACAGTTGTGGTGGCATTTCTACCACACCACAGGACAGCAATGTTTTCCCTCTTCTCCTGGAAATACCTACAGCACTTGTGGGTAGCAAGGCAAACATGAGCCTCTTTTAGTGGCCCTTGAAATTGGACATGTGAAATGAGGCACACAAAGCCACAGGCCAGCTGAACCTGGCAACTCTGAATGGGTCTTTACATTCTTCCCAGGAAGATGAATGACAATCACTATTTTGGCAGGGAGGAAAGTGCATCAGCTAGCAATTTGCTGTAGAAAATGTGCTTTCTGCTCCTCTCACAGCCAAAACTCCTACCCATTTCTTGGAAGTCCTTCTTAGATAAGGACCGTGTTCAACTGAGTGACAGTGAAGCCAAATGGCAATGCCGCAATCAATTGTCCTGTACACAATCTCCTTCATCCACGTGGAAGGTTACCCACGGGCACAGAAGAGGACGGAAGAAACCCAAATGCATCGTTGGACATCATAAAGTCAGACGTGTTGAGGGATGAAGAAATCTTGCAGAGATATGGAAAGCTGCCCTGAAAACCCAGTTCGGGGAGAGCCTGAGCTCTTTTGTGCTTCTAGGCCTGAAGATGCTCAGCACCTTTCCCAGATGCTCAGCAGGCAGTAGGATTGTGCCTGAATCTGGCTCTGGAAATGCCAGTGCCTCAACTGAGAGCTGTGGCAATGATTTCCATTGCATGGAGAGGGGCCACAGTCCTGCAAGAGTCTTTCAGCAGAGCAAACAGCAGCCTGGAGGGTGGGCAGTGCTGCATCTGGACCACTGCATGCTCATCATTCACCACAATGCAGAGCTGCCATGGATCACTTTTTCCATTTCTCCTGTTGGATATGTTTTGGAGAAGTTGTTCTAGGTGGCTTTGGATGGTGATCCAAGTAGGAAGCAGCCATTCGCCTGCTGTGATATCCTTACAACTAGTCCTAACTTCTCATTGCCTTTGGTTTGATTGGGGGTGTTTTATCTGTTTGTTTGATTGGTTTCTTTGGGTTGGTTTCTTTGTGTTTTTCTCTCTTTTGCTTGGAGTTTCTTTTCCTTTTTTAGAAATGACTGGTGAAGTTGGCACAACCAAACTCCAGAAAACGTAAAGCAGGCTTGACTTTCCAGAAATTGCTTTTGGCTGGCTTTAGCTGCATTCCCCAGGATCACGATCAGCAGTAGATATTTGCAGGTTTTGCTCTGCATCCTCAGCCTGCCCAGGTGTTGTTCAGTGTTTCAGCAATGGAGAAGACGATGGATATTTTGCGAAACTTCCTTTCAAACAACAAAACTTGGGTTAGCACGACAGAAAAGAAGAGAAGAAAATCTTCGCCAGTTAGAACAGAGCCAGAGTCTCACCATTTCCCCCTCCACTTTTCTTTCTTTTCTACATTTAGAGGTAAAGCTTCCATCTGCAAAAGCTTCCATCTCTCACTTCCTGATGTAGCCATTTGCTACCCTTTAGCCTTGACTGCCACGCATCGGACTGCTGTCCGTGTGGGGCTGGGGATGCTCAGCCTGGAAAGAGAAGGGGGCTGGCGAGGCCTCCCTGCAGCTCTAGGAAAGATGGGCACAGAGAGGAGAAGCCTTTCAACTGCAGGAGTGAGCTTGAAGTTGGATCTAATGAAGCTGCTCTTTTCCACTCCGGCTGCTGGGGCACTGGCCCAGGCTGTGCACAGAGGCTGGGGATGCTCCATCCTTGGCAACATCCAAGGCCAGCTGGGAGCGGGGCTCTGAGCAACCTATTCTAGGGGAAGATCGCTCCGCTTGGAACAAGATGGTCTTTAGGGTCCCTTCTAAGCCCAAGCACACAGGGATTCCATCATTCATTCTACGGTCTCCGTTGTCCACTTCAGCCTGGGCCTGAACTCCTGGCGGTGATGTCACAGTGCACGCTCCAGCTAGAACTTCCAGCATCCAGCAACGGCCACAACACAACCCTTGGCTCCTTGTGCCAGCACGCTCTTCATTCACCCTGCTCCAAGCCTACCCCTGTCACCTTGTTGCCACCTGCTCCCTGATTCCCCCAGCAGTCCCCAAAGCTCCCCATCGCTTGGATTTTGCTCTCCATCCCTGCAGGATGTCTGCATTTGTTCCAAAAGAGGTATGGTACTATTCCACGGAGGCGGACACCCCGCAGCTGCCTGGCTGGGCTGGAGCTCTGTGGGACAGGGTGGGAAATTTTGCTACCTCTGCAGGCTGGCACAGACCGAGAGGAGGAGACGGACGTCGATACACAGACTGATAGAGAAGAAGCCATGGAAGTGGACGGAGAGGATACTGGAGAGGAAGAGATGGATGTGGATATGTACGAGACAGAGGAAGAGATGGAGGTGGAAACGAAAGATTCTATTGAAGAGATGGATATTGATCTAAAAGACAAGGAGGAAGACATGGTCTTGGGATGAAGACCGATGCCAGCAGCAGAACAGGCAGGTGCTCCCCACAGGCAGAGTGGGGCCCCTGCTGCCAGCCTGGGGCCGGGCTGGGCACTTCCTGCTCAGGCACACGCTAGCCCATGCACTGGATTCTGCTGGCCATCCCTGGCCTGGCCTGGGCTTGCTGTGGGCCACACAAGTCCTGTTCCAGTGCCTGGGCCACAGCCCCCAGCCAGGCTCCCTTCTGGCAGCAGAGTCCCACTGGGCCAGTGTCCCAGCCCGGCAGCACATGGAACACCCTTCCGTGCCTGACTGCACTGACCGTGCTACTTGTTTTTCCTTCCAGGACTTAGGGACATCACAGACACAGATGCCACCCTGCTGTACATACGTTTTACAGTTGTTGTGTTCAGGATAGAGGTTTTAGAGTTTGTTTAAGTTGTCTGTAAATACGTTTCATAGAGTTTTGTTAGAGCTGTTCTCAGGTAAATAGGTTCTATAGTTTGTTGTTGTTTTTGTTGTTGTTGTTGTTGTTGTTACCAATATTCTTACAGTGTAAATATGTGGTGTAGTTCATTCTTGTTCCTTTTCTTCTACAGATAAACAGTCTTTGATTTTCACACCCCAGTTCTCTTTGCATTTTCTTCGGGCACATTTGCAAAGCTGTGGGTTGTTTCGGGAACAATGTTTGCAGGACTCTAAAAAGAGTATCAAAACCGCTCTGCCACACTCTCAGCTGCTGCTGCTGCCCCAAAAAACACTGGCTGGCTTTGCTCACACAATCACAGTTGTGGTGGCATTTCTACCACACCACAGGACAGCGATGTTTTCCCTCTTCTCCTGGAAATACCTACAGCACTTGTGGGTAGCAAGGCAATCATGAGCCTCTTTTAGTGGCCCTTGAAATTGGACATGTGAAATGAGGCACACAAAGCCACAGGCCAGCTGAACCTGGCAACTCTGAATGGGTCTTTACATTCTTCCCAGGAAGATGAATGGCAATCACTATTTTGGCAGGGAGGAAAGTGCATCAGCTAGCAATTTGCTGTAGAAAATGTGCTTTCTGCTCCTCTCACAGCCAAAACTCCTAGCCATTTCTTGGAAGTCCTTCTTAGATAAGGACCGTGTTCAACTGAGTGACAGTGAAGCCAAATGGCAATGCCGCAATCAATTGTCCTGTACACAATCTCCTTCATCCACGTGGAAGGTTACTCACGGGCACACAAGAGGACGGAAGAAACCCAAATGCATCGTTGGACATAATGAAGTCAGACGTGTTGAGGGATGAAGAAATCTTGCAGAGATATGGAAAGCTGCCCTGAAAACCCAGTTCGGGGAGAGCCTGAGCTCTTTTGTGCTTCTAGGCCTGAAGATGCTCAGCACCTTTCCCAGATGCTCAGCAGGCAGTAAGATTGTGCCTGAATCTGGCTCTGGAAATGCCAGTGCCTCAACTGAGAGCTGTGGCAATGATTTCCATTGCATGGAGAGGGGCCACAGTCCTGCAAGAGTCTTTCAGCAGAGCAAACAGCAGCCTGGAGGGTGGGCAGTGCTGCATCTGGACCACTGCATGCTCATCCTTCACCACAATGCAGAGCTGCCATGGATCACTTTTTCCATTTCTCCTGTTGGATATGTTTTGGAGAAGTTGTTCTAGGTGGCTTTGGATGGTGATCCAAGTAGGAAGCAGCCATTCGCCTGCTGTGATATCCTTACAACTAGTCCTAACTTCTCATTGCCTTTGGTTTGATTGGGGGTGTTTTATCTCTTTGTTTGATTGGTTTCTTTGGGTTGGTTTCTTTGTGTTTTTCTCTCTTTTGCTTGGAGTTTCTTTTCCTTTTTTAGAAATGACTGGTGAAGTTGGCACAACCAAACTCCAGAAAACGTAAAGCAGGCTTGACTTTCCAGAAATTGCTTTTGGCTGGCTTTAGCTGCATTCCCCAGGATCACGATCAGCAGTAGATATTTGCAGGTTTTGCTCTGCATCCTCAGCCTGCCCAGGTGTTGTTCAGTGTTTCAGCAATGGAGAAGACGATGGATATTTTGCTAAACCTCCTTTCAAACAACAAAACTTGGGTTAGCACGACAGAAAAGAAGAGAAGAAAATCTTCGCCAGTTAGAACAGAGCCAGAGTCCCACCATTTCCCCCTCCACTTTGCTTTCTTTTCTACATTTAGAGGTAAAGCTTCCATCTCCAAAAGCTTCCATCTCTCACTTCCTGATGTAGCCATTTGCTACCCTTTAGCCTTGACTGCCACGCATCGGACTGATGTCCGTGTGGGGCTGGGGATGCTCAGCCTGGAAAGAGAAGGGGGCTGGCGAGGCCTCCCTGCAGCTCTAGGAAAGATGGGCACAGAGAGGAGAAGCCTTTCAACTGCAGGAGTGAGCTTGAAGTTGGATCTAATGAAGCTGCTCTTTTCCACTCCGGCTGCTGGGGCACTGGCCCAAGCTGTGCACAGAGGCTGGGGATGCTCCATCCTTGGCAACATCAAAGGCCAGCTGGGAGCGGGGCTCTGAGCAACCTATTCTGGGCGAAGATTGCTCCGCTTGGAACAAGATGGTCTTTAGGGTCCCTTCCAAGCCCAAGCACCCAGGGATTCCATCATTCATTCTACGGTCTCCGTTGTCCACTTCAGCCTGGGCCTGAACTCCTGGCGGTGATGTCACAGTGCACGCTCCAGCTAGAACTTCCAGCATCCAGCAACGGCCACAACACAACCCTTGGCTCCTTGTGCCAGCACGCTCTTCATTCACCCTGCTCCAAGCCTACCCCTGTCACATTGTTGCCACCTGCTCCCTGATTCCCCCAGCAGTCCCCAAAGCTCCCCATGGCTTGGATTTTGCTCTCCATCCCTGCAGGATGTCTGCATTTGTTCCAAAAGAGGTATGGTACTATTCCACGGAGGCGGACACCCCGCAGCTGCCTGGCTGGGCTGGAGCTCTGTGGGACAGGGTGGGAAATTTTGCTACCTCTGCAGGCTGGCACAGACCGAGAGGAGGAGACGGACGTCGATACACAGACTGATAGAGAAGAAGCCATGGAAGTGGACGGAGAGGATACTGGAGAGGAAGAGATGGATGTGGATATGTACGAGACAGAGGAAGAGATGGAGGTGGAAACGAAAGATTCTATTGAAGAGATGGATATTGATCTAAAAGACAAGGAGGAAGACATGGTCTTGGGATGAAGACCGATGCCAGCAGCAGAACAGGCAGGTGCTCCCCACAGGCAGAGTGGGGCCCCTGCTGCCAGCCTGGGGCCGGGCTGGGCACTTCCTGCTCAGGGACACGCTAGCCCATGCACTGCATTCTGCTGGCCATCCCTGGCCTGGCCTGGGCTTGCTGTGGGCCACACAAGCCCTGTTCCAGTGCCTGGGCCACAGCCCCCAGCCAGGCTCCCTTCTGGCAGCAGAGTCCCACTGGGCCAGTGTCCCAGCCCAGCAGCACATGGAACACCCTTCCGTGCCTGACTGCACTGACCGTGCTACTTGTTTTTCCTTCCAGGACTTAGGGACATCACAGACACAGATGCCACCCTGCTGTACATACGTTTTACAGTTGTTGTGTTCAGGATAGAGGTTTTAGAGTTTGTTTAAGTTGTCTGTAAATACGTTTCATAGAGTTTTGTTAGAGCTGTTCTCAGGTAAATAGGTTCTATAGTTTGTTGTTGTTGTTGTTGTTGTTGTTGTTGTTGTTGTTGTTACCAATATTCTTACAGTGTAAATATGTGGTGTAGTTCATTCTTGTTCCTTTTCTTCTACAGATAAACAGTCTTTGATTTTCACACCCCAGTTCTCTTTGCATTTTCTTCGGGCACATTTGCAAAGCTGTGGGTTGTTTCGGGAACAATGTTTGCAGGACTCTAAAAAGAGTATCACAACCGCTCTGCCACACTCTCAGCTGCTGCTGCTGCCCCAAAAAGCACTGGCTGGCTTTGCTCACACAATCACAGTTGTGGTGGCATTTCTACCACACCACAGGACAGCGATGATTTCCCTCTTCTCCTGGAAATACCTACAGCACTTGTGGGTAGCAAGGCAAACATGAGCCTCTTTTAGTGGCCCTTGAAACTGGACATGTGAAATGAGGTACACAAAGCCACAGGCCAGCTGAACCTGGCATCTCTGAATGGGTCTTTACATTCTTCCCAGGAAGATGAATGGCAATCACTATTTTGGCAGGGAGGAAAGTGCATCAGCTAGCAATTTGCTGTAGAAAATGTGCTTTCTGCTCCTCTCACAGCCAAAACTCCTAGCCATTTCTTGGAAGTCCTTCTTAGATAAGGACCGTGTTCAACTGAGTGACAGTGAAGCCAAATGGCAATGCCGCAATCAATTGTCCTGTACACAATCTCCTTCATCCACGTGGAAGGTTACTCACGGGCACACAAGAGGACGGAAGAAACCCAAATGCATCGTTGGACATCATAAAGTCAGACGTGTTGAGGGATGAAGAAATCTTGCAGAGATATGGAAAGCTGCCCTGAAAACCCAGTTCAGGAAGAGCCTGAGCTCTTTTGTGCTTCTAGGCCTGAAGATGCTCAGCACCTTTCCCAGATGCTCAGCAGGCAGTAGGATTGTGCCTGAATCTGGCTCTGGAAATGCCAGTGCCTCAAGTGAGAGCTGTGGCAATGATTTCCATTGCATGGAGAGGGGCCACAGTCCTGCAAGAGTCTTTCAGCAGAGCAAACAGCAGCCTGGAGGGTGGGCAGTGCTGCATCTGGACCACTGCATGCTCATCCTTCACCACAATGCAGAGCTGCCATGGATCACTTTTTCCATTTCTGCTGTTGGATATGTTTTGGAGAAGTTGTTCTAGGTGGCTTTGGATGGTGATCCAAGTAGGAAGCAGCCATTCGCCTGCTGTGATATCCTTACAACTAGTCCTAACTTCTCATTGCCTTTGGTTTGATTGGGGGTGTTTTATCTGTTTGTTTGATTGGTTTCTTTGGGTTGGTTTCTTTGTGTTTTTCTCTCTTTTGCTTGGAGTTTCTTTTCCTTTTTTAGAAATGACTGGTGAAGTTGGCACAAGCAAACTCCAGAAAACGTAAAGCAGGCTTGACTTTCCAGAAATTGCTTTTGGCTGGCTTTAGCTGCATTCCCCAGGATCACGATCAGCAGTAGATATTTGCAGGTTTTGCTCTGCATCCTCAGCCTGCCCAGGTGTTGTTCAGTGTTTCAGCAATGGAGAAGACGATGGATATTTTGCGAAACTTCCTTTCAAACAACAAAACTTGGGTTAGCACGACAGAAGAGAAGAAAAGAAAATCCTCGCCAGTTAGAACAGATCCACAGTCCCACCATTTCCCCCTCCACTTTGCTTTCTTTTCTACATTTAGAGGTAAAGCTTCCATCTGCAAAAGCTTCCATCTCTCACTTCCTGATGTAGCCATTTGCTACCCTTTAGCCTTGACTGCCACGCATCGGACTGCTGTCCGTGTGGGGCTGGGGATGCTCAGCCTGGAAAGAGAAGGGGGCTGGCGAGGCCTCCCTGCAGCTCTAGGAAAGATGGGCACAGAGAGGAGAAGCCTTTCAACTGCAGGAGTGAGCTTGAAGTTGGATCTAATGAAGCTGCTCTTTTCCACTCCGGCTGCTGGGCCACTGGCCCAGGCTGTGCACAGAGGCTGGGGATGCTCCATCCTTGGCAACATCCAAGGCCAGCTGGGAGCGGGGCTCTGAGCAACCTATTCTAGGGGAAGATCGCTCCGCTTGGAACAAGATGGTCTTTAGGGTCCCTTCTAAGCCCAAGCACACAGGGATTCCATCATTCATTCTACGGTCTCCGTTGTCCACTTCAGCCTGGGCCTGAACTCCTGGCGGTGATGTCACAGTGCACGCTCCAGCTAGAACTTCCAGCATCCAGCAACGGCCACAACACAACCCTTGGCTCCTTGTGCCAGCACGCTCTTCATTCACCCTGCTCCAAGCCTACCCCTGTCACATTGTTGCCACCTGCTCCCTGATTCCCCCAGCAGTCCCCAAAGCTCCCCATCGCTTGGATTTTGCTCTCCATCCCTGCAGGATGTCTGCATTTGTTCCAAAAGAGGTATGGTACTATTCCACGGAGGCGGACACCCCGCAGCTGCCTGGCTGGGCTGGAGCTCTGTGGGACAGGGTGGGAAATTTTGCTACCTCTGCAGGCTGGCACAGACGGAGAGGAGGAGACGGACGTCGATACACAGACTGATAGAGAAGAAGCCATGGAAGTGGACGGAGAGGATACTGGAGAGGAAGAGATGGATGTGGATATGTACGAGACAGAGGAAGAGATGGAGGTGGAAACGAAAGATTCTATTGAAGAGATGGATATTGATCTAAAAGACAAGGAGGAAGACATGGTCTTGGGATGAAGACCGATGCCAGCAGCAGAACAGGCAGGTGCTCCCCACAGGCAGAGTGGGGCCCCTGCTGCCAGCCTGGGGCCGGGCTGGGCACTTCCTGCTCAGGGACACGCTAGCCCATGCACTGGATTCTGCTGGCCATCCCTGGCCTGGCCTGGGCTTGCTGTGGGCCACACAAGCCCTGTTCCAGTGCCTGGGCCACAGCCCCCAGCCAGGCTCCCTTCTGGCAGCAGAGTCCCACTGGGCCAGTGTCCCAGCCCGGCAGCACATGGAACACCCTTCCGTGCCTGACTGCACTGACCGTGCTACTTGTTTTTCCTTCCAGGACTTAGGGACATCACAGACACAGATGCCACCCTGCTGTACATACGTTTTACAGTTGTTGTGTTCAGGATAGAGGTTTTAGAGTTTGTTTAAGTTGTCTGTAAATACGTTTCATAGAGTTTTGTTAGAGCTGTTCTCAGGTAAATAGGTTCTATAGTTTGTTGTTGTTGTTGTTGTTGTTGTTATTGTTGTTGTTGTTGTTACCAATATTCTTACAGTGTAAATATGTGGTGTAGTTCATTCTTGTTCCTTTTCTTCTACAGATAAACAGTCTTTGATTTTCACACCCCAGTTCTCTTTGCATTTTCTTCGGGCACGTTTGCAAAGCTGTGGCTTGTTTCGGGAACAATGTTTGCAGGACTCTAAAAAGAGTATCAAAACCGCTCTGCCACACTCTCAGCTGCTGCTGCTGCCCCAAAAAGCACTGGCTGGCTTTGCTCACACAATCACAGTTGTGGTGGCATTTCTACCACACCACTGGACAGCGATGTTTTCCCTCTTCTCCTGGAAATACCTACAGCACTTGTGGGTAGCAAGGCAAACATGAGCCTCTTTTAGTGGCCCTTGAAATTGGACATGTGAAATGAGGCACACAAAGCCACAGGCCAGCTGAACCTGGCATCTCTGAATGGGTCTTTACATTCTTCCCAGGAAGATGAATGGCAATCACTATTTTGGCAGGGAGGAAAGTGTATCAGCTAGCAATTTGCTGTAGAAAATGTGCTTTCTGCTCCTCTCACAGCCAAAACTCCTACCCATTTCTTGGAAGTCCTTCTTAGATAAGGACCGTGTTCAACTGAGTGACAGTGAAGCCAAATGGCAATGCCGCAATCAATTGTCCTGTACACAATCTCCTTCATCCACGTGGAAGGTTACTCACGGGCACACAAGAGGACGGAAGAAACCCAAATGCATCGTTGGACATAATGAAGTCAGACGTGTTGAGGGATGAAGAAATCTTGCAGAGATATGGAAAGCTGCCCTGAAAACCCAGTTCGGGGAGAGCCTGAGCTCTTTTGTGCTTCTAGGCCTGAAGATGCTCAGCACCTTTCCCAGATGCTCAGCAGGCAGTAGGATTGTGCCTGAATCTGGCTCTGGAAATGCCAGTGCCTCAACTGAGAGCTGTGGCAATGATTTCCATTGCATGGAGAGGGGCCACAGTCCTGCAAGAGTCTTTCAGCAGAGCAAACAGCAGCCTGGAGGGTGGGCAATCTGTACCACTGCATGCTCATCATTCACCACAATGCAGAGCTGCCATGGATCACTTTTTCCATTTCTGCTGTTGGATATGTTTTGGAGAAGTTGTTCTAGGTGGCTTTGGATGGTGATCCAAGTAGGAAGCAGCCATTCGCCTGCTGTGATATCCTTACAACTAGTCCTAACTTCTCATTGCCTTTGGTTTGATTGGGGGTGTTTTATCTGTTTGTTTGATTGGTTTCTTTGGGTTGGTTTCTTTGTGTTTTTCTCTCTTTTGCTTGGAGTTTCTTTTCCTTTTTTAGAAATGACTGGTGAAGTTGGCACAACCAAACTCCAGAAAACGTAAAGCAGGCTTGACTTTCCAGAAATTGCTTTTGGCTGGCTTTAGCTGCATTCCCCAGGATCACGATCAGCAGTAGATATTTGCAGGTTTTGCTCTGCATCCTCAGCCTGCCCAGGTGTTGTTCAGTGTTTCAGCAATGGAGAAGACGATGGATATTTTGCTAAACCTCCTTTCAAACAACAAAACTTGGGTTAGCACGACAGAAAAGAAGAGAAGAAAATCTTCGCCAGTTAGAACAGAGCCAGAGTCCCACCATTTCCCCCTCCACTTTGCTTTCTTTTCTACATTTAGAGGTAAAGCTTCCATCTCCAAAAGCTTCCATCTCTCACTTCCTGATGTAGCCATTTGCTACCCTTTAGCCTTGACTGCCACGCATCGGACTGCTGTCCGTGTGGGGCTGGGGATGCTCAGCCTGGAAAGAGAAGGGGGCTGGCGAGGCCTCCCTGCAGCTCTAGGAAAGATGGGCACAGAGAGGAGAAGCCTTTCGAATGCAGGAGTGAGCTTGAAGTTGGATCTAATGAAGCTGCTCTTTTCCACTCCGGCTGCTGGGGCACTGGCCCAGGCTGTGCACAGAGGCTGGGGATGCTCCATCCTTGGCAACATCCAAGGCCAGCTGGGAGCGGGGCTCTGAGCAACCTATTCTGGGCGAAGATTGCTCCGCTTGGAACAAGATGGTCTTTAGGGTCCCTTCCAAGCCCAAGCACCCAGGGATTCCATCATTCATTCTACGGTCTCCGTTGTCCACTTCAGCCTGGGCCTGAACTCCTGGCGGTGATGTCACAGTGCACGCTCCAGCTAGAACTTCCAGCATCCAGCAACGGCCACAACACAACCCTTGGCTCCTTGTGCCAGCACGCTCTTCATTCACCCTGCTCCAAGCCTACCCCTGTCACATTGTTGCCACCTGCTCCCTGATTCCCCCAGCAGTCCCCAAAGCTCCCCATCGCTTGGATTTTGCTCTCCATCCCTGCAGGATGTCTGCATTTGTTCCAAAAGAGGTATGGTACTATTCCACGGAGGCGGACACCCCGCAGCTGCCTGGCTGGGCTGGAGCTCTGTGGGACAGGGTGGGAAATTTTGCTACCTCTGCAGGCTGGCACAGACCGAGAGGAGGAGACGGACGTCGATACACAGACTGATAGAGAAGAAGCCATGGAAGTGGACGGAGAGGATACTGGAGAGGAAGAGATGGATGTGGATATGTACGAGACAGAGGAAGAGATGGAGGTGGAAACGAAAGATTCTATTGAAGAGATGGATATTGATCTAAAAGACAAGGAGGAAGACATGGTCTTGGGATGAAGACCGATGCCAGCAGCAGAACAGGCAGGTGCTCCCCACAGGCAGAGTGGGGCCCCTGCTGCCAGCCTGGGGCCGGGCTGGGCACTTCCTGCTCAGGCACACGCTAGCCCATGCACTGGATTCTGCTGGCCATCCCTGGCCTGGCCTGGGCTTGCTGTGGGCCACACAAGTCCTGTTCCAGTGCCTGGGCCACAGCCCCCAGCCAGGCTCCCTTCTGGCAGCAGAGTCCCACTGGGCCAGTGTCCCAGCCCGGCAGCACATGGAACACCCTTCCGTGCCTGACTGCACTGACCGTGCTACTTGTTTTTCCTTCCAGGACTTAGGGACATCACAGACACAGATGCCACCCTGCTGTACATACGTTTTACAGTTGTTGTGTTCAGGATAGAGGTTTTAGAGTTTGTTTAAGTTGTCTGTAAATACGTTTCATAGAGTTTTGTTAGAGCTGTTCTCAGGTAAATAGGTTCTATAGTTTGTTGTTGTTGTTGTTGTTGTTGTTGTTGTTGTTACCAATATTCTTACAGTGTAAATATGTGGTGTAGTTCATTCTTGTTCCTTTTCTTCTACAGATAAACAGTCTTTGATTTTCACACCCCAGTTCTCTTTGCATTTTCTTCGGGCACATTTGCAAAGCTGTGGCTTGTTTCGGGAACAATGTTTGCAGGACTCTAAAAAGAGTATCAAAACCGCTCTGCCACACTCTCAGCTGCTGCTGCTGCCCCAAAAAGCACTGGCTGGCTTTGCTCACACAATCACAGTTGTGGTGGCATTTCTACCACACCACAGGACAGCGATGTTTTCCCTCTTCTCCTGGAAATACCTACAGCACTTGTGGGTAGCAAGGCAATCATGAGCCTCTTTTAGTGGCCCTTGAAATTGGACATGTGAAATGAGGCACACAAAGCCACAGGCGAGCTGAACCTGGCAACTCTGAATGGGTCTTTACATTCTTCCCAGGAAGATGAATGGCAATCACTATTTTGGCAGGGAGGAAAGTGCATCAGCTAGCAATTTGCTGTAGAAAATGTGCTTTCTGCTCCTCTCACAGCCAAAACTCCTACCCATTTCTTGGAAGTCCTTCTTAGATAAGGACCGTGTTCAACTGAGTGACAGTGAAGCCAAATGGCAATGCCGCAATCAATTGTCCTGTACACAATCTCCTTCATCCACGTGGAAGGTTACTCACGGGCACACAAGAGGACGGAAGAAACCCAAATGCATCGTTGGACATAATGAAGTCAGACGTGTTGAGGGATGAAGAAATCTTGCAGAGATATGGAAAGCTGCCCTGAAAACCCAGTTCGGGGAGAGCCTGAGCTCTTTTGTGCTTCTAGGCCTGAAGATGCTCAGCACCTTTCCCAGATGCTCAGCAGGCAGTAAGATTGTGCCTGAATCTGGCTCTGGAAATGCCAGTGCCTCAACTGAGAGCTGTGGCAATGATTTCCATTGCATGGAGAGGGGCCACAGTCCTGCAAGAGTCTTTCAGCAGAGCAAACAGCAGCCTGGAGGGTGGGCAGTGCTGCATCTGGACCACTGCATGCTCATCCTTCACCACAATGCAGAGCTGCCATGGATCACTTTTTCCATTTCTCCTGTTGGATATGTTTTGGAGAAGTTGTTCTAGGTGGCTTTGGATGGTGATCCAAGTAGGAAGCAGCCATTCGCCTGCTGTGATATCCTTACAACTAGTCCTAACTTCTCATTGCCTTTGGTTTGATTGGGGGTGTTTTATCTCTTTGTTTGATTGGTTTCTTTGGGTTGGTTTCTTTGTGTTTTTCTCTCTTTTGCTTGGAGTTTCTTTTCCTTTTTTAGAAATGACTGGTGAAGTTGGCACAACCAAACTCCAGAAAACGTAAAGCAGGCTTGACTTTCCAGAAATTGCTTTTGGCTGGCTTTAGCTGCATTCCCCAGGATCACGATCAGCAGTAGATATTTGCAGGTTTTGCTCTGCATCCTCAGCCTGCCCAGGTGTTGTTCAGTGTTTCAGCAATGGAGAAGACGATGGATATTTTGCTAAACCTCCTTTCAAACAACAAAACTTGGGTTAGCACGACAGAAAAGAAGAGAAGAAAATCTTCGCCAGTTAGAACAGAGCCAGAGTCCCACCATTTCCCCCTCCACTTTGCTTTCTTTTCTACATTTAGAGGTAAAGCTTCCATCTCCAAAAGCTTCCATCTCTCACTTCCTGATGTAGCCATTTGCTACCCTTTAGCCTTGACTGCCACGCATCGGACTGATGTCCGTGTGGGGCTGGGGATGCTCAGCCTGGAAAGAGAAGGGGGCTGGCGAGGCCTCCCTGCAGCTCTAGGAAAGATGGGCACAGAGAGGAGAAGCCTTTCAACTGCAGGAGTGAGCTTGAAGTTGGATCTAATGAAGCTGCTCTTTTCCACTCCGGCTGCTGGGGCACTGGCCCAAGCTGTGCACAGAGGCTGGGGATGCTCCATCCTTGGCAACATCAAAGGCCAGCTGGGAGCGGGGCTCTGAGCAACCTATTCTGGGCGAAGATTGCTCCGCTTGGAACAAGATGGTCTTTAGGGTCCCTTCCAAGCCCAAGCACCCAGGGATTCCATCATTCATTCTACGGTCTCCGTTGTCCACTTCAGCCTGGGCCTGAACTCCTGGCGGTGATGTCACAGTGCACGCTCCAGCTAGAACTTCCAGCATCCAGCAACGGCCACAACACAACCCTTGGCTCCTTGTGCCAGCACGCTCTTCATTCACCCTGCTCCAAGCCTACCCCTGTCACATTGTTGCCACCTGCTCCCTGATTCCCCCAGCAGTCCCCAAAGCTCCCCATGGCTTGGATTTTGCTCTCCATCCCTGCAGGATGTCTGCATTTGTTCCAAAAGAGGTATGGTACTATTCCACGGAGGCGGACACCCCGCAGCTGCCTGGCTGGGCTGGAGCTCTGTGGGACAGGGTGGGAAATTTTGCTACCTCTGCAGGCTGGCACAGACCGAGAGGAGGAGACGGACGTCGATACACAGACTGATAGAGAAGAAGCCATGGAAGTGGACGGAGAGGATACTGGAGAGGAAGAGATGGATGTGGATATGTACGAGACAGAGGAAGAGATGGAGGTGGAAACGAAAGATTCTATTGAAGAGATGGATATTGATCTAAAAGACAAGGAGGAAGACATGGTCTTGGGATGAAGACCGATGCCAGCAGCAGAACAGGCAGGTGCTCCCCACAGGCAGAGTGGGGCCCCTGCTGCCAGCCTGGGGCCGGGCTGGGCACTTCCTGCTCAGGGACACGCTAGCCCATGCACTGGATTCTGCTGGCCATCCCTGGCCTGGCCTGGGCTTGCTGTGGGCCACACAAGCCCTGTTCCAGTGCCTGGGCCACAGCCCCCAGCCAGGCTCCCTTCTGGCAGCAGAGTCCCACTGGGCCAGTGTCCCAGCCCAGCAGCACATGGAACACCCTTCCGTGCCTGACTGCACTGACCGTGCTACTTGTTTTTCCTTCCAGGACTTAGGGACATCACAGACACAGATGCCACCCTGCTGTACATACGTTTTACAGTTGTTGTGTTCAGGATAGAGGTTTTAGAGTTTGTTTAAGTTGTCTGTAAATACGTTTCATAGAGTTTTGTTAGATCTGTTCTCAGGTAAATAGGTTCTATAGTTTGTTGTTGTTGTTGTTGTTGTTGTTGTTGTTGTTGTTACCAATATTCTTACAGTGTAAATATGTGGTGTAGTTCATTCTTGTTCCTTTTCTTCTACAGATAAACAGTCTTTGATTTTCACACCCCAGTTCTCTTTGCATTTTCTTCAGGCACATTTGCAAAGCTGTGGGTTGTTTCGGGAACAATGTTTGCAGGACTCTAAAAAGAGTATCACAACCGCTCTGCCACACTCTCAGCTGCTGCTGCTGCCCCAAAAAGCACTGGCTGGCTTTGCTCACACAATCACAGTTGTGGTGGCATTTCTACCACACCACAGGACAGCGATGATTTCCCTCTTCTCCTGGAAATACCTACAGCACTTGTGGGTAGCAAGGCAAACATGAGCCTCTTTTAGTGGCCCTTGAAACTGGACATGTGAAATGAGGTACACAAAGCCACAGGCCAGCTGAACCTGGCATCTCTGAATGGGTCTTTACATTCTTCCCAGGAAGATGAATGGCAATCACTATTTTGGCAGGGAGGAAAGTGCATCAGCTAGCAATTTGCTGTAGAAAATGTGCTTTCTGCTCCTCTCACAGCCAAAACTCCTAGCCATTTCTTGGAAGTCCTTCTTAGATAAGGACCGTGTTCAACTGAGTGACAGTGAAGCCAAATGGCAATGCCGCAATCAATTGTCCTGTACACAATCTCCTTCATCCACGTGGAAGGTTACTCACGGGCACACAAGAGGACGGAAGAAACCCAAATGCATCGTTGGACATCATAAAGTCAGACGTGTTGAGGGATGAAGAAATCTTGCAGAGATATGGAAAGCTGCCCTGAAAACCCAGTTCAGGAAGAGCCTGAGCTCTTTTGTGCTTCTAGGCCTGAAGATGCTCAGCACCTTTCCCAGATGCTCAGCAGGCAGTAGGATTGTGCCTGAATCTGGCTCTGGAAATGCCAGTGCCTCAACTGAGAGCTGTGGCAATGATTTCCATTGCATGGAGAGGGGCCACAGTCCTGCAAGAGTCTTTCAGCAGAGCAAACAGCAGCCTGGAGGGTGGGCAGTGCTGCATCTGGACCACTGCATGCTCATCCTTCACCACAATGCAGAGCTGCCATGGATCACTTTTTCCATTTCTGCTGTTGGATATGTTTTGGAGAAGTTGTTCTAGGTGGCTTTGGATGGTGATCCAAGTAGGAAGCAGCCATTCGCCTGCTGTGATATCCTTACAACTAGTCCTAACTTCTCATTGCCTTTGGTTTGATTGGGGGTGTTTTATCTGTTTGTTTGATTGGTTTCTTTGGGTTGGTTTCTTTGTGTTTTTCTCTCTTTTGCTTGGAGTTTCTTTTCCTTTTTTAGAAATGACTGGTGAAGTTGGCACAAGCAAACTCCAGAAAACGTAAAGCAGGCTTGACTTTCCAGAAATTGCTTTTGGCTGGCTTTAGCTGCATTCCCCAGGATCACGATCAGCAGTAGATATTTGCAGGTTTTGCTCTGCATCCTCAGCCTGCCCAGGTGTTGTTCAGTGTTTCAGCAATGGAGAAGACGATGGATATTTTGCGAAACTTCCTTTCAAACAACAAAACTTGGGTTAGCACGACAGAAGAGAAGAAAAGAAAATCCTCGCCAGTTAGAACAGATCCACAGTCCCACCATTTCCCCCTCCACTTTGCTTTCTTTTCTACATTTAGAGGTAAAGCTTCCATCTGCAAAAGCTTCCATCTCTCACTTCCTGATGTAGCCATTTGCTACCCTTTAGCCTTGACTGCCACGCATCGGACTGCTGTCCGTGTGGGGCTGGGGATGCTCAGCCTGGAAAGAGAAGGGGGCTGGCGAGGCCTCCCTGCAGCTCTAGGAAAGATGGGCACAGAGAGGAGAAGCCTTTCAACTGCAGGAGTGAGCTTGAAGTTGGATCTAATGAAGCTGCTCTTTTCCACTCCGGCTGCTGGGCCACTGGCCCAGGCTGTGCACAGAGGCTGGGGATGCTCCATCCTTGGCAACATCCAAGGCCAGCTGGGAGCGGGGCTCTGAGCAACCTATTCTAGGGGAAGATCGCTCCGCTTGGAACAAGATGGTCTTTAGGGTCCCTTCTAAGCCCAAGCACACAGGGATTCCATCATTCATTCTACGGTCTCCGTTGTCCACTTCAGCCTGGGCCTGAACTCCTGGCGGTGATGTCACAGTGCACGCTCCAGCTAGAACTTCCAGCATCCAGCAACGGCCACAACACAACCCTTGGCTCCTTGTGCCAGCACGCTCTTCATTCACCCTGCTCCAAGCCTACCCCTGTCACATTGTTGCCACCTGCTCCCTGATTCCCCCAGCAGTCCCCAAAGCTCCCCATCGCTTGGATTTTGCTCTCCATCCCTGCAGGATGTCTGCATTTGTTCCAAAAGAGGTATGGTACTATTCCACGGAGGCGGACACCCCGCAGCTGCCTGGCTGGGCTGGAGCTCTGTGGGACAGGGTGGGAAATTTTGCTACCTCTGCAGGCTGGCACAGACCGAGAGGAGGAGACGGACGTCGATACACAGACTGATAGAGAAGAAGCCATGGAAGTGGACGGAGAGGATACTGGAGAGGAAGAGATGGATGTGGATATGTACGAGACAGAGGAAGAGATGGAGGTGGAAACGAAAGATTCTATTGAAGAGATGGATATTGATCTAAAAGACAAGGAGGAAGACATGGTCTTGGGATGAAGACCGATGCCAGCAGCAGAACAGGCAGGTGCTCCCCACAGGCAGAGTGGGGCCCCTGCTGCCAGCCTGGGGCCGGGCTGGGCACTTCCTGCTCAGGGACACGCTAGCCCATGCACTGGATTCTGCTGGCCATCCCTGGCCTGGCCTGGGCTTGCTGTGGGCCACACAAGCCCTGTTCCAGTGCCTGGGCCACAGCCCCCAGCCAGGCTCCCTTCTGGCAGCAGAGTCCCACTGGGCCAGTGTCCCAGCCCGGCAGCACATGGAACACCCTTCCGTGCCTGACTGCACTGACCGTGCTACTTGTTTTTCCTTCCAGGACTTAGGGACATCACAGACACAGATGCCACCCTGCTGTACATACGTTTTACAGTTGTTGTGTTCAGGATAGAGGTTTTAGAGTTTGTTTAAGTTGTCTGTAAATACGTTTCATAGAGTTTTGTTAGAGCTGTTCTCAGGTAAATAGGTTCTATAGTTTGTTGTTGTTGTTGTTGTTGTTGTTATTGTTGTTGTTGTTGTTACCAATATTCTTACAGTGTAAATATGTGGTGTAGTTCATTCTTGTTCCTTTTCTTCTACAGATAAACAGTCTTTGATTTTCACACCCCAGTTCTCTTTGCATTTTCTTCGGGCACGTTTGCAAAGCTGTGGCTTGTTTCGGGAACAATGTTTGCAGGACTCTAAAAAGAGTATCAAAACCGCTCTGCCACACTCTCAGCTGCTGCTGCTGCCCCAAAAAGCACTGGCTGGCTTTGCTCACACAATCACAGTTGTGGTGGCATTTCTACCACACCACAGGACAGCGATGTTTTCCCTCTTCTCCTGGAAATACCTACAGCACTTGTGGGTAGCAAGGCAAACATGAGCCTCTTTTAGTGGCCCTTGAAATTGGACATGTGAAATGAGGCACACAAAGCCACAGGCCAGCTGAACCTGGCATCTCTGAATGGGTCTTTACATTCTTCCCAGGAAGATGAATGGCAATCACTATTTTGGCAGGGAGGAAAGTGTATCAGCTAGCAATTTGCTGTAGAAAATGTGCTTTCTGCTCCTCTCACAGCCAAAACTCCTACCCATTTCTTGGAAGTCCTTCTTAGATAAGGACCGTGTTCAACTGAGTGACAGTGAAGCCAAATGGCAATGCCGCAATCAATTGTCCTGTACACAATCTCCTTCATCCACGTGGAAGGTTACTCACGGGCACACAAGAGGACGGAAGAAACCCAAATGCATCGTTGGACATAATGAAGTCAGACGTGTTGAGGGATGAAGAAATCTTGCAGAGATATGGAAAGCTGCCCTGAAAACCCAGTTCGGGGAGAGCCTGAGCTCTTTTGTGCTTCTAGGCCTGAAGATGCTCAGCACCTTTCCCAGATGCTCAGCAGGCAGTAGGATTGTGCCTGAATCTGGCTCTGGAAATGCCAGTGCCTCAACTGAGAGCTGTGGCAATGATTTCCATTGCATGGAGAGGGGCCACAGTCCTGCAAGAGTCTTTCAGCAGAGCAAACAGCAGCCTGGAGGGTGGGCAATCTGTACCACTGCATGCTCATCATTCACCACAATGCAGAGCTGCCATGGATCACTTTTTCCATTTCTCCTGTTGGATATGTTTTGGAGAAGTTGTTCTAGGTGGCTTTGGATGGTGATCCAAGTAGGAAGCAGCCATTCGCCTGCTGTGATATCCTTACAACTAGTCCTAACTTCTCATTGCCTTTGGTTTGATTGGGGGTGTTTTATCTGTTTGTTTGATTGGTTTCTTTGGGTTGGTTTCTTTGTGTTTTTCTCTCTTTTGCTTGGAGTTTCTTTTCCTTTTTTAGAAATGACTGGTGAAGTTGGCACAACCAAACTCCAGAAAACGTAAAGCAGGCTTGACTTTCCAGAAATTGCTTTTGGCTGGCTTTAGCTGCATTCCCCAGGATCACGATCAGCAGTAGATATTTGCAGGTTTTGCTCTGCATCCTCAGCCTGCCCAGGTGTTGTTCAGTGTTTCAGCAATGGAGAAGACGATGGATATTTTGCTAAACCTCCTTTCAAACAACAAAACTTGGGTTAGCACGACAGAAAAGAAGAGAAGAAAATCTTCGCCAGTTAGAACAGAGCCAGAGTCCCACCATTTCCCCCTCCACTTTGCTTTCTTTTCTACATTTAGAGGTAAAGCTTCCATCTGCAAAAGCTTCCATCTCTCACTTCCTGATGTAGCCATTTGCTACCCTTTAGCCTTGACTGCCACGCATCGGACTGCTGTCCGTGTGGGGCTGGGGATGCTCAGCCTGGAAAGAGAAGGGGGCTGGCGAGGCCTCCCTGCAGCTCTAGGAAAGATGGGCACAGAGAGGAGAAGCCTTTCGAATGCAGGAGTGAGCTTGAAGTTGGATCTAATGAAGCTGCTCTTTTCCACTCCGGCTGCTGGGGCACTGGCCCAGGCTGTGCACAGAGGCTGGGGATGCTCCATCCTTGGCAACATCCAAGGCCAGCTGGGAGCGGGGCTCTGAGCAACCTATTCTGGGCGAAGATTGCTCCGCTTGGAACAAGATGGTCTTTAGGGTCCCTTCCAAGCCCAAGCACCCAGGGATTCCATCATTCATTCTACGGTCTCCGTTGTCCACTTCAGCCTGGGCCTGAACTCCTGGCGGTGATGTCACAGTGCACGCTCCAGCTAGAACTTCCAGCATCCAGCAACGGCCACAACACAACCCTTGGCTCCTTGTGCCAGCACGCTCTTCATTCACCCTGCTCCAAGCCTACCCCTGTCACATTGTTGCCACCTGCTCCCTGATTCCCCCAGCAGTCCCCAAAGCTCCCCATGGCTTGGATTTTGCTCTCCATCCCTGCAGGATGTCTGCATTTGTTCCAAAAGAGCTATGGTACTATTCCACGGAGGCGGACACCCCGCAGCTGCCTGGCTGGGCTGGAGCTCTGTGGGACAGGCTGGGAAATTTTGCTACCTCTGCAGGCTGGCACAGACGGAGAGGAGGAGACGGACGTCGATACACAGACTGATAGAGAAGAAGCCATGGAAGTGGACGGAGAGGATACTGGAGAGGAAGAGATGGATGTGGATATGTACGAGACAGAGGAAGAGATGGAGGTGGAAACGAAAGATTCTATTGAAGAGATGGATATTGATCTAAAAGACAAGGAGGAAGACATGGTCTTGGGATGAAGACCGATGCCAGCAGCAGAACAGGCAGGTGCTCCCCACAGGCAGAGTGGGGCCCCTGCTGCCAGCCTGGGGCCGGGCTGGGCACTTCCTGCTCAGGCACACGCTAGCCCATGCACTGCATTCTGCTGGCCATCCCTGGCCTGGCCTGGGCTTGCTGTGGGCCACACAAGTCCTGTTCCAGTGCCTGGGCCACAGCCCCCAGCCAGGCTCCCTTCTGGCAGCAGAGTCCCACTGGGCCAGTGTCCCAGCCCGGCAGCACATGGAACACCCTTCCGTGCCTGACTGCACTGAAGGTGCTACTTGTTTTTCCTTCCAGGACTTAGGGACATCACAGACACAGATGCCACCCTGCTGTACATACGTTTTACAGTTGTTGTGTTCAGGATAGAGGTTTTAGAGTTTGTTTAAGTTGTCTGTAAATACGTTTCATAGAGTTTTGTTAGAGCTGTTCTCAGGTAAATAGGTTCTATAGTTTGTTGTTGTTGTTGTTGTTGTTGTTGTTGTTACCAATATTCTTACAGTGTAAATATGTGGTGTAGTTCATTCTTGTTCCTTTTCTTCTACAGATAAACAGTCTTTGATTTTCACACCCCAGTTCTCTTTGCATTTTCTTCGGGCACATTTGCAAAGCTGTGGGTTGTTTCGGGAACAATGTTTGCAGGACTCTAAAAAGAGTATCAAAACCGCTCTGCCACACTCTCAGCTGCTGCTGCTGCCCCAAAAAGCACTGGCTGGCTTTGCTCACACAATCACAGTTGTGGTGGCATTTCTACCACACCACAGGACAGCGATGTTTTCCCTCTTCTCCTGGAAATAGCTACAGCACTTGTGGGTAGCAAGGCAAACATGAGCCTCTTTTAGTGGCCCTTGAAATTGGACATGTGAAATGAGGCACACAAAGCCACAGGCCAGCTGAACCTGGCAACTCTGAATGGGTCTTTACATTCTTCCCAGGAAGATGAATGACAATCACTATTTTGGCAGGGAGGAAAGTGCATCAGCTAGCAATTTGCTGTAGAAAATGTGCTTTCTGCTCCTCTCACAGCCAAAACTCCTACCCATTTCTTGGAAGTCCTTCTTAGATAAGGACCGTGTTCAACTGAGTGACAGTGAAGCCAAATGGCAATGCCGCAATCAATTGTCCTGTACACAATCTCCTTCATCCACGTGGAAGGTTACTCACGGGCACACAAGAGGACGGAAGAAACCCAAATGCATCGTTGGACATAATGAAGTCAGACGTGTTGAGGGATGAAGAAATCTTGCAGAGATATGGAAAGCTGCCCTGAAAACCCAGTTCGGGGAGAGCCTGAGCTCTTTTGTGCTTCTAGGCCTGAAGATGCTCAGCACCTTTCCCAGATGCTCAGCAGGCAGTAGGATTGTGCCTGAATCTGGCTCTGGAAATGCCAGTGCCTCAACTGAGAGCTGTGGCAATGATTTCCATTGCATGGAGAGGGGCCACAGTCCTGCAAGAGTCTTTCAGCAGAGCAAACAGCAGCCTGGAGGGTGGGCAATCTGTACCACTGCATGCTCATCATTCACCACAATGCAGAGCTGCCATGGATCACTTTTTCCATTTCTCCTGTTGGATATGTTTTGGAGAAGTTGTTCTAGGTGGCTTTGGATGGTGATCCAAGTAGGAAGCAGCCATTCGCCTGCTGTGATATCCTTACAACTAGTCCTAACTTCTCATTGCCTTTGGTTTGATTGGGGGTGTTTTATCTGTTTGTTTGATTGGTTTCTTTGGGTTGGTTTCTTTGTGTTTTTCTCTCTTTTGCTTGGAGTTTCTTTTCCTTTTTTAGAAATGACTGGTGAAGTTGGCACAACCAAACTCCAGAAAACGTAAAGCAGGCTTGACTTTCCAGAAATTGCTTTTGGCTGGCTTTAGCTGCATTCCCCAGGATCACGATCAGCAGTAGATATTTGCAGGTTTTGCTCTGCATCCTCAGCCTGCCCAGGTGTTGTTCAGTGTTTCAGCAATGGAGAAGACGATGGATATTTTGCTAAACCTCCTTTCAAACAACAAAACTTGGGTTAGCACGACAGAAAAGAAGAGAAGAAAATCTTCGCCAGTTAGAACAGAGCCAGAGTCCCACCATTTCCCCCTCCACTTTGCTTTCTTTTCTACATTTAGAGGTAAAGCTTCCATCTGCAAAAGCTTCCATCTCTCACTTCCTGATGTAGCCATTTGCTACCCTTTAGCCTTGACTGCCACGCATCGGACTGCTGTCCGTGTGGGGCTGGGGATGCTCAGCCTGGAAAGAGAAGGGGGCTGGCGAGGCCTCCCTGCAGCTCTAGGAAAGATGGGCACAGAGAGGAGAAGCCTTTCGAATGCAGGAGTGAGCTTGAAGTTGGATCTAATGAAGCTGCTCTTTTCCACTCCGGCTGCTGGGCCACTGGCCCAGGCTGTGCACAGAGGCTGGGGATGCTCCATCCTTGGCAACATCCAAGGCCAGCTGGGAGCGGGGCTCTGAGCAACCTATTCTGGGCGAAGATTGCTCCGCTTGGAACAAGATGGTCTTTAGGGTCCCTTCCAAGCCCAAGCACCCAGGGATTCCATCATTCATTCTACGGTCTCCGTTGTCCGCTTCAGCCTGGGCCTGAACTCCTGGCGGTGATGTCACAGTGCACGCTCCAGCTAGAACTTCCAGCATCCAGCAACGGCCACAACACAACCCTTGGCTCCTTGTGCCAGCACGCTCTTCATTCACCCTGCTCCAAGCCTACCCCTGTCACATTGTTGCCACCTGCTCCCTGATTCCCCCAGCAGTCCCCAAAGCTCCCCATGGCTTGGATTTTGCTCTCCATCCTTGCAGGATGTCTGCATTTGTTCCAAAAGAGGTATGGTACTATTCCACGGAGGCGGACACCCCGCAGCTGCCTGGCTGGGCTGGAGCTCTGTGGGACAGGCTGGGAAATTTTGCTACCTCTGCAGGCTGGCACAGACGGAGAGGAGGAGACGGACGTCGATACACAGACTGATAGAGAAGAAGCCATGGAAGTGGACGGAGAGGATACTGGAGAGGAAGAGATGGATGTGGATATGTACGAGACAGAGGAAGAGATGGAGGTGGAAACGAAAGATTCTATTGAAGAGATGGATATTGATCTAAAAGACAAGGAGGAAGACATGGTCTTGGGATGAAGACCGATGCCAGCAGCAGAACAGGCAGGTGCTCCCCACAGGCAGAGTGGGGCCCCTGCTGCCAGCCTGGGGCCGGGCTGGGCACTTCCTGCTCAGGCACACGCTAGCCCATGCACTGCATTCTGCTGGCCATCCCTGGCCTGGCCTGGGCTTGCTGTGGGCCACACAAGCCCTGTTCCAGTGCCTGGGCCACAGCCCCCAGCCAGGCTCCCTTCTGGCAGCAGAGTCCCACTGGGCCAGTGTCCCAGCCCGGCAGCACATGGAACACCCTTCCGTGCCTGACTGCACTGAAGGTGCTACTTGTTTTTCCTTCCAGGACTTAGGGACATCACAGACACAGATGCCACCCTGCTGTACATACGTTTTACAGTTGTTGTGTTCAGGATAGAGGTTTTAGAGTTTGTTTAAGTTGTCTGTAAATACGTTTCATAGAGTTTTGTTAGAGCTGTTCTCAGGTAAATAGGTTCTATAGTTTGTTGTTGTTGTTGTTGTTGTTGTTGTTGTTGTTGTTGTTACCAATATTCTTACAGTGTAAATATGTGGTGTAGTTCATTCTTGTTCCTTTTCTTCTACAGATAAACAGTCTTTGATTTTCACACCCCAGTTCTCTTTGCATTTTCTTCGGGCACATTTGCAAAGCTGTGGCTTGTTTCGGGAACAATGTTTGCAGGACTCTAAAAAGAGTATCAAAACCGCTCTGCCACACTCTCAGCTGCTGCTGCTGCCCCAAAAAGCACTGGCTGGCTTTGCTCACACAATCACAGTTGTGGTGGCATTTCTACCACACCACAGGACAGCGATGTTTTCCCTCTTCTCCTGGAAATACCTACAGCACTTGTGGGTAGCAAGGCAAACATGAGCCTCTTTTAGTGGCCCTTGAAATTGGACATGTGAAATGAGGCACACAAAGCCACAGGCCAGCTGAACCTGGCAACTCTGAATGGGTCTTTACATTCTTCCCAGGAAGATGAATGACAATCACTATTTTGGCAGGGAGGAAAGTGTATCAGCTAGCAATTTGCTGTAGAAAATGTGCTTTCTGCTCCTCTCACAGCCAAAACTCCTACCCATTTCTTGGAAGTCCTTCTTAGATAAGGACCGTGTTCAACTGAGTGACAGTGAAGCCAAATGGCAATGCCGCAATCAATTGTCCTGTACACAATCTCCTTCATCCACGTGGAAGGTTACTCACGGGCACACAAGAGGACGGAAGAAACCCAAATGCATCGTTGGACATAATGAAGTCAGACGTGTTGAGGGATGAAGAAATCTTGCAGAGATATGGAAAGCTGCCCTGAAAACCCAGTTCGGGGAGAGCCTGAGCTCTTTTGTGCTTCTAGGCCTGAAGATGCTCAGCACCTTTCCCAGATGCTCAGCAGGCAGTAGGATTGTGCCTGAATCTGGCTCTGGAAATGCCAGTGCCTCAACTGAGAGCTGTGGCAATGATTTCCATTGCATGGAGAGGGGCCACAGTCCTGCAAGAGTCTTTCAGCAGAGCAAACAGCAGCCTGGAGGGTGGGCAATCTGTACCACTGCATGCTCATCATTCACCACAATGCAGAGCTGCCATGGATCACTTTTTCCATTTCTCCTGTTGGATATGTTTTGGAGAAGTTGTTCTAGGTGGCTTTGGATGGTGATCCAAGTAGGAAGCAGCCATTCGCCTGCTGTGATATCCTTACAACTAGTCCTAACTTCTCATTGCCTTTGGTTTGATTGGGGGTGTTTTATCTGTTTGTTTGATTGGTTTCTTTGGGTTGGTTTCTTTGTGTTTTTCTCTCTTTTGCTTGGAGTTTCTTTTCCTTTTTTAGAAATGACTGGTGAAGTTGGCACAACCAAACTCCAGAAAACGTAAAGCAGGCTTGACTTTCCAGAAATTGCTTTTGGCTGGCTTTAGCTGCATTCCCCAGGATCACGATCAGCAGTAGATATTTGCAGGTTTTGCTCTGCATCCTCAGCCTGCCCAGGTGTTGTTCAGTGTTTCAGCAATGGAGAAGACGATGGATATTTTGCTAAACCTCCTTTCAAACAACAAAACTTGGGTTAGCACGACAGAAAAGAAGAGAAGAAAATCTTCGCCAGTTAGAACAGAGCCAGAGTCCCACCATTTCCCCCTCCACTTTGCTTTCTTTTCTACATTTAGAGGTAAAGCTTCCATCTGCAAAAGCTTCCATCTCTCACTTCCTGATGTAGCCATTTGCTACCCTTTAGCCTTGACTGCCACGCATCGGACTGCTGTCCGTGTGGGGCTGGGGATGCTCAGCCTGGAAAGAGAAGGGGGCTGGCGAGGCCTCCCTGCAGCTCTAGGAAAGATGGGCACAGAGAGGAGAAGCCTTTCGAATGCAGGAGTGAGCTTGAAGTTGGATCTAATGAAGCTGCTCTTTTCCACTCCGGCTGCTGGGGCACTGGCCCAGGCTGTGCACAGAGGCTGGGGATGCTCCATCCTTGGCAACATCCAAGGCCAGCTGGGAGCGGGGCTCTGAGCAACCTATTCTGGGCGAAGATTGCTCCGCTTGGAACAAGATGGTCTTTAGGGTCCCTTCCAAGCCCAAGCACCCAGGGATTCCATCATTCATTCTACGGTCTCCGTTGTCCACTTCAGCCTGGGCCTGAACTCCTGGCGGTGATGTCACAGTGCACGCTCCAGCTAGAACTTCCAGCATCCAGCAACGGCCACAACACAACCCTTGGCTCCTTGTGCCAGCACGCTCTTCATTCACCCTGCTCCAAGCCTACCCCTGTCACATTGTTGCCACCTGCTCCCTGATTCCCCCAGCAGTCCCCAAAGCTCCCCATGGCTTGGATTTTGCTCTCCATCCCTGCAGGATGTCTGCATTTGTTCCAAAAGAGGTATGGTACTATTCCACGGAGGCGGACACCCCGCAGCTGCCTGGCTGGGCTGGAGCTCTGTGGGACAGGCTGGGAAATTTTGCTACCTCTGCAGGCTGGCACAGACGGAGAGGAGGAGACGGACGTCGATACACAGACTGATAGAGAAGAAGCCATGGAAGTGGACGGAGAGGATACTGGAGAGGAAGAGATGGATGTGGATATGTACGAGACAGAGGAAGAGATGGAGGTGGAAACGAAAGATTCTATTGAAGAGATGGATATTGATCTAAAAGACAAGGAGGAAGACATGGTCTTGGGATGAAGACCGATGCCAGCAGCAGAACAGGCAGGTGCTCCCCACAGGCAGAGTGGGGCCCCTGCTGCCAGCCTGGGGCCGGGCTGGGCACTTCCTGCTCAGGCACACGCTAGCCCATGCACTGGATTCTGCTGGCCATCCCTGGCCTGGCCTGGGCTTGCTGTGGGCCACACAAGTCCTGTTCCAGTGCCTGGGCCACAGCCCCCAGCCAGGCTCCCTTCTGGCAGCAGAGTCCCACTGGGCCAGTGTCCCAGCCCGGCAGCACATGGAACACCCTTCCGTGCCTGACTGCACTGAAGGTGCTACTTGTTTTTCCTTCCAGGACTTAGGGACATCACAGACACAGATGCCACCCTGCTGTACATACGTTTTACAGTTGTTGTGTTCAGGATAGAGGTTTTAGAGTTTGTTTAAGTTGTCTGTAAATACGTTTCATAGAGTTTTGTTAGAGCTGTTCTCAGGTAAATAGGTTCTATAGTTTGTTGTTGTTGTTGTTGTTGTTGTTGTTGTTACCAATATTCTTACAGTGTAAATATGTGGTGTAGTTCATTCTTGTTCCTTTTCTTCTACAGATAAACAGTCTTTGATTTTCACACCCCAGTTCTCTTTGCATTTTCTTCGGGCACGTTTGCAAAGCTGTGGCTTGTTTCGGGAACAATGTTTGCAGGACTCTAAAAAGAGTATCAAAACCGCTCTGCCACACTCTCAGCTGCTGCTGCTGCCCCAAAAAGCACTGGCTGGCTTTGCTCACACAATCACAGTTGTGGTGGCATTTCTACCACACCACAGGACAGCGATGTTTTCCCTCTTCTCCTGGAAATACCTACAGCACTTGTGGGTAGCAAGGCAAACATGAGCCTCTTTTAGTGGCCCTTGAAATTGGACATGTGAAATGAGGCACACAAAGCCACAGGCCAGCTGAACCTGGCAACTCTGAATGGGTCTTTACATTCTTCCCAATAAGATGAATGGCAATCACTATTTTGGCAGGGAGGAAAGTGCATCAGCTAGCAATTTGCTGTAGAAAATGTGCTTTCTGCTCCTCTCACAGCCAAAACTCCTACCCATTTCTTGGAAGTCCTTCTTAGATAAGGACCGTGTTCAACTGAGTGACAGTGAAGCCAAATGGCAATGCCGCAATCAATTGTCCTGTACACAATCTCCTTCATCCACGTGGAAGGTTACTCACGGGCACACAAGAGGACGGAAGAAACCCAAATGCATCGTTGGACATCATAAAGTCAGACGTGTTGAGGGATGAAGAAATCTTGCAGAGATATGGAAAGCTGCCCTGAAAACCCAGTTCGGGGAGAGCCTGAGCTCTTTTGTGCTTCTAGGCCTGAAGATGCTCAGCACCTTTCCCAGAGGCTCAGCAGGTAGTAGGATTGTGCCTGAATCTGGCTCTGGAAATGCCAGTGCCTCAACTGAGAGCTGTGGCAATGATTTCCATTGCATGGAGAGGGGCCACAGTCCTGCAAGAGTCTTTCAGCAGAGCAAACTGCAGCCTGGAGGGTGGGCAGTGCTGCATCTGGACCACTGCATGCTCATCCTTCACCACAATGCAGAGCTGCCATGGATCACTTTTTCCATTTCTCCTGTTGGATATGTTTTGGAGAAGTTGTTCTAGGTGGCTTTGGATGGTGATCCAAGTAGGAAGCAGCCATTCGCCTGCTGTGATATCCTTACAACTAGTCCTAACTTCTCATTGCCTTTGGTTTGATTGGGGGTGTTTTATCTGTTTGTTTGATTGGTTTCTTTGGGTTGGTTTCTTTGTGTTTTTCTCTCTTTTGCTTGGAGTTTCTTTTCCTTTTTTAGAAATGACTGGTGAAGTTGGCACAACTAAACTCCAGAAAACGTAAAGCAGGCTTGACTTTCCAGAAATTGCTTTTGGCTGGCTTTAGCTGCATTCCCCAGGATCACGATCAGCAGTAGATATTTGCAGGTTTTGCTCTGCATCCTCAGCCTGCCCAGGTGTGGTTCAGTGTTTCAGCAGTGGAGAAGACGATGGATATTTTGCTAAACCTCCTTTCAAACAACAAAACTTGGGTTAGCACGACAGAAAAGAAGAAAAGAAAATCTTTGCCAGTTAGAACAGAGCCAGAGTCCCACCATTTCCCCCTCCACTTTTCTTTCTTTTCTACATTTAGAGGTAAAGCTTCCATCTCCAAAAGCTTCCATCTCTCACTTCCTGATGTAGCCATTTGCTACCCTTTAGCCTTGACTGCCACGCATCGGACTGCTGTCCGTGTGGGGCTGGGGATGCTCAGCCTGGAAAGAGAAGGGGGCTGGCGAGGCCTCCCTGCAGCTCTAGGAAAGATGGGCACAGAGAGGAGAAGCCTTTCAACTGCAGGAGTGAGCTTGAAGTTGGATCTAAAGAAGCTGCTCTTTTCCACTCCGGCTGCTGGGGCACTGGCCCGGGCTGTGCACAGAGGCTGGGGATGCTCCATCCTTGGCAACATCCAAGGCCAGCTGGGAGCGGGGCTCTGAGCAACCTCTTCTGGGCGAAGATTGCTCCGCTTGGAACAAGATGGTCTTTAGGGTCCCTTCCAAGCCCAAGCACCCAGGGATTCCATCATTCATTCTACGGTCTCCGTTGTCCACTTCAGCCTGGGCCTGAACTCCTGGCGGTGATGTCACAGTGCACGCTCCAGCTAGAACTTCCAGCATCCAGCAACGGCCACAACACAACCCTTGGCTCCTTGTGCCAGCACGCTCTTCATTCACCCTGCTCCAAGCCTACCCCTGTCACCTTGTTGCCACCTGCTCCCTGATTCCCCCAGCAGTCCCCAAAGCTCCCCATCGCTTGGATTTTGCTCTCCATCCTTGCAGGATGTCTGCATTTGTTCCAAAAGAGGTATGGTACTATTCCACGGAGGCGGACACCCCGCAGCTGCCTGGCTGGGCTGGAGCTCTGTGGGACAGGGTGGGAAATTTTGCTACCTCTGCAGGCTGGCACAGATGGAGAGGAGGAGACGGACGTCGATACACAGACTGATAGAGAAGAAGCCATGGAAGTGGACGGAGAGGATACTGGAGAGGAAGACATGGATGTGGATATGTACGAGACAGAGGAAGAGATGGAGGTGGAAACGAAAGATTATATTGAAGAGATGGATATTGATCTAAAAGACAAGGAGGAAGACATGGTCTTGGGATGAAGACCGATGCCAGCAGCAGAACAGGCAGGTGCTCCCCACAGGCAGAGTGGGGCCCCTGCTGCCAGCCTGGGGCCGGGCTGGGCACTCCCTGCTCAGGGACACGCTAGCCCATGCACTGGATTCTCCTGGCCATCCCTGGCCTGGCCTGGGCTTGCTGTGGGCCACACAAGCCCTGTTCCAGTGCCTGGGCCACAGCCCCCAGCCAGGCTCCCTTCTGGCAGCAGAGTCCCACTGGGCCAGTGTCCCAGCCTGGCAGCACATGGAACACCCTTCCGTGCCTGACTGCACTGACCGTGCTACTTGTTTTTCTTCCAGGACTTAGGGACATCACAGACACAGATGCCACCCTGCTGTACATACGTTTTACAGTTGTTGTGTTCAGGATAGAGGTTTTAGAGTTTGTTTAAGTTGTCTGTAAATACGTTTCATAGAGTTTTGTTAGATCTGTTCTCAGGTAAATAGGTTCTATAGTTTGTTGTTGTTGTTGTTATTGTTGTTGTTGTTGTTACCAATATTCTTACAGTGTAAATATGTGGTGTAGTTCATTCTTGTTCCTTTTCTTCTACAGATAAACAGTCTTTGATTTTCACACCCCAGTTCTCTTTGCATTTTCTTCGGGCACATTTGCAAAGCTGTGGGTTGTTTCGGGAACAATGTTTGCAGGACTCTAAAAAGAGTATCAAAACCGCTCTGCCACACTCTCAGCTGCTGCTGCTGCCCCAAAAAGCACTGGCTGGCTTTGCTCACACAATCACAGTTGTGGTGGCATTTCTACCACACCACAGGACAGCGATGTTTTCCCTCTTCTCCTGGAAATACCTACAGCACTTGTGGGTAGCAAGGCAAACATGAGCCTCTTTTAGTGGCCCTTGAAATTGGACATGTGAAATGAGGCACACAAAGCCACAGGCCAGCTGAACCTGGCATCTCTGAATGGGTCTTTACATTCTTCCCAGGAAGATGAATGGCAATCACTATTTTGGCAGGGAGGAAAGTGCATCAGCTAGCAATTTGCTGTAGAAAATGTGCTTTCTGCTCCTCTCACAGCCAAAACTCCTACCCATTTCTTGGAAGTCCTTCTTAGATAAGGACCGTGTTCAACTGAGTGACAGTGAAGCCAAATGGCAATGCCGCAATCAATTGTCCTGTACACAATCTCCTTCATCCACGTGGAAGGTTACTCACGGGCACACAAGAGGACGGAAGAAACCCAAATGCATCGTTGGACATAATGAAGTCAGACGTGTTGAGGGATGAAGAAATCTTGCAGAGATATGGAAAGCTGCCCTGAAAACCCAGTTCGGGGAGAGCCTGAGCTCTTTTGTGCTTCTAGGCCTGAAGATGCTCAGCACCTTTCCCAGATGCTCAGCAGGCAGTAGGATTGTGCCTGAATCTGGCTCTGGAAATGCCAGTGCCTCAACTGAGAGCTGTGGTAATGATTTCCATTGCATGGAGAGGGGCCACAGTCCTGCAAGAGTCTTTCAGCAGAGCAAACAGCAGCCTGGAGGGTGGGCAGTGCTGCATCTGGACCACTGCATGCTCATCCTTCACCACAATGCAGAGCTGCCATGGATCACTTTTTCCATTTCTCCTGTTGGATACGTTTTGGAGAAGTTGTTCTAGGTGGCTTTGGATGGTGATCCAAGTAGGAAGCAGCCATTCGCCTGCTGTGATATCCTTACAACTAGTCCTAACTTCTCATTGCCTTTGGTTTGATTGGGGGTGTTTTATCTGTTTGTTTGATTGGTTTCTTTGGGTTGGTTTCTTTGTGTTTTTCTCTCTTTTGCTTGGAGTTTCTTTTCCTTTTTTAGAAATGACTGGTGAAGTTGGCACAACTAAACTCCAGAAAACGTAAAGCAGGCTTGACTTTCCAGAAATTGCTTTTGGCTGGCTTTAGCTGCATTCCCCAGGATCACGATCAGCAGTAGATATTTGCAGGTTTTGCTCTGCATCCTCAGCCTGCCCAGGTGTGGTTCAGTGTTTCAGCAGTGGAGAAGACGATGGATATTTTGCTAAACCTCCTTTCAAACAACAAAACTTGGGTTAGCACGACAGAAAAGAAGAAAAGAAAATCTTTGCCAGTTAGAACAGAGCCAGAGTCCCACCATTTCCCCCTCCACTTTTCTTTCTTTTCTACATTTAGAGGTAAAGCTTCCATCTCCAAAAGCTTCCATCTCTCACTTCCTGATGTAGCCATTTGCTACCCTTTAGCCTTGACTGCCACGCATCGGACTGCTGTCCGTGTGGGGCTGGGGATGCTCAGCCTGGAAAGAGAAGGGGGCTGGCGAGGCCTCCCTGCAGCTCTAGGAAAGATGGGCACAGGGAGGAGAAGCCTTTCAACTGCAGGAGTGAGCTTGAAGTTGGATCTAATGAAGCTGCTCTTTTCCACTCCGGCTGCTGGGCCACTGGCCCAGGCTGTGCACAGAGGCTGGGGATGCTCCATCCTTGGCAACATCCAAGGCCAGCTGGGAGCGGGGCTCTGAGCAACCTCTTCTGGGCGAAGATTGCTCCGCTTGGAACAAGATGGTCTTTAGGGTCCCTTCCAAGCCCAAGCACCCAGGGATTCCATCATTCATTCTACGGTCTCCGTTGTCCACTTCAGCCTGGGCCTGAACTCCTGGCGGTGATGTCACAGTGCACGCTCCAGCTAGAACTTCCAGCATCCAGCAACGGCCACAACACAACCCTTGGCTCCTTGTGCCAGCACGCTCTTCATTCACCCTGCTCCAAGCCTACCCCTGTCACCTTGTTGCCACCTGCTCCCTGATTCCCCCAGCAGTCCCCAAAGCTCCCCATCGCTTGGATTTTGCTCTCCATCCTTGCAGGATGTCTGCATTTGTTCCAAAAGAGGTATGGTACTATTCCACGGAGGCGGACACCCCGCAGCTGCCTGGCTGGGCTGCAGCTCTGTGGGACAGGGTGGGAAATTTTGCTACCTCTGCAGGCTGGCACAGACGGAGAGGAGGAGACGGACGTCGATACACAGACTGATAGAGAAGAAGCCATGGAAGTGGACGGAGAGGATACTGGAGAGGAAGACATGGATGTGGATATGTACGAGACAGAGGAAGAGATGGAGGTGGAAACGAAAGATTATATTGAAGAGATGGATATTGATCTAAAAGACAAGGAGGAAGACATGGTCTTGGGATGAAGACCGATGCCAGCAGCAGAACAGGCAGGTGCTCCCCACAGGCAGAGTGGGGCCCCTGCTGCCAGCCTGGGGCCGGGCTGGGCACTCCCTGCTCAGGGACACGCTAGCCCATGCACTGGATTCTGCTGGCCATCCCTGGCCTGGCCTGGGCTTGCTGTGGGCCACACAAGCCCTGTTCCAGTGCCTGGGCCACAGCCCCCAGCCAGGCTCCCTTCTGGCAGCAGAGTCCCACTGGGCCAGTGTCCCAGCCTGGCAGCACATGGAACACCCTTCCGTGCCTGACTGCACTGACCGTGCTACTTGTTTTTCTTCCAGGACTTAGGGACATCACAGACACAGATGCCACCCTGCTGTACATACGTTTTACAGTTGTTGTGTTCAGGATAGAAGTTTTAGAGTTTGTTTAAGTTGCCTGTAAATACGTTTCATAGAGTTTTGTTAGAGCTGTTCTCAGGTAAATAGGTTCTATAGTTTGTTGTTGTTGTTGTTGTTACCAATATTCTTACAGTGTAAATATGTGGTGTAGTTCATTCTTGTTCCTTTTCTTCTACAGATAAACAGTCTTTGATTTTCACACCCCAGTTCTCTTTGCATTTTCTTCGGGCACGTTTGCAAAGCTGTGGCTTGTTTCGGGAACAATGTTTGCAGGACTCTAAAAAGAGTATCAAAACCGCTCTGCCACACTCTCAGCTGCTGCTGCTGCCCCAAAAAGCACTGGCTGGCTTTGCTCACACAATCACAGTTGTGGTGGCATTTCTACCACACCACAGGACAGCGATGTTTTCCCTCTTCTCCTGGAAATAGCTACAGCACTTGTGGGTAGCAAGGCAAACATGAGCCTCTTTTAGTGGCCCTTGAAATTGGACATGTGAAATGAGGCACACAAAGCCACAGGCCAGCTGAACCTGGCATCTCTGAATGGGTCTTTACATTCTTCCCAGGAAGATGAATGGCAATCACTATTTTGGCAGGGAGGAAAGTGCATCAGCTAGCAATTTGCTGTAGAAAATGTGCTTTCTGCTCCTCTCACAGCCAAAACTCCTACCCATTTCTTGGAAGTCCTTCTTAGATAAGGACCGTGTTCAACTGAGTGACAGTGAAGCCAAATGGCAATGCCGCAATCAATTGTCCTGTACACAATCTCCTTCATCCACGTGGAAGGTTACTCACGGGCACACAAGAGGACGGAAGAAACCCAAATGCATCGTTGGACATAATGAAGTCAGACGTGTTGAGGGATGAAGAAATCTTGCAGAGATATGGAAAGCTGCCCTGAAAACCCAGTTCGGGGAGAGCCTGAGCTCTTTTGTGCTTCTAGGCCTGAAGATGCTCAGCACCTTTCCCAGAGGCTCAGCAGGTAGTAGGATTGTGCCTGAATCTGGCTCTGGAAATGCCAGTGCCTCAACTGAGAGCTGTGGCAATGATTTCCATTGCATGGAGAGGGGCCACAGTCCTGCAAGAGTCTTTCAGCAGAGCAAACTGCAGCCTGGAGGGTGGGCAGTGCTGCATCTGTACCACTGCATGCTCATCCTTCACCACAATGCAGAGCTGCCATGGATCACTTTTTCCATTTCTCCTGTTGGATATGTTTTGGAGAAGTTGTTCTAGGTGGCTTTGGATGGTGATCCAAGTAGGAAGCAGCCATTCGCCTGCTGTGATATCCTTACAACTAGTCCTAACTTCTCATTGCCTTTGGTTTGATTGGGGGTGTTTTATCTGTTTGTTTGATTGGTTTCTTTGGGTTGGTTTCTTTGTGTTTTTCTCTCTTTTGCTTGGAGTTTCTTTTCCTTTTTTAGAAATGACTGGTGAAGTTGGCACAACTAAACTCCAGAAAACGTAAAGCAGGCTTGACTTTCCAGAAATTGCTTTTGGCTGGCTTTAGCTGCATTCCCCAGGATCACGATCAGCAGTAGATATTTGCAGGTTTTGCTCTGCATCCTCAGCCTGCCCAGGTGTGGTTCAGTGTTTCAGCAGTGGAGAAGACGATGGATATTTTGCTAAACCTCCTTTCAAACAACAAAACTTGGGTTAGCACGACAGAAAAGAAGAAAAGAAAATCTTCGCCAGTTAGAACAGAGCCAGAGTCCCACCATTTCCCCCTCCACTTTTCTTTCTTTTCTACATTTAGAGGTAAAGCTTCCATCTCCAAAAGCTTCCATCTCTCACTTCCTGATGTAGCCATTTGCTACCCTTTAGCCTTGACTGCCACGCATCGGACTGCTGTCCGTGTGGGGCTGGGGATGCTCAGCCTGGAAAGAGAAGGGGGCTGGCGAGGCCTCCCTGCAGCTCTAGGAAAGATGGGCACAGGGAGGAGAAGCCTTTCAACTGCAGGAGTGAGCTTGAAGTTGGATCTAATGAAGCTGCTCTTTTCCACTCCGGCTGCTGGGGCACTGGCCCGGGCTGTGCACAGAGGCTGGGGATGCTCCATCCTTGGCAACATCCAAGGCCAGCTGGGAGCGGGGCTCTGAGCAACCTCTTCTGGGCGAAGATTGCTCCGCTTGGAACAAGATGGTCTTTAGGGTCCCTTCCAAGCCCAAGCACCCAGGGATTCCATCATTCATTCTACGGTCTCCGTTGTCCACTTCAGCCTGGGCCTGAACTCCTGGCGGTGATGTCACAGTGCACGCTCCAGCTAGAACTTCCAGCATCCAGCAACGGCCACAACACAACCCTTGGCTCCTTGTGCCAGCACGCTCTTCATTCACCCTGCTCCAAGCCTACCCCTGTCACCTTGTTGCCACCTGCTCCCTGATTCCCCCAGCAGTCCCCAAAGCTCCCCATCGCTTGGATTTTGCTCTCCATCCTTGCAGGATGTCTGCATTTGTTCCAAAAGAGGTATGGTACTATTCCACGGAGGCGGACACCCCGCAGCTGCCTGGCTGGGCTGCAGCTCTGTGGGACAGGGTGGGAAATTTTGCTACCTCTGCAGGCTGGCACAGATGGAGAGGAGGAGACGGACGTCGATACACAGACTGATAGAGAAGAAGCCATGGAAGTGGACGGAGAGGATACTGGAGAGGAAGACATGGATGTGGATATGTACGAGACAGAGGAAGAGATGGAGGTGGAAACGAAAGATTATATTGAAGAGATGGATATTGATCTAAAAGACAAGGAGGAAGACATGGTCTTGGGATGAAGACCGATGCCAGCAGCAGAACAGGCAGGTGCTCCCCACAGGCAGAGTGGGGCCTCTGCTGCCAGCCTGGGGCCAGGCTGGGCACTCCCTGCTCAGGGACACGCTAGCCCATGCACTGGATTCTCCTGGCCATCCCTGGCCTGGCCTGGGCTTGCTGTGGGCCACACAAGCCCTGTTCCAGTGCCTGGGCCACAGCCCCCAGCCAGGCTCCCTTCTGGCAGCAGAGTCCCACTGGGCCAGTGTCCCAGCCTGGCAGCACATGGAACACCCTTCCGTGCCTGACTGCACTGACCGTGCTACTTGTTTTTCTTCCAGGACTTAGGGACATCACAGACACAGATGCCACCCTGCTGTACATACGTTTTACAGTTGTTGTGTTCAGGATAGAAGTTTTAGAGTTTGTTTAAGTTGTCTGTAAATACGTTTCATAGAGTTTTGTTAGAGCTGTTCTCAGGTAAATAGGTTCTATAGTTTGTTGTTGTTGTTGTTGTTACCAATATTCTTACAGTGTAAATATGTGGTGTAGTTCATTCTTGTTCCTTTTCTTCTACAGATAAACAGTCTTTGATTTTCACACCCCAGTTCTCTTTGCATTTTCTTCGGGCACGTTTGCAAAGCTGTGGCTTGTTTCGGGAACAATGTTTGCAGGACTCTAAAAAGAGTATCAAAACCGCTCTGCCACACTCTCAGCTGCTGCTGCTGCCCCAAAAAGCACTGGCTGGCTTTGCTCACACAATCACAGTTGTGGTGGCATTTCTACCACACCACAGGACAGCGATGTTTTCCCTCTTCTCCTGGAAATACCTACAGCACTTGTGGGTAGCAAGGCAAACATGAGCCTCTTTTAGTGGCCCTTGAAATTGGACATGTGAAATGAGGCACACAAAGCCACAGGCCAGCTGAACCTGGCATCTCTGAATGGGTCTTTACATTCTTCCCAGGAAGATGAATGGCAATCACTATTTTGGCAGGGAGGAAAGTGCATCAGCTAGCAATTTGCTGTAGAAAATGTGCTTTCTGCTCCTCTCACAGCCAAAACTCCTACCCATTTCTTGGAAGTCCTTCTTAGATAAGGACCGTGTTCAACTGAGTGACAGTGAAGCCAAATGGCAATGCCGCAATCAATTGTCCTGTACACAATCTCCTTCATCCACGTGGAAGGTTACTCACGGGCACACAAGAGGACGGAAGAAACCCAAATGCATCGTTGGACATCATAAAGTCAGACGTGTTGAGGGATGAAGAAATCTTGCAGAGATATGGAAAGCTGCCCTGAAAACCCAGTTCGGGGAGAGCCTGAGCTCTTTTGTGCTTCTAGGCCTGAAGATGCTCAGCACCTTTCCCAGAGGCTCAGCAGGTAGTAGGATTGTGCCTGAATCTGGCTCTGGAAATGCCAGTGCCTCAACTGAGAGCTGTGGCAATGATTTCCATTGCATGGAGAGGGGCCACAGTCCTGCAAGAGTCTTTCAGCAGAGCAAACAGCAGCCTGGAGGGTGGGCAGTGCTGCATCTGGACCACTGCATGCTCATCCTTCACCACAATGCAGAGCTGCCATTGATCACTTTTTCCATTTCTCCTGTTGGATACGTTTTGGAGAAGTTGTTCTAGGTGGCTTTGGATGGTGATCCAAGTAGGAAGCAGCCATTCGCCTGCTGTGATATCCTTACAACTAGTCCTAACTTCTCATTGCCTTTGGTTTGATTGGGGGTGTTTTATCTGTTTGTTTGATTGGTTTCTTTGGGTTGGTTTCTTTGTGTTTTTCTCTCTTTTGCTTGGAGTTTCTTTTCCTTTTTTAGAAATGACTGGGGAAGTTTGCACAACTAAACTCCAGAAAACGTAAAGCAGGCTTGACTTTCCAGAAATTGCTTTTGGCTGGCTTTAGCTGCATTCCCCAGGATCACGATCAGCAGTAGATATTTGCAGGTTTTGCTCTGCATCCTCAGCCTGCCCAGGTGTGGTTCAGTGTTTCAGCAGTGGAGAAGACGATGGATATTTTGCTAAACCTCCTTTCAAACAACAAAACTTGGGTTAGCACGACAGAAAAGAAGAAAAGAAAATCTTTGCCAGTTAGAACAGAGCCAGAGTCCCACCATTTCCCCCTCCACTTTTCTTTCTTTTCTACATTTAGAGGTAAAGCTTCCATCTCCAAAAGCTTCCATCTCTCACTTCCTGATGTAGCCATTTGCTACCCTTTAGCCTTGACTGCCACGCATCGGACTGCTGTCCGTGTGGGGCTGGGGATGCTCAGCCTGGAAAGAGAAGGGGGCTGGCGAGGCCTCCCTGCAGCTCTAGGAAAGATGGGCACAGGGAGGAGAAGCCTTTCAACTGCAGGAGTGAGCTTGAAGTTGGATCTAATGAAGCTGCTCTTTTCCACTCCGGCTGCTGGGGCACTGGCCCGGGCTGTGCACAGAGGCTGGGGATGCTCCATCCTTGGCAACATCCAAGGCCAGCTGGGAGCGGGGCTCTGAGCAACCTCTTCTGGGCGAAGATTGCTCCGCTTGGAACAAGATGGTCTTTAGGGTCCCTTCCAAGCCCAAGCACCCAGGGATTCCATCATTCATTCTACGGTCTCCGTTGTCCACTTCAGCCTGGGCCTGAACTCCTGGCGGTGATGTCACAGTGCACGCTCCAGCTAGAACTTCCAGCATCCAGCAACGGCCACAACACAACCCTTGGCTCCTTGTGCCAGCACGCTCTTCATTCACCCTGCTCCAAGCCTACCCCTGTCACCTTGTTGCCACCTGCTCCCTGATTCCCCCAGCAGTCCCCAAAGCTCCCCATCGCTTGGATTTTGCTCTCCATCCTTGCAGGATGTCTGCATTTGTTCCAAAAGAGGTATGGTACTATTCCACGGAGGCGGACACCCCGCAGCTGCCTGGCTGGGCTGCAGCTCTGTGGGACAGGGTGGGAAATTTTGCTACCTCTGCAGGCTGGCACAGATGGAGAGGAGGAGACGGACGTCGATACACAGACTGATAGAGAAGAAGCCATGGAAGTGGACGGAGAGGATACTGGAGAGGAAGACATGGATGTGGATATGTACGAGACAGAGGAAGAGATGGAGGTGGAAACGAAAGATTATATTGAAGAGATGGATATTGATCTAAAAGACAAGGAGGAAGACATGGTCTTGGGATGAAGACCGATGCCAGCAGCAGAACAGGCAGGTGCTCCCCACAGGCAGAGTGGGGCCTCTGCTGCCAGCCTGGGGCCAGGCTGGGCACTCCCTGCTCAGGGACACGCTAGCCCATGCACTGGATTCTCCTGGCCATCCCTGGCCTGGCCTGGGCTTGCTGTGGGCCACACAAGCCCTGTTCCAGTGCCTGGGCCACAGCCCCCAGCCAGGCTCCCTTCTGGCAGCAGAGTCCCACTGGGCCAGTGTCCCAGCCTGGCAGCACATGGAACACCCTTCCGTGCCTGACTGCACTGACCGTGCTACTTGTTTTTCTTCCAGGACTTAGGGACATCACAGACACAGATGCCACCCTGCTGTACATACGTTTTACAGTTGTTGTGTTCAGGATAGAAGTTTTAGAGTTTGTTTAAGTTGTCTGTAAATACGTTTCATAGAGTTTTGTTAGAGCTGTTCTCAGGTAAATAGGTTCTATAGTTTGTTGTTGTTGTTGTTGTTACCAATATTCTTACAGTGTAAATATGTGGTGTAGTTCATTCTTGTTCCTTTTCTTCTACAGATAAACAGTCTTTGATTTTCACACCCCAGTTCTCTTTGCATTTTCTTCGGGCACGTTTGCAAAGCTGTGGCTTGTTTCGGGAACAATGTTTGCAGGACTCTAAAAAGAGTATCAAAACCGCTCTGCCACACTCTCAGCTGCTGCTGCTGCCCCAAAAAGCACTGGCTGGCTTTGCTCACACAATCACAGTTGTGGTGGCATTTCTACCACACCACAGGACAGCGATGTTTTCCCTCTTCTCCTGGAAATACCTACAGCACTTGTGGGTAGCAAGGCAAACATGAGCCTCTTTTAGTGGCCCTTGAAATTGGACATGTGAAATGAGGCACACAAAGCCACAGGCCAGCTGAACCTGGCATCTCTGAATGGGTCTTTACATGCTTCCCAGGAAGATGAATGGCAATCACTATTTTGGCAGGGAGGAAAGTGCATCAGCTAGCAATTTGCTGTAGAAAATGTGCTTTCTGCTCCTCTCACAGCCAAAACTCCTACCCATTTCTTGGAAGTCCTTCTTAGATAAGGACCGTGTTCAACTGAGTGACAGTGAAGCCAAATGGCAATGCCGCAATCAATTGTCCTGTACACAATCTCCTTCATCCACGTGGAAGGTTACTCACGGGCACACAAGAGGACGGAAGAAACCCAAATGCATCGTTGGACATCATAAAGTCAGACGTGTTGAGGGATGAAGAAATCTTGCAGAGATATGGAAAGCTGCCCTGAAAACCCAGTTCGGGGAGAGCCTGAGCTCTTTTGTGCTTCTAGGCCTGAAGATGCTCAGCACCTTTCCCAGAGGCTCAGCAGGTAGTAGGATTGTGCCTGAATCTGGCTCTGGAAATGCCAGTGCCTCAACTGAGAGCTGTGGCAATGATTTCCATTGCATGGAGAGGGGCCACAGTCCTGCAAGAGTCTTTCAGCAGAGCAAACAGCAGCCTGGAGGGTGGGCAGTGCTGCATCTGGACCACTGCATGCTCATCCTTCACCACAATGCAGAGCTGCCATTGATCACTTTTTCCATTTCTCCTGTTGGATACGTTTTGGAGAAGTTGTTCTAGGTGGCTTTGGATGGTGATCCAAGTAGGAAGCAGCCATTCGCCTGCTGTGATATCCTTACAACTAGTCCTAACTTCTCATTGCCTTTGGTTTGATTGGGGGTGTTTTATCTGTTTGTTTGATTGGTTTCTTTGGGTTGGTTTCTTTGTGTTTTTCTCTCTTTTGCTTGGAGTTTCTTTTCCTTTTTTAGAAATGACTGGGGAAGTTTGCACAACTAAACTCCAGAAAACGTAAAGCAGGCTTGACTTTCCAGAAATTGCTTTTGGCTGGCTTTAGCTGCATTCCCCAGGATCACGATCAGCAGTAGATATTTGCAGGTTTTGCTCTGCATCCTCAGCCTGCCCAGGTGTGGTTCAGTGTTTCAGCAGTGGAGAAGACGATGGATATTTTGCTAAACCTCCTTTCAAACAACAAAACTTGGGTTAGCACGACAGAAAAGAAGAAAAGAAAATCTTTGCCAGTTAGAACAGAGCCAGAGTCCCACCATTTCCCCCTCCACTTTTCTTTCTTTTCTACATTTAGAGGTAAAGCTTCCATCTCCAAAAGCTTCCATCTCTCACTTCCTGATGTAGCCATTTGCTACCCTTTAGCCTTGACTGCCACGCATCGGACTGCTGTCCGTGTGGGGCTGGGGATGCTCAGCCTGGAAAGAGAAGGGGGCTGGCGAGGCCTCCCTGCAGCTCTAGGAAAGATGGGCACAGGGAGGAGAAGCCTTTCAACTGCAGGAGTGAGCTTGAAGTTGGATCTAATGAAGCTGCTCTTTTCCACTCCGGCTGCTGGGGCACTGGCCCGGGCTGTGCACAGAGGCTGGGGATGCTCCATCCTTGGCAACATCCAAGGCCAGCTGGGAGCGGGGCTCTGAGCAACCTCTTCTGGGCGAAGATTGCTCCGCTTGGAACAAGATGGACTTTAGGGTCCCTTCCAAGCCCAAGCATCCAGGGATTCCATCATTCATTCTACGGTCTCCGTTGTCCACTTCAGCCTGGGCCTGAACTCCTGGCGGTGATGTCACAGTGCACGCTCCAGCTAGAACTTCCAGCATCCAGCAACGGCCACAACACAACCCTTGGCTCCTTGTGCCAGCACGCTCTTCATTCACCCTGCTCCAAGCCTACCCCTGTCACCTTGTTGCCACCTGCTCCCTGATTCCCCCAGCAGTCCCCAAAGCTCCCCATCGCTTGGATTTTGCTCTCCATCCTTGCAGGATGTCTGCATTTGTTCCAAAAGAGGTATGGTACTATTCCACGGAGGCGGACACCCCGCAGCTGCCTGGCTGGGCTGGAGCTCTGTGGGACAGGGTGGGAAATTTTGCTACCTCTGCAGGCTGGCACAGATGGAGAGGAGGAGACGGACGTCGATACACAGACTGATAGAGAAGAAGCCATGGAAGTGGACGGAGAGGATACTGGAGAGGAAGACATGGATGTGGATATGTACGAGACAGAGGAAGAGATGGAGGTGGAAACGAAAGATTATATTGAAGAGATGGATATTGATCTAAAAGACAAGGAGGAAGACATGGTCTTGGGATGAAGACCGATGCCAGCAGCAGAACAGGCAGGTGCTCCCCACAGGCAGAGTGGGGCCTCTGCTGCCAGCCTGGGGCCAGGCTGGGCACTCCCTGCTCAGGGACACGCTAGCCCATGCACTGGATTCTCCTGGCCATCCCTGGCCTGGCCTGGGCTTGCTGTGGGCCACACAAGCCCTGTTCCAGTGCCTGGGCCACAGCCCCCAGCCAGGCTCCCTTCTGGCAGCAGAGTCCCACTGGGCCAGTGTCCCAGCCTGGCAGCACATGGAACACCCTTCCGTGCCTGACTGCACTGACCGTGCTACTTGTTTTTCTTCCAGGACTTAGGGACATCACAGACACAGATGCCACCCTGCTGTACATACGTTTTACAGTTGTTGTGTTCAGGATAGAAGTTTTAGAGTTTGTTTAAGTTGTCTGTAAATACGTTTCATAGAGTTTTGTTAGAGCTGTTCTCAGGTAAATAGGTTCTATAGTTTGTTGTTGTTGTTGTTGTTACCAATATTCTTACAGTGTAAATATGTGGTGTAGTTCATTCTTGTTCCTTTTCTTCTACAGATAAACAGTCTTTGATTTTCACACCCCAGTTCTCTTTGCATTTTCTTCGGGCACGTTTGCAAAGCTGTGGCTTGTTTCGGGAACAATGTTTGCAGGACTCTAAAAAGAGTATCAAAACCGCTCTGCCACACTCTCAGCTGCTGCTGCTGCCCCAAAAAGCACTGGCTGGCTTTGCTCACACAATCACAGTTGTGGTGGCATTTCTACCACACCACAGGACAGCGATGTTTTCCCTCTTCTCCTGGAAATAGCTACAGCACTTGTGGGTAGCAAGGCAAACATGAGCCTCTTTTAGTGGCCCTTGAAATTGGACATGTGAAATGAGGCACACAAAGCCACAGGCCAGCTGAACCTGGCATCTCTGAATGGGTCTTTACATTCTTCCCAGGAAGATGAATGGCAATCACTATTTTGGCAGGGAGGAAAGTGCATCAGCTAGCAATTTGCTGTAGAAAATGTGCTTTCTGCTCCTCTCACAGCCAAAACTCCTACCCATTTCTTGGAAGTCCTTCTTAGATAAGGACCGTGTTCAACTGAGTGACAGTGAAGCCAAATGGCAATGCCGCAATCAATTGTCCTGTACACAATCTCCTTCATCCACGTGGAAGGTTACTCACGGGCACACAAGAGGACGGAAGAAACCCAAATGCATCGTTGGACATCATAAAGTCAGACGTGTTGAGGGATGAAGAAATCTTGCAGAGATATGGAAAGCTGCCCTGAAAACCCAGTTCGGGGAGAGCCTGAGCTCTTTTGTGCTTCTAGGCCTGAAGATGCTCAGCACCTTTCCCAGAGGCTCAGCAGGTAGTAGGATTGTGCCTGAATCTGGCTCTGGAAATGCCAGTGCCTCAACTGAGAGCTGTGGCAATGATTTCCATTGCATGGAGAGGGGCCACAGTCCTGCAAGAGTCTTTCAGCAGAGCAAACAGCAGCCTGGAGGGTGGGCAGTGCTGCATCTGGACCACTGCATGCTCATCCTTCACCACAATGCAGAGCTGCCATTGATCACTTTTTCCATTTCTCCTGTTGGATATGTTTTGGAGAAGTTGTTCTAGGTGGCTTTGGATGGTGATCCAAGTAGGAAGCAGCCATTCGCCTGCTGTGATATCCTTACAACTAGTCCTAACTTCTCATTGCCTTTGGTTTGATTGGGGGTGTTTTATCTGTTTGTTTGATTGGTTTCTTTGGGTTGGTTTCTTTGTGTTTTTCTCTCTTTTGCTTGGAGTTTCTTTTCCTTTTTTAGAAATGACTGGTGAAGTTGGCACAACCAAACTCCAGAAAACGTAAAGCAGGCTTGACTTTCCAGAAATTGCTTTTGGCTGGCTTTAGCTGCATCCCCCAGGATCACGATCAGCAGTAGATATTTGCAGGTTTTGCTCTGCATCCTCAGCCTGCCCAGGTGTTGTTCAGTGTTTCAGCAGTGGAGAAGACGATGGATATTTTGCTAAACCTCCTTTCAAACAACAAAACTTGGGTTAGCACGACAGAAAAGAAGAAAAGAAAATCTTCGCCAGTTAGAACAGAGCCAGAGTCCCACCATTTCCCCCTCCACTTTTCTTTCTTTTCTACATTTAGAGGTAAAGCTTCCATCTCCAAAAGCTTCCATCTCTCACTTCCTGATGTAGCCATTTGCTACCCTTTAGCCTTGACTGCCACGCATCGGACTGCTGTCCGTGTGGGGCTGGGGATGCTCAGCCTGGAAAGAGAAGGGGGCTGGCGAGGCCTCCCTGCAGCTCTAGGAAAGATGGGCACAGAGAGGAGAAGCCTTTCAACTGCAGGAGTGAGCTTGAAGTTGGATCTAAAGAAGCTGCTCTTTTCCACTCCGGCTGCTGGGGCACTGGCCCGGGCTGTGCACAGAGGCTGGGGATGCTCCATCCTTGGCAACATCCAAGGCCAGCTGGGAGCGGGGCTCTGAGCAACCTCTTCTGGGCGAAGATTGCTCCGCTTGGAACAAGATGGTCTTTAGGGTCCCTTCCAAGCCCAAGCACCCAGGGATTCCATCATTCATTCTACGGTCTCCGTTGTCCACTTCAGCCTGGGCCTGAACTCCTGGCGGTGATGTCACAGTGCACGCTCCAGCTAGAACTTCCAGCATCCAGCAACGGCCACAACACAACCCTTGGCTCCTTGTGCCAGCACGCTCTTCATTCACCCTGCTCCAAGCCTACCCCTGTCACCTTGTTGCCACCTGCTCCCTGATTCCCCCAGCAGTCCCCAAAGCTCCCCATCGCTTGGATTTTGCTCTCCATCCTTGCAGGATGTCTGCATTTGTTCCAAAAGAGGTATGGTACTATTCCACGGAGGCGGACACCCCGCAGCTGCCTGGCTGGGCTGGAGCTCTGTGGGACAGGGTGGGAAATTTTGCTACCTCTGCAGGCTGGCACAGATGGAGAGGAGGAGACGGACGTCGATACACAGACTGATAGAGAAGAAGCCATGGAAGTGGACGGAGAGGATACTGGAGAGGAAGACATGGATGTGGATATGTACGAGACAGAGGAAGAGATGGAGGTGGAAACGAAAGATTATATTGAAGAGATGGATATTGATCTAAAAGACAAGGAGGAAGACATGGTCTTGGGATGAAGACCGATGCCAGCAGCAGAACAGGCAGGTGCTCCCCACAGGCAGAGTGGGGCCCCTGCTGCCAGCCTGGGGCCGGGCTGGGCACTCCCTGCTCAGGGACACGCTAGCCCATGCACTGGATTCTCCTGGCCATCCCTGGCCTGGCCTGGGCTTGCTGTGGGCCACACAAGCCCTGTTCCAGTGCCTGGGCCACAGCCCCCAGCCAGGCTCCCTTCTGGCAGCAGAGTCCCACTGGGCCAGTGTCCCAGCCTGGCAGCACATGGAACACCCTTCCGTGCCTGACTGCACTGACCGTGCTACTTGTTTTTCTTCCAGGACTTAGGGACATCACAGACACAGATGCCACCCTGCTGTACATACGTTTTACAGTTGTTGTGTTCAGGATAGAAGTTTTAGAGTTTGTTTAAGTTGCCTGTAAATACGTTTCATAGAGTTTTGTTAGAGCTGTTCTCAGGTAAATAGGTTCTATAGTTTGTTGTTGTTGTTGTTGTTACCAATATTCTTACAGTGTAAATATGTGGTGTAGTTCATTCTTGTTCCTTTTCTTCTACAGATAAACAGTCTTTGATTTTCACACCCCAGTTCTCTTTGCATTTTCTTCGGGCACGTTTGCAAAGCTGTGGCTTGTTTCGGGAACAATGTTTGCAGGACTCTAAAAAGAGTATCAAAACCGCTCTGCCACACTCTCAGCTGCTGCTGCTGCCCCAAAAAGCACTGGCTGGCTTTGCTCACACAATCACAGTTGTGGTGGCATTTCTACCACACCACAGGACAGCGATGTTTTCCCTCTTCTCCTGGAAATACCTACAGCACTTGTGGGTAGCAAGGCAAACATGAGCCTCTTTTAGTGGCCCTTGAAATTGGACATGTGAAATGAGGCACACAAAGCCACAGGCCAGCTGAACCTGGCATCTCTGAATGGGTCTTTACATTCTTCCCAGGAAGATGAATGGCAATCACTATTTTGGCAGGGAGGAAAGTGCATCAGCTAGCAATTTGCTGTAGAAAATGTGCTTTCTGCTCCTCTCACAGCCAAAACTCCTACCCATTTCTTGGAAGTCCTTCTTAGATAAGGACCGTGTTCAACTGAGTGACAGTGAAGCCAAATGGCAATGCCGCAATCAATTGTCCTGTACACAATCTCCTTCATCCACGTGGAAGGTTACTCACGGGCACACAAGAGGACGGAAGAAACCCAAATGCATCGTTGGACATAATGAAGTCAGACGTGTTGAGGGATGAAGAAATCTTGCAGAGATATGGAAAGCTGCCCTGAAAACCCAGTTCGGGGAGAGCCTGAGCTCTTTTGTGCTTCTAGGCCTGAAGATGCTCAGCACCTTTCCCAGAGGCTCAGCAGGTAGTAGGATTGTGCCTGAATCTGGCTCTGGAAATGCCAGTGCCTCAACTGAGAGCTGTGGCAATGATTTCCATTGCATGGAGAGGGGCCACAGTCCTGCAAGAGTCTTTCAGCAGAGCAAACTGCAGCCTGGAGGGTGGGCAGTGCTGCATCTGGACCACTGCATGCTCATCCTTCACCACAATGCAGAGCTGCCATGGATCACTTTTTCCATTTCTCCTGTTGGATATGTTTTGGAGAAGTTGTTCTAGGTGGCTTTGGATGGTGATCCAAGTAGGAAGCAGCCATTCGCCTGCTGTGATATCCTTACAACTAGTCCTAACTTCTCATTGCCTTTGGTTTGATTGGGGGTGTTTTATCTGTTTGTTTGATTGGTTTCTTTGGGTTGGTTTCTTTGTGTTTTTCTCTCTTTTGCTTGGAGTTTCTTTTCCTTTTTTAGAAATGACTGGTGAAGTTGGCACAACCAAACTCCAGAAAATGTAAAGCAGGCTTGACTTTCCAGAAATTGCTTTTGGCTGGCTTTAGCTGCATTCCCCAGGCTCACGATTGTGATAAATGGGCCAGGAGACCAGCTGCTTTTAAAACAGCCATTATTAAGCAGCACAGCTCTGGGGTGGGGGCCCGAGGGGTTGCGCACACCACCACTGCTTCCACTGGACACCGCAGAAGAGGAGAATCCGTACAGCTCTGTCAGTTGGGCAGAGCTGGGCCTTCCTCCCTCACGGGAGTCCCTGGGAAGACTCCTCTTTAGGCCTTGTAGTCTAGGCTGTCATCCCTGTCGAGTCTCCTCGAGGTTATGTCGGCCCCTTGAAAGAAGCCAGGTGACTCCTCTGGGTCTTCCTTGTTAGATGGTGCTGGTTCTATTCCTTCCCTTTTGCGTGGCTCGTTGTTTGGGGGTTTTTTCCAGTCTGGGTGCATCCCATAAGTCTCTGGTCTCTCTCGTTTGCATAAAAGTCCGTATGTCATCTTCCTCCTCAGGACGGTACAGCAACTCGGGAAAAGGATACAATGTTGCCATGTGGGAGTCTCGGAGCAGTGGGGGCAGTGCCTGGCTGAACACAGAACAAGAAACACAGGGTACAGCAACTTGGGAGAGGGGGCAGGGCCTGGCTGAACAAGGAATAAAAAAATATGGGGTACAGCAATTTGCGACAGGGGTACAAGGTAAGTAAACCTGGGACAGGGGTACAAGGTAAGTAAGGAGTTTACAAACAGCAACTGTAACATATTATTCTTAACAATATCCCCCCTCTTATATTTTGATCGGGCTCTAGCCCGCATCAACCATTAACTTCTGGCTCTTGGGAATATTTATCTCTTAATTCTCGATATTGCTCATATATTTCCCTGGCAGTTTTGTGCTCTCGATCCTGACTTTGGGTTTCCATTAACATGATCCTGGCCTGCTTCTTGTCTTTTATTTCAGGGATCTGGATGCTTGCTTGTACCTGTGGTAGTCACTGTCTTGATTAGGCAGGGGAGTAAACAGGGTAGGAACAAGAAACTTGCAAATGCACAGACAGCATTGTAGTAATAGATCAAAATGTAAAATTGTGTATGGTGATACGAATAATAAAGGCATCAAGTTGTCATAATAGACTGATGTCTATTAACACTCAGAAGATGGTGTGTGGTGATCAATATATGGTTTTGTTGAAAGATAGTATTATTTCATTATTATGTTACATATACTGTTATTGTCATCATCACTTTGCCCTTGAGCTTGTGATGCTTGAAGGAAGGTTTTGCTGAAGGTCTGCTAACTACGTAATTTTGAAATAGCAAGACTGTGATGTATAGGAACTGCTGTTTCCCACAAAATAAGTGGGTCTGGGCTATTTCTTTTCACTTAAGACTGTCATTCCTTCTCATCCCCCCATTTTGGGGAGGGATAGCATTTGTGGGGTCCAAGGAATTTCATGAATAGTGTGCTAGCCCATTCTAAGGAATAGGTGACCAGCTGAAGGGACCTAATCTGAACTGGAGTTTCCAGAAAGTATCCTGTGCAGGGCAGTGTGAACTGAAGCCTCTGGCTGGAGAGAAAGCCAAGAATTCACAAAGAGCTGCACTAGAGATAATGTCACTGCAGCTGTTGTGCAGGATCTGTTCCTCAGTAAGAGAGCATTATTTACCTATCTGAAATAGCTTAAAAATGCTCTAATTTTTTTAAAAAAATTCTTCAGTTTATACTATATAAATAATCACCGATTGTGAGATTCAATCTCAAATGTCAAAAAACTTTCTTACAGTTAGTTAAACTTAATTTATTTTTTCTGGTCCTGGTCTCATCTAGCATACACCTCTCATGTTTTCTTTGAATTTTCTTCAGCATTAAGAACTTAAAAAAGATCAAAAGTATACATAGATTTAGGAACACTGTGTAGCAATATTCTCTTGTGCTGAGCTGGATCTTATTTTTTGTCTGGGCCAGGAGTTCTGTGCAAATTGATTTAAAAGGCCTAGTTGTAGGATGTGGATTGTAGGATGATGCTGAGCTGGCAGTGCTCTTGCTGTGAAAAAGGCAGATGGGATGCCGATGCATCAGGTATTACAAATGCAGATAAAAAAGTATTGATGTCACTGCAAACACTGCTACTCTGAAACAGAGAAAGAGATGTGATTCAAATCTTCTGTATTGAAAAAGATTAATTGAAACTGTACTGGAAGCAAAGACATGTTGCCTCTAAAATGGCAGAAGAGAATGACCGGATGTTTGTCTCAAGTAGCTGTGGAATGGATGATGTGATTCTAATTTCTAGGGAAAAAAATTGATGAAAAAAATTAGATAAGCCTAAATAAAATATTGGCTTAAGATAAAATGTACACAGGTCATTGATAAAATTTGGTTTAGAGTCTAAAAGGTGTTCCTGAGTGTTACAGCCAGTAGATTCTGGGATAAAAGGAGTGTTCAGTGGAGGAAGGAATCAGACTGGATTTGGTAGCTTTGCGATAGTTCTGTGGTGGAGATTCGGGGCTGTTGGACCCCAAGGATCTTTCGGAGTGTATTTTTAAGCAGTTAGTGCCCTCTAGTGAGAGTCTTAGGTAATAATCTTGGTCCTGGTTTTGTAGTATGTTAACAACTCCTAACAGTACTTTGGTGTGTTACCGAAATGAAAGAAGCTTTGGTATTAAAAATGAAGAAGGATGAGTGTATGAAGAAAGATCCTATGAATGCAAGTCATCAAGTGGTTTGTATCGGGAGGGATCTTTAAAGGTTTATTATAAGTGTAACCACCTTCTCATGTGGATTGTGTCCTAAAATCTTAGGTACTTCTTTAGACGATCACTCAAGTTTTTGCAGTTCAGTGTAAAGCAGAAGATGTCAGCAAACTTGTGATTTCAGTCTTGACAACTGAAGAAGCACTGCATTACATACCTGTGGAACCAAGTGGCAGGATTAGAAGTACCAAACTCGTGGCAAAGGAGATGTTTCTGTTTTGAAATAAGCACATCATCTAAAAGCATAAATCAAGATAAAAATCGCTGCTTTCTTGGAAGTCAAAAAGTTACAGCTACTATTTTTTAAATATTTTCTTTCTAAAGGTTACAAAACCCCACTGGAAAAAAATCCTGGAGATGATAAAACAGATGAAGAGATGGAGGGGACACATTCAGAGGATGAAATGTTTGCTCAGAGAGGCCTTCGCAGAACTCAGAGAATGAAGTCTCTGAAAACTATTAAAGGCTGTAAAGAAGCAAGTATAATCCTGGTTAATTGAGTTTGTTCTTTCAGTGTATATTGGCATTATTCATAGTGCAGAAATTTATTTTTATTTTTAATATTGGAGAAGTTGTCAAAAGTAACTGGGTTCCAGAATGCTAAATGGGAAAGAAAGCATGTGACAACAATATCTAAGTTTGGAGCTTTTGTAGTTTGATGTGTTTAGGGGAAATATATGTATGAAATTAATGAAGCAAGGAGCAAGGGAGAGGAGACGAAACAGACTCTCTATTTGAAATGCTAATTTTGGCACCACCAAGCCTAATTTCAGGAAGTGTTCGCCTTGAAAAGGGTATGAATAACAATAATATTATCTGTGTGTTGTGCACACTTAAACATCTGCTGTTTAATAGATAAAGAATATTCAGAATTTTTTAGTTGCCATAGACAAACAGCCTGACTCTTTGTGATCTACAAAGAGAAGATCCTAGTTAGCATCCTAGTGCATGCATTACAAAATTTAAAGATACTCTAGTATAAATCTCTGTGAAGTCTCATAAAAGTTTTTGGGTCATTCCAGGAAAACAATTGATACTTACTCTTCTTGCCCAATTCTGTTGAAACTTTATCTTATTCAGTCATAGGTAGATTCTCTTAGTGAAACCGGGTGTCCAAAGCACATTGGAAGACATTTGCTAAATAGGATTAGTGGGGAGCTGAATTAAATTTCCATTTCATGTGACTTAGTACTTCATTATAATTTTGTTTTTCCCCTCAGATACGATACGGATCACTAAAATACAGAGTAAAGAAGAGACCCGTTGTATACTTTTAAGTGTACTGCACAATTCCTGCAAGAGAAACTGCTGTAATATAGTAACTTGAATTCAAGTGTTAAAGATCTGTGTACAATGCCTAGAATGAGTCTGTATGAACAGATATGGTAGGACTTGGTTTTGTGAGCCCAAGTGATCAGATAAAGTATTACTCTGTTTTTCTATAATTGTGTCATGTTTAGATTTAAATCTGGACAAGTTACAGCATGGATTTCAGCACTCCTTAAATAGGAGTAAAATGAGTAATAGGAAATACTCCTTTGCCAGAGGTATTGAACAGATTGAAATAATTGCAAATCAAATTGAATTAAGAGAAGCTGTAAGTATGTAGAGCTTGTGAAAATTGAACCATCGTGTCCCCAAGTTTACACTGAAAGATAAATATACTTGAAACATTTTTCTGAACTACAATTCCTGAAAAGGCCTTTGTGTAATTTTTAAATGTACAGTTTAAAGGACAGTGAGTGATGGTGGGAAAGGAAAAGGAAAGATGAGGTAGGTAAGATACATCCTTAACTTCATCATTTTGTGTCATATTGCCAAGCTTAGCAAACTGGGGTACATACAGCACTTTATGCAAAACTGTATAGTTTTGCACACTTAATGATTTACAACTGCACGTCATTTTAGTGACTTGCTACATAGGCTAGAGTTACATTTTGAATGCCAGCAATTCTTGTATTTCATGGTATTTTTAAAATTCATCTTGATTCCTTATGTACACTTAGGATGCTGTAGATATCTGCTACTAATTATATTATCAGGTGCCTTTCTATGTATTACTGGGCTGTGTAGGATTTGTGGTTTTGGGGCTTTGTTTTTTTTTTTTTTTTTTGTTTGTGGGTTCTTTTGTTCGTGTCTGTCTTCCTCCATCTAAAGAGATATAACATGATTTAAGACAGATTTTGGTTAAAATTGTGGTAAGTAAAACTTGTAGCAATTCCAGTGATGCACCTCAGGGATCGAAGGAGACTCGCCTCTTGCGGTTACTTTCTCCGAACTGCGGAGTCCCGGCTTCTGCCTTTCTTGCTCTTAATGCAAGCGGAAAGCTTTTGCACTGTGTCTAGCGAGGAGAACGAGTGACAGGACAGCACATGTTTGTGCAGCTTACCCCTGCCACTGATGTAAGCACGAGTTTGCAGCACCCTATGCCACCCATGGTGTGACAGGTTTCTGTGCTGCGCAGGACATTTCTGTGCAGCTTGGAGTAAAAGAGAATGTGCAACTATTGTCGCAGAGAGCAGCAACAGCAGTAGGGAGCAGCAGAAGGAAGTAGTGATCTTACTTCTTCCACACGACAACTAGCTACTAATCAGCAAGCGTGCGAGTGGCAGCTGCTTTCCACTTGCAGTCTGAAAGTCTCGCGCACAAGATGCCTTTTAAACACCTTCCTTATTCGCCTGCCCGCAGCGCTCGCGCTTTCCACCGCCCGCGCGCTGACCGGCACTCTCTCTCAGACACACATGGTACGATGGCCGGTTGCCAAGATCTCCGGAAAGCAGCGTCGGCCGAAGGAGACTCGCCACTTGCGGTTACTTTCTCCGAACTGCGGAGTCCCGGCTTCTGCCTTTCTTGTTCTTAATGCAAGCAGAAAGCTTTTGCACTGTGTCTAGCGAGGAGAACGTGTGACAGGACAGCACATGCTTGTGCAGCTTACCCCTGCCACTTACACAAGCACGGATTTGCAACACCCTATGCCACCCATGGTGTGACAGCTTTCTGTGCTGCGCAGGGCATTTCTCTGCATCTGTAAGTAAAAGGGAAAGTGCAACTATTCTTGCAGAGAGCAGCAACAGCAGTAGGGAGCAGCAGAAGGAAGTAGTGATCTTACCTCTTCCACAAGACAACTAGCGACTAATTAGCAAGCGGGCGACTGGCAGTTACATTCCACTTGGAGTCTGAAAGTTTCGCGCGCCAGATGCCTTCGAAACATGTTTCTTACTCGCTTGCCTGCACCACTCGCGCTTTCCACCGCCCGCGCGCTGACCGGCACCGTCCCACAGACACACATGGTACTTTGGCCGGTTACCAAGAGTCCTGAAAAGCGGCTTCTGCCGAAGGATGCTCGCCTCTTGCGCTCACCTTCTCCGAACTGCAGAGTCGCGGCTTCTGCCTTTCTTGCTCTTAATGCAAGCGGAAAGCTTTTGCACAGCTTCTAGCGAGGAGAACGAGTGACAGGACAGCACATGTTTGTGCAGTATACCCCTGCCACTGATGTAAGCACGAGTTTGCAGCACCCTATGCCACTCATAGTGTGACCGCTTTCTGTGCTGCGCAGGGCATTTCTCTGCATCTGGGAGTAAAAGGGAAAGTGCAACTATTCTCGCAGAGAGCAGCAACAGCAGAAGGGAGCAGCAGAAGGAAGTCGAGGCAGTACTTCTTCCACACGACAACTTAGCGACTACTCAGTAAGTGTGCGAGTGGCAACTACGTTCCACTTGCAGTCTGAAAGTTTCGTGTGCCGGATGCCTGTTAATCACCTTCCTAATTCGTCTGACGGCAGAGCTCGCGCTTTCCACAGCCCGCGCGCTGACCGGCACTCACCCTCAGACACACATGGTACGTTGGCCGGTTGCCAAGAACTCCGGAAAGCAGCTTCTGCCGAAGGAGACTCGCCTCTTGCGGTTACTTTCTCCGAACTGCGGAGTCCCGGCTTCTGCCTTTCTTGCTCTCAATGCAAGCAGAAAGATTTTGCAGAGTTTGGCGAGGAGAACGTGTGACAGGACAGCACATGTTTGTGCAGTATACCCCTGCCACTGATGCAAGCACGAATTTGCAGCACTTTATGCCACCCATAGTGTGACTGGTTTCTGTGCTGCGCAGGATATTTCTCTGCATCTGGGAGTAAAAATGAAAGTGCAACTATTGTCGCAGAGAGCAGCAACAGCAGTAGGGAGCAGCAGAAGGAAGTAGTGATCTTACTTCTTCCACACGACAACTGGCTACTAATCAGCAAGCGTGCGAGTGGCAGCTGCTTATCACTTGCAGTCTGAAAGTCTCGCGCACCAGATGCCTTTTAAACACCTTCCTTATTCGCCTGCCCGCAGCGCTCGCGCTTTCCACAGCCCGCGCGCTGACCGGCACTCTCTCTCAGACACACATGGTACTTTGGCCGGTTACCAAGAGTCCTGAAAAGCGGCTTCTGCCGAAGGATGCTCGCCTCTTGCGCTCACCTTCTCCGAACTGTGGAGTCGAGGCTTCTGCCTTTCTTGCTGTTAATGCAAGCGGAAAGTTTTTGCACAGATTCTGGCAAAGAGAACGTGTGACAGGACAGCACATGTTTGTGCAGCTTACCCCTGCCACTGATGTAAGCACGAATTTGCAGCACCCTATGCCACCTATAGTGTGACAGGTTTCTGTGCTGCGCAGGGCATTTCTCTGCATCTGGGAGTAAAAGGGAAAGCGCAATTCTTGCCGCAGAGAGCAGCAACAGCAGTAGGTAGCAGCAGAAGGAAGTCGAGGCAGTACTTCTTCCACACGACAACTTAGCGACTACTCAGTAAGTGTGCGTGTGGCAGCTGCTTTCCACTTGCAGTCTGAAAGTTTCGCGCGCCAGATGCCTGTTAAACATTTTTCTTATTCGCTTGCCTGCACCACTCGCGCTTTCCACCGCCCGCGCGCTGACCGGCACTCTCCCTCAGACACACATGGTACTTTGGCCGGTTGCCAAGAACTCCGGAAAGCAGCTTCTGCCGAAGGAGGCTCGCCTTTTCTGGTTACCTTCTCCGAACTGCGGAGTCCCGGCTTCTGCCTTTCTTGCTCTTAATGCAAGCAGAAAGCTTTTGCACAGCTTCTGGCGAAGAGAACGTGTGAGAGGACAGCACATGTTTGTGCAGCTTACCCCTGCCACTGACGCAACACGGATTTGCAGCACCCTATGCCACTCATGGTGTGACCGCTTTCTGTGCTGCGCAGGGTATTTCTCTGTTTCTGGGAGTAAAAGGGAAAGCGCAATTGTTGTCGCAGAGAGCAGCAACAGCAGTAGGGAGCAGCAGAAGGAAGCCGAGGCAGTACTTCTTCCACACGACAACGAAGCGACTACTCAGCAAGCGTGCGAGTGGCAGCAACGATCCAGTTGCAGTCTAAAAGGTTCGCGCGCTAGATGCCTGTTAAACATGTTTTTTATTCGTCTGCCCGCCGCGCTCGCTCGCAACCGGCCAAAGTACCATGTGTGTCTGTGGGACGGTGCCGGTCAGCGCGCGGGCGGTGGAAAGCGCGAGTGGTGCAGGCAAGCGAATAAGAAACATGTTTCGAAGGCATCTGGCGAGCGAAACTTTCAAACTGCAAGTGGAAAGCAGCTGCCAGTCGCCCGCTTGCTAGTTAGTCGCTAGTTGTCTTGTGGAAGAGGTAAGATCACTACTTCCTTCTGCTGCTCCCTACTGCTGTTGCTGCTCTCTGTGACAAAAATTCACTTTCCGTTTTACTTACAGATGCAGAGAAATGCCCTGCGCAGCACAGAAAGCTGTCACACCATGGGTGGCATAGGGTGTTGCAAATCCGTGCTAGTGTAAGTGGCAGGGATAAGCTGCACAAATATGTGCTGTCCTGTCACACGTTCTCCTCGCTAGAAACAGTGCAGAAGCATTCCCCTTGCATTAAAAACAAGAAAGGTAGAAGCCGGGACTCGGCAGATCGCAGAAGGTAACCGCAAGTGGCAAGCTGCTTTCCGGAGTTTTTGGCAACCGGCCAAAGTACCATGTGTGTCTGAGAGAGAGTGCCGGTCGGCGCGCGGGCGGTGGAAAGCGCGAGCGCTGCGGGCAGGCGAATAAGGAAGGTGTTTAAAAGGCATCTGCTGTGCGAGACTTTCAGACTGCAAGTGGAAAGCAGCTGCCACTCGCACGCTTGCTGATTAGTAGCTAGTTGTCTTGTGGAAGAAGTAAGATCATTACTTCCTTCTGCTGCTCCCTACTGCTGTTGCTGCTCTCTGCGACAATAGTTGCACTTTCCCTTTTACTCCCAGATGCAGAGAAATGTCCTGCGCAGCACAGAAACCAGTCACACCATGGGTGGCATAAGGTGCTGCAAATTCGTGCTTTCATCAGTGGCAGGGGTGTACTGCACAAACATGTGCTGTCCTGTCACACGTTCTCCTCGACAAACTCTGCAAAAGCTTTCCGCTTGCATTAAGAGCAAAAAAGGCAGAAGCCGGGACTCCGCAGTTCGGAGAAAGTAACGGCAAGAGGCGAGCCTCCTTCGGCAGAAGCTGCTTTCCGGAGTTCTCGGCAACCTGTCAACATACCATGTGTGTCTGAGGGAGAGTGCCGGTCAGCGCGCGGGCTGTGGAAAGAGCGAGCGCGGCGGGCAGACGAATAAAAAACATGTTTAACAGGCATCTAGCGCGCGAACCTTTTAGACTGCAAGTGGAGCGTAGCTGCCACTCACACGCTTGCTGAGTAGTCGCTTCCTTGTCGTGTGGAAGAAGTACTTCCTCGGCTTCCTTCTGCTGCTCCCTACTGCTGTTGCTGCTCTCTGCGACAACAATTGCGCTTTCCCTTTTACTCCCAGAAACACAGAAATATCCTGCGCAGCACAGAAACCAGTCACACTATGGGCGGCATAGTGTGGTGCAAATCCGTGTTGCGTCTGTGGCAGGGGTAAGCTGCACAAACATGTGCTGTCCTCTCACACGTTCTCCTCGCCATACTCTGTGCAAAAGCTTTCCGCTTGCATTAAGAGCAAGAAAGGCAGAAGCCGGGACTCCGCATTTCGGAGAAGGTAACCAGAAAAGGCGAGCCTCCTTCGGCAGAAGCTGCTTTCCGGAGTTCTTGGCAACAGGCCAACGTACCATGTGTGTCTGAGGGAGCGTACCGGTCAGCGCGCGGGCGGTGGAAAGCGCGAGTGGTGCAGGCAAGCGAATAAGAAAAATGTTTAACAGGCATCTGGTGCGCGAGACTTTCAAACTGCAAGTGGATCGCAGCTGCCACGCGCACACTTACTGAGTAGTCGCTAAGTTGTCGTGTGGAAGAAGTACTGCCTCGACTTCCTTCTGCTGCTCCCTACTGCTGTTGCTGCTCTCTGCGGCAAGAATTGCGCTTTCCCTTTTACTCCCAGATGCAGAGAAATGCCCTGCGCAGCACAGAAACCAGTCTCACTATGGGTGGCAAAGGGTGCTGCAAATTCGTGCTTGCATCAGTGGCAGGGGTAAGCTGCACAAACATGTGCTGTCCTGTCACACGTTCTCTTTGCCAGAATCTGTGCAAAAACTTTCCGCTTGCATTAACAGCAAGAAAGGCAGAAGCCTCGACTCCACAGTTCGGAGAAGGTGAGCGCAAGAGGCGAGCATCCTTCGGCAGAAGCCGCTTTTCAGGACTCTTGGCAACCGGCCAAAGTACCATGTGTGTCTGAGAGAGAGTGCCGGTCAGCGCGCGGGTTGTGGAAAGCGCGAGCGCTGCGGGCAGGCGAATAAGGAAGGTGTTTAAAAGGCATCTGGTGCGCGAGACTTTCAGACTGCAAGTGATAAGCAGCTGCCACTCGCACGCTTGCTGATTAGTAGCTAGTTGTCGTGTGGAAGAAGTAAGATCACTACTTCCTTCTGCTGCTCCCTGCTGCTGTTGCTGCTCTCTGCGACAATAGTTGCACTTTCATTTTTACTCCCAGATGCAGAGAAATGTCCTGCGCAGCACAGAAACCAGTCTCACTATGGGTGGCAAAGTGTGCTGCAAATTCGTGCTTGCATCAGTGGCAGGGGTATACTGCACAAACATGTGCTGTCCTGTCACACGTTCTCCTCGCCAAACTCTGTGCAAAAGCTTTCCGTTTGCATTGAGAGCAAGAAAGGCAGAAGCCGGGACTCCGCATTTCGGAGAAAGTAACCGCAAGAGGCGAGTCTCCTTCGGCAGAAGTTGCTTTCCGGAGTTCTTGGCAACCGGCCAAAGTACAATGTGTGTCTGAAGGTAAGTGCCGGTCAGAGCGCAGGCGGTGGAAAGCGCGAGCTCTGCCGTCAGACGAATTAGGAAGGTGATTAACAGGCATCCGGCACACGAAACTTTCAGACTGCAAGTGGAACGTAGTTGCCACTCGCACACTTACTGAGTAGTCGCTAAGTTGTCGTGTAGAAGAAGTACTGCCTCGACTTCCTTCTGCTGCTCCCTTCTGCTGTTGCTGCTCTCTGCGAGAATAGTTGCACTTTCCCTTTTACTCCCAGATGCAGAGAAATGCCCTGCGCAGCACAGAAACCTGTCACACCATGAGTGGCATAGGGTGCTGCAAATCCGTGTTGCGTCAGTGGCAGGGGTAAGCTGCACAAACATGTGCTGTCCTCTCACACGTTCTCCTCGCTAGACACAGTGCAAAAGCTTTCTGCTTGCATTAAGAACAAGAAAGGCAGAAGCCGCGACTCTGCAGTTCGGAGACGGTGAGCGCAAGAGGCGAGCATCCTTCGGCAGAAGCCGCTTTTCAGGACTCTTGGCAACCGGCCAAAGTACCATGTGTGTCTGTGGGACGGTGCCGGTCAGCGCGCGGGCGGTGGAAAGCGCGAGTGGTGCAGGCAAGCGAATAAGAAACATGTTTAACAGGCATCTGGCGCGCGAAACTTTCAGACTGCAAGTGGAATGTAACTGCCAGTCGCCCGCTTGCTAATTAGTCGCTAGTTGTCTTGTGGAAGAGGTAAGATCACTACTTCCTTCTGCTGCTCCCTACTGCTGTTGCTGCTCTCTGCAAGAATAGTTGCACTTTCCCTTTTACTTACAGATGCAGAGAAATGCCCTGCGCAGCACAGAAAGCTGTCACACCATGGGTGGCATAGGGTGTTGCAAATCCGTGCTTGTGTAAGTGGCAGGGGTAAGCTGCACAAACATGTGCTGTCCTGTCACACGTTCTCCTCGCTAGACACAGTGCAAAAGCTTTCTGCTTGCATTAAGAACAAGAAAGGCAGAAGCCGGGACTCCGCAGTTCGGAGAAAGTAACCGCAAGAGGCGAGTCTCCTTCGGCAGAAGCTGCTTTCCGGAGATCTTGGCAACCGGCCATCGTACCATGTGTGTCTGAGAGAGAGTGCCGGTCAGCGCGCGGGCGGTGGAAAGCGCGAGCGCTGCGGGCAGGCGAATAAGGAAGGTGTTTAAAAGGCATCTGGTGCGCGAGACTTTCAGACTGCAAGTGGAAAGCAGCTGCCACTCGCACGCTTGCTGATTAGTAGCTAGTTGTCGTGTGGAAGAAGTAAGATCACTACTTCCTTCTGCTGCTCCCTACTGCTGTTGCTGCTCTCTGCGACAATAGTTGCACATTCTCTTTTACTCCAAGCTGCACAGAAATGTCCTGCGCAGCACAGAAACCTGTCACACCATGGGTGGCATAGGGTGCTGCAAACTCGTGCTTACATCAGTGGCAGGGGTATACTGCACAAACATGTGCTGTCCTGTCACTCGTTCTCCTCGCTAGACACAGTGCAAAAGCTTTCCCCTTGCATTAAGAGCAAGAAAGGCAGAAGCCGGGACTCCGCATTTCGGAGAAAGTAACCGCAAGAGGCGAGTCTCCTTCGATCCCTGAGGTGCATCACTGGAATTGCTACAAGTTTTACTTACCACAATTTTAACCAAAATCTGTCTTAAATCATGTTATATCTCTTTAGATGGAGGAAGACAGACACGAACAAAAGAACCCACAAACAAAAAAAAAAAAAAAAACAAAGCCCCAAAACCACAAATCCTACACAGCCCAGTAATACATAGAAAGGCACCTGATAATATCATTAGTAGCAGATATCTACAGCATCCTAAGTGTACTTAAGGAATCAAGATGAATTTTAAACATACCATGAAATACAAGAATTGCTGGCATTCAAAATGTAACTCTAGCCTATGTAGCAAGTCACTAAAATGACGTGCAGTTGTAAATCATTAAGTGTGCAAAACTATACAGTTTTGCATAAAGTGCTGTATGTACCCCAGTTTGCTAAGCTTGGCAATATGACACAAAATGATGAAGTTAAGGATGTATCTTACCTACCTCATCTTTCCTTTTCCTTTCCCACCATCACTCACTGTCCTTTAAACTGTACATTTAAAAATTACACAAAGGCCTTTTCAGGAATTGTAGTTCAGAAAAATGTTTCAAGTATATTTATCTTTCAGTGTAAACTTGGGGACACGATGGTTCAATTTTCACAAGCTCTACATACTTACAGCTTCTCTTAATTCAATTTGATTTGCAATTATTTCAATCTGTTCAATACCTCTGGCAAAGGAGTATTTCCTATTACTCATTTTACTCCTATTTAAGGAGTGCTGAAATCCATGCTGTAACTTGTCCAGATTTAAATCTAAACATGACACAATTATAGAAAAACAGAGTAATACTTTATCTGATCACTTGGGCTCACAAAACCAAGTCCTACCATATCTGTTCATACAGACTCATTCTAGGCATTGTACACAGATCTTTAACACTTGAATTCAAGTTACTATATTACAGCAGTTTCTCTTGCAGGAATTGTGCAGTACACTTAAAAGTATACAACGGGTCTCTTCTTTACTCTGTATTTTAGTGATCCGTATCGTATCTGAGGGGAAAAACAAAATTATAATGAAGTACTAAGTCACATGAAATGGAAATTTAATTCAGCTCCCCACTAATCCTATTTAGCAAATGTCTTCCAATGTGCTTTGGACACCCGGTTTCACTAAGAGAATCTACCTATGACTGAATAAGATAAAGTTTCAACAGAATTGGGCAAGAAGAGTAAGTATCAATTGTTTTCCTGGAATGACCCAAAAACTTTTATGAGACTTCACAGAGATTTATACTAGAGTATCTTTAAATTTTGTAATGCATGCACTAGGATGCTAACTAGGATCTTCTCTTTGTAGATCACAGAGTCAGGCTGTTTGTCTATGGCAACTAAAAAATTCTGAATATTCTTTATCTATTAAACAGCAGATGTTTAAGTGTGCACAACACACAGATAATATTATTGTTATTCATACCCTTTTCAAGGCGAACACTTCCTGAAATTAGGCTTGGTGGTGCCAAAATTAGCATTTCAAATAGAGAGTCTGTTTCGTTTCCTCTCCCTTGCTCCTTGCTTCATTAATTTCATACATATATTTCCCCTAAACACATCAAACTACAAAAGCTCCAAACTTAGATATTGTTGTCACATGCTTTCTTTCCCATTTAGCATTCTGGAACCCAGTTACTTTTGACAACTTCTCCAATATTAAAAATAAAAATAAATTTCTGCACTATGAATAATGCCAATATACACTGAAAGAACAAACTCAATTAACCAGGATTATACTTGCTTCTTTACAGCCTTTAATAGTTTTCAGAGACTTCATTCTCTGAGTTCTGCGAAGGCCTCTCTGAGCAAACATTTCATCCTCTGAATGTGTCCCCTCCATCTCTTCATCTGTTTTATCATCTCCAGGATTTTTTTCCAGTGGGGTTTTGTAACCTTTAGAAAGAAAATATTTAAAAAATAGTAGCTGTAACTTTTTGACTTCTAAGAAAGCAGCGATTTTTATCTTGATTTATGCTTTTAGATGATGTGCTTATTTCAAAACAGAAACATCTCCTTTGCCACGAGTTTGGTACTTCTAATCCTGCCACTTGGTTCCACAGGTATGTAATGCAGTGCTTCTTCAGTTGTCAAGACTGAAATCACAAGTTTGCTGACATCTTCTGCTTTACACTGAACTGCAAAAACTTGAGTGATCGTCTAAAGAAGTACCTAAGATTTTAGGACACAATCCACATGAGAAGGTGGTTACACTTATAATAAACCTTTAAAGATCCCTCCCGATACAAACCACTTGATGACTTGCATTCATAGGATCTTTCTTCATACACTCATCCTCCTGCATTTTTAATACCAAAGCTTCTTTCATTTCGGTAACACACCAAAGTACTGTTAAGAGTTGTTAACATACTACAAAACCAGGACCAAGATTATTACCTAAGACTCTCACTAGAGGGCACTAACTGCTTAAAAATACACTCCGAAAGCTCCTTGGGGTCCAACAGCCCCGAATCTCCACCACAGACCTATCGCAAAGCTACCAAATCCAGTGTGATTCCTTCCTCCACTGAACACTCCTTTTATCCCAGAATCTACTGGCTGTAACACTCAGGAACACCTTTTAGACTCTAAACCAAATTTTATCAATGACCTGTGTACATTTTATCTTAAGCCAATATTTTATTTAGGCTTATCTAATTTTTTTCATCAATTTTTTTCCCTAGAAATTAGAATCACATCATCCATTCCACAGCTACTTGAGACAAACATCCGGTCATTCTCTTCTGCCATTTTAGAGGCAACATGTCTTTGCTTCCAGTACAGTTTCAATTAATCTTTTTCAATACAGAAGATTTGAATCACATCTCTTTCTCTGTTTCAGAGTAGCAGTGTTTGCAGTGACATCAATACTTTTTTATCTGCATTTGTAATACCTGATGCATCGGCATCCCATCTGCCTTTTTCACAGCAAGAGCACTGCCAGCTCAGCATCATCCTACAATCCACATCCTACAACTAGGCCTTTTAAATCAATTTGCACAGAACTCCTGGCCCAGACAAAAAATAAGATCCAGCTCAGCACAAGAGAATATTGCTACACAGTGTTCCTAAATCTATGTATACTTTTGATCTTTTTTAAGTTCTTAATGCTGAAGAAAATTCAAAGAAAACATGAGAGGTGTATGCTAGATGAGACCAGGACCAGAAAAAATAAATTAAGTTTAACTAACTGTAAGAAAGTTTTTTGACATTTGAGATTGAATCTCACAATCGGTGATTATTTATATAGTATAAACTGAAGAATTTTTTTAAAAAAATTAGAGCATTTTTAAGCTATTTCAGATAGGTAAATAATGCTCTCTTACTGAGGAACAGATCCTGCACAACAGCTGCAGTGACATTATCTCTAGTGCAGCTCTTTGTGAATTCTTGGCTTTCTCTCCAGCCAGAGGCTTCAGTTCACACTGCCCTGCACAGGATACTTTCTGGAAACTCCAATTCAGATTAGGTCCCTTCAGCTGGTCACCTATTCCTTAGAATGGGCTAGCACACTATTCATGAAATTCCTTGGACCCCACAAATGCTATCCCTCCCCAAAATGGGGGGATGAGAAGGAATGACAGTCTTAAGTGAAAAGAAATAGCCCAGACCCACTTCTTTTGTGGGAAACAGCAGTTCTTATACATCACAGTCTTGCTATTTCAAAATTACGTAGTTAGCAGACCTTCAGCAAAACCTTCCTTCAAGCATCACAAGCTCAAGGGCAAAGTGATGATGACAATAACAGTATATGTAACATAATAATGAAATAATACTATCTTTCAACAAAACCATATATTGATCACCACACACCATCTTCTGAGTGTTAATAGACATCAGTCTATTATGACAACTTGATGCCTTTATTATTCGTATCACCATACACAATTTTACATTTTGATCTATTACTACAATGCTGTCTGTGCATTTGCAAGTTTCTTGTTCCTACCCTGTTTACTCCCCTGCCTAATCAAGACAGTGACTACCACAGGTACAAGCAAGCATCCAGATCCCTGAAATAAAAGACAAGAAGCAGGCCAGGATCATGTTAATGGAAACCCAAAGTCAGGATCGTGAGCACAAAACTGCCAGGGAAATATATGAGCAATATCGAGAATTAAGAGATAAATATTCCCAAGAGCCAGAAGTTAATGGTTGATGCGGGCTAGAGCCCGATCAAAATATAAGAGGGGGGATATTGTTAAGAATAATATGTTACAGTTGCTGTTTGTAAACTCCTTACTTACCTTGTACCCCTGTCCCAGGTTTACTTACCTTGTACCCCTGTCGCAAATTGCTGTACCCCATATTTTTTTATTCCTTGTTCAGCCAGGCCCTGCCCCCTCTCCCAAGTTGCTGTACCCTGTGTTTCTTGTTCTGTGTTCAGCCAGGCACTGCCCCCACTGCTCCGAGACTCCCACATGGCAACATTGTATCCTTTTCCCGAGTTGCTGTACCGTCCTGAGGAGGAAGATGACATACGGACTTTTATGCAAACGAGAGAGACCAGAGACTTATGGGATGCACCCAGACTGGAAAAAACCCCAAAACAACGAGCCACGCAAAAGGGAAGGAATAGAACCAGCACCATCTAACAAGGAAGACCCAGAGGAGTCACCTGGCTTCTTTCAAGGGGCCGACATAACCTCGAGGAGACTCGACAGGGATGACAGCCTAGACTACAAGGCCTAAAGAGGAGTCTTCCCAGGGACTCCCGTGAGGGAGGAAGGCCCAGCTCTGCCCAACTGACAGAGCTGTACGGATTCTCCTCTTCTGCGGTGTCCAGTGGAAGCAGTGGTGGTGTGCGCAACCCCTCGGGCCCCCACCCCAGAGCTGTGCTGCTTAATAATGGCTGTTTTAAAAGCAGCTGGTCTCCTGGCCCATTTATCACAATCGTGAGCCTGGGGAATGCAGCTAAAGCCAGCCAAAAGCAATTTCTGGAAAGTCAAGCCTGCTTTACATTTTCTGGAGTTTGGTTGTGCCAACTTCACCAGTCATTTCTAAAAAAGGAAAAGAAACTCCAAGCAAAAGAGAGAAAAACACAAAGAAACCAACCCAAAGAAACCAATCAAACAAACAGATAAAACACCCCCAATCAAACCAAAGGCAATGAGAAGTTAGGACTAGTTGTAAGGATATCACAGCAGGCGAATGGCTGCTTCCTACTTGGATCACCATCCAAAGCCACCTAGAACAACTTCTCCAAAACATATCCAACAGGAGAAATGGAAAAAGTGATCCATGGCAGCTCTGCATTGTGGTGAAGGATGAGCATGCAGTGGTCCAGATGCAGCATTGCCCACCCTCCAGGCTGCTGTTTGCTCTGCTGAAAGACTCTTGCAGGACTGTGGCCCCTCTCCATGCAATGGAAATCCTTGCCACAGCTCTCAGTTGAGGCACTGGCATTTCCAGAGCCAGATTCAGGCACAATCCTACTGCCTGCTGAGCATCTGGGAAAGGTGCTGAGCATCTTCAGGCCTAGAAGCACAAAAGAGCTCAGGCTCTCCCCGAACTGGGTTTTCAGGGCAGCTTTCCATATCTCTGCAAGATTTCTTCATCCCTCAACACGTCTGACTTTATGATGTCCAACGATGCATTTGGGTTTCTTCCGTCCTCTTGTGTGCCCGTGAGTAACCTTCCACGTGGATGAAGGAGATTGTGTACAGGACAATTGATTGCGGCATTGCCATTTGGCTTCACTGTCACTCAGTTGAACACGGTCCTTATCTAAGAAGGACTTCCAAGAAATGGCTAGGAGTTTTGGCTGTGAGAGGAGCAGAAAGCACATTTTCTACAGCAAATTGCTAGCTGATGCACTTTCCTCCCTGCCAAAATAGTGATTGCCATTCATCTTCCTGGGAAGAATGTAAAGACCCATTCAGAGATGCCAGGTTCAGCTGGCCTGTGGCTTTGTGTGCCTCATTTCACATGTCCAATTTCAAGGGCCACTAAAAGAGGCTCATGTTTGCCTTGCTACCCACAAGTGCTGTAGGTATTTCCAGGAGAAGAGGGAAAACATCGCTGTCCTGTGGTGTGGTAGAAATGCCACCACAACTGTGATTGTGTGAGCAAAGCCAGCCAGTGCTTTTTGGGGCAGCAGCAGCAGCAGCTGAGAGTGTGGCAGAGCGGTTGTGATACTCTTTTTAGAGTCCTGCAAACATTGTTCCCGAAACAACCCACAGCTTTGCAAATGTGCCCGAAGAAAATGCAAAGAGAACTGGGGTGTGAAAATCAAAGACTGTTTATCTGTAGAAGAAAAGGAACAAGAATGAACTACACCACATATTTACACTGTAAGAATATTGGTAACAACAACAACAACAACCACAACAACAACAACAACAAACTATAGAACCTATTTACCTGAGAAGAGATCTAACAAAACTCTATGAAACGTATTTACAGACAACTTAAACAAACTCTAAAACCTCTATCCTGAACACAACAACGGTAAAACGTATGTACAGCAGGGTGGCATCTGTGTCTGTGATGTCCCTAAGTCCTGGAAGAAAAACAAGTAGCACGGTCAGTGCAGTCAGGCACGGAAGGGTGTTCCATGTGCTGCCGGGCTGGGACACTGGCCCAGTGGGACTCTGCTGCCAGAAGGGAGCCTGGCTGGGGGCTGTGGCCCAGGCACTGGAACAGGGCTTGTGTGGCCCACAGCAAGCCCAGGCCAGGCCAGGGATGGCCAGCAGAATCCAGTGCATGGGCTAGCGTGTCCCTGAGCAGGAAGTGCCCAGCCCGGCCCCAGGCTGGCAGCAGGGGCCCCACTCTGCCTGTGGGGAGCACCTGCCTGTTCTGCTGCTGGCATCGGTCTTCATCCCAAGACCATGTCTTCCTCCTTGTCTTTTACATCAATATCCATCTCTTCAACATAATCTTTCGTTTCCACCTCCATCTCTTCCTCTGTCTCGTACATATCCACATCCATCTCTTCCTCTCCAGTATCCTCTCCGTCCACTTCCATGGCTTCTTCTCTATCAGTCTGTGTATCGACGTCCGTCTCCTCCTCTCCGTCTGTGCCAGCCTGCAGAGGTAGCAAAATTTCCCACCCTGTCCCACAGAGCTCCAGCCCAGCCAGGCAGCTGCGGGGTGTCCGCCTCCGTGGAATAGTACCATAGCTCTTTTGGAACAAATGCAGACATCCTACAGGGATGGAGAGCAAAATCCAAGCGATGGGGAGCTTTGGGGACTGCTGGGGGAATCAGGGAGCAGGTGGCAACAAGGTGACAGGGGTAGGCTTGGAGCAGGGTGAATGAAGAGCGTGCTGGCACAAGGAGCCAAGGGTTGTGCTGTGGCCGTTGCTGGATGCTGGAAGTTCTAGCTGGAGCGTGCACTGTGACATCACCGCCAGGAGTTCAGGCCCAGGCTGAAGTGGACAACGGAGACCGTAGAATGAATGATGGAATCCCTGGGTGCTTGGGCTTGGAAGGGACCCTAAAGACCATCTTGTTCCAAGCGGAGCGATCTTCCCCTAGAATAGGTTGCTCAGAGCCCCGCTCCCAGCTGGCCTTGGATGTTGCCAAGGATGGAGCATCCCCAGCCTCTGTGCACAGCCTGGGCCAGTGCCCCAGCAGCCGGAGTGGAAAAGAGCAGCTTCATTAGATCCAACTTCAAGCTCACTCCTGCAGTTGAAAGGCTTCTCCTCCCTGTGCCCATCTTTCCTAGAGCTGCAGGGAGGCCTCGCCAGCCCCCTTCTCTTTCCAGGCTGAGCATCCCCAGCCCCACACGGACAGCAGTCCGATGCGTGGCAGTCAAGGCTAAAGGGTAGCAAATGGCTACATCAGGAAGTGAGAGATGGAAGCTTTTGGAGATGGAAGCTTTACCTCTAAATGTAGAAAAGAAAGAGAAGTGGAGGGGGAAATGGTGGGACTCTGGCTCTGTTCTAACTGGCGAAGATTTTCTTTTCTTCTTTTCTGTCGTGCTAACCCAAGTTTTGTTGTTTGAAAGGAGGTTTAGCAAAATATCCATCGTCTTCTCCACTGCTGAAACACTGAACAACACCTGGGCAGGCTGAGGATGCAGAGCAAAACCTGCAAATATCTACTGCTGATCGTGATCCTGGGGAATGCAGCTAAAGCCAGCCAAAAGCAATTTCTGGAAAGTCAAGCCTGCTTTACGTTTTCTGGAGTTTGGTTGTGCCAACTTCACCAGTCATTTCTAAAAAAGGAAAAGAAACTCCAAGCAAAACAGAGAAAAACACAAAGAAACCAACCCAAAGAAACCAATCAAACAAACAGATAAAACACCCCCAATAAAACCAAAGGCAATGAGAAGTTAGGACTAGTTGTAAGGATATCACAGCAGGCGAATGGCTGCTTCCTACTTGGATCACCATCCAAAGCCACCTAGAACAACTTCTCCAAAACATATCCAACAGGACAAATGGAAAAAGTGATCCATGGCAGCTCTGCATTGTGGTGAAGGATGAGCATGCAGTGGTCCAGATGCAGCATTGCCCACCCTCCAGGCGGCTCTTTGCTCTGCTGAAAGACTCTTGCAGGACTGTGGCCCCTCTCCATGCAATGGAAATCATCGCCACAGCTCTCAGTTGAGGCACTGGCATTTCCAGAGCCAGATTCAGGCACAATCCTACTGCCTGCTGAGCATCTGGGAAAGCTGCTGAGCATCTTCAGGCCTAGAAGCACAAAAGAGCTCAGGCTCTCCCCGAACTGGGTTTTCAGGGCAGCTTTCCATATCTCTGCAAGATTTCTTCATCCCTCAACACGTCTGACTTTATGATGTCCAACGATGCATTTGGGTTTCTTCCGTCCTCTTGTGTGCCCGTGAGTAACCTTCCACGTGGATGAAGGAGATTGTGTACAGGACAATTGATTGCGGCATTGCCATTTGGCTTCACTGTCACTCAGTTGAACACGGTCCTTATCTAAGAAGGACTTCCAAGAAATGGGTAGGAGTTTTGGCTGTGAGAGGAGCAGAAAGCACATTTTCTACAGCAAATTGCTAGCTGATGCACTTTCCTCCCTGCCAAAATAGTGATTGCCATTCATCTTCCTGGGAAGAATGTAAAGACCCATTCAGAGATGCCAGGTTCAGCTGGCCTGTGGCTTTGTGTGCCTCATTTCACATGTCCAATTTCAAGGGCCACTAAAAGAGGCTCATGTTTGCCTTGCTACCCACAAGTGCTGTAGGTATTTCCAGGAGAAGAGGGAAAACATCGCTGTCCTGTGGTGTGGTAGAAATGCCACCACAACTGTGATTGTGTGAGCAAAGCCAGCCAGTGCTTTTTGGGGCAGCAGCAGCAGCAGCTGAGAGTGTGGCAGAGCGGTTGTGATACTCTTTTTAGAGTCCTGCAAACATTGTTCCCGAAACAACCCACAGCTTTGCAAATGTGCCCGAAGAAAATGCAAAGAGAACTGGGGTGTGAAAATCAAAGACTGTTTATCTGTAGAAGAAAAGGAACAAGAATGAACTACACCACATATTTACACTGTAAGAATATTGGTAACAACAACAACAACAACCACAACAACAACAACAACAAACTATAGAACCTATTTACCTGAGAACAGCTCTAACAAAACTCTATGAAACGTATTTACAGACAACTTAAACAAACTCTAAAACCTCTATCCTGAACACAACAACTGTAAAACGTATGTACAGCAGGGTGGCATCTGTGTCTGTGATGTCCCTAAGTCCTGGAAGAAAAACAAGTAGCACGGTCAGTGCAGTCAGGCACGGAAGGGTGTTCCATGTGCTGCCGGGCTGGGACACTGGCCCAGTGGGACTCTGCTGCCAGAAGGGAGCCTGGCTGGGGGCTGTGGCCCAGGCACTGGAACAGGGCTTGTGTGGCCCACAGCAAGCCCAGGCCAGGCCAGGGATGGCCAGCAGAATCCAGTGCATGGGCTAGCGTGTCCCTGAGCAGGAAGTGCCCAGCCCGGCCCCAGGCTGGCAGCAGGGGCCCCACTCTGCCTGTGGGGAGCACCTGCCTGTTCTGCTGCTGGCATCGGTCTTCATCCCAAGACCATGTCTTCCTCCTTGTCTTTTACATCAATATCCATCTCTTCAACATAATCTTTCGTTTCCACCTCCATCTCTTCCTCTGTCTCGTACATATCCACATCCATCTCTTCCTCTCCAGTATCCTCTCCGTCCACTTCCATGGCTTCTTCTCTATCAGTCTGTGTATCGACGTCCGTCTCCTCCTCTCCGTCTGTGCCAGCCTGCAGAGGTAGCAAAATTTCCCAGCCTGTCCCACAGAGCTCCAGCCCAGCCAGGCAGCTGCGGGGTGTCCGCCTCCGTGGAATAGTACCATACCTCTTTTGGAACAAATGCAGACATCCTGCAGGGATGGAGAGCAAAATCCAAGCGATGGGGAGCTTTGGGGACTGCTGGGGGAATCAGGGAGCAGGTGGCAACAAGGTGACAGGGGTAGGCTTGGAGCAGGGTGAATGAAGAGCGTGCTGGCACAAGGAGCCAAGGGTTGTGTTGTGGCCGTTGCTGGATGCTGGAAGTTCTAGCTGGAGCGTGCACTGTGACATCACCGCCAGGAGTTCAGGCCCAGGCTGAAGTGGACAACGGAGACCGTAGAATGAATGATGGAATCCCTGGGTGCTTGGGCTTGGAAGGGACCCTAAAGACCATCTTGTTCCAAGCGGAGCGATCTTCCCCTAGAATAGGTTGCTCAGAGCCCCGCTCCCAGCTGGCCTTGGATGTTGCCAAGGATGGAGCATCCCCAGCCTCTGTGCACAGCCTGGGCCAGTGGCCCAGCAGCCGGAGTGGAAAAGAGCAGCTTCATTAGATCCAACTTCAAGCTCACTCCTGCAGCTGAAAGGCTTCTCCTCCCTGTGCCCATCTTTCCTAGAGCTGCAGGGAGGCCTCGCCAGCCCCCTTCTCTTTCCAGGCTGAGCATCCCCAGCCCCACACGGACAGCAGTCCGATGCGTGGCAGTCAAGGCTAAAGGGTAGCAAATGGCTACATCAGGAAGTGAGAGATGGAAGCTTTTGGAGATGGAAGCTTTACCTCTAAATGTAGAAAAGAAAGAGAAGTGGAGGGGGAAATGGTGGGACTCTGGCTCTGTTCTAACTGGCGAAGATTTTCTTTTCTTCTTTTCTGTCGTGCTAACCCAAGTTTTCTTGTTTGAAAGGAGGTTTAGCAAAATATCCATCGTCTTCTCCACTGCTGAAACACTGAACAACACCTGGGCAGGCTGAGGATGCAGAGCAAAACCTGCAAATATCTACTGCTGATCGTGATCCTGGGGAATGTAGCTAAAGCCAGCCAAAAGCAATTTCTGGAAAGTCAAGCCTGCTTTACGTTTTCTGGAGTTTAGTTGTGCCAACTTCACCAGTCATTTCTAAAAAAGGAAAAGAAACTCCAAGCAAAAGAGAGAAAAACACAAAGAAACCAACCCAAAGAAACCAATCAAACAAACAGATAAAACACCCCCAATCAAACCAAAGGCAATGAGAAGTTAGGACTAGTTGTAAGGATATCACAGCAGGCGAATGGCTGCTTCCTACTTGGATCACCATCCAAAGCCACCTAGAACAACTTCTCCAAAACATATCCAACAGGACAAATGGAAAAAGTGATCCATGGCAGCTCTGCATTGTGGTGAAGGATGAGCATGCAGTGGTCCAGATGCAGCATTGCCCACCCTCCAGGCGGCTCTTTGCTCTGCTGAAAGACTCTTGCAGGACAGTGGCCCCTCTCCATGCAATGGAAATCATTGCCACAGCTCTCAGTTGAGGCACTGGCATTTCCAGAGCCAGATTCAGGCACAATCCTACTGCCTGCTGAGCATCTGGGAAAGGTGCTGAGCATCTTCAGGCCTAGAAGCACAAAAGAGCTCAGGCTCTCCCCGAACTGGGTTTTCAGGGCAGCTTTCCATATCTCTGCAAGATTTCTTCATCCCTCAACACGTCTGACTTTATTATGTCCAACGATGCATTTGGGTTTCTTCCGTCCTCTTGTGTGCCCGTGAGTAACCTTCCACGTGGATGAAGGAGATTGTGTACAGGACAATTGATTGCGGCATTGCCATTTGGCTTCACTGTCACTCAGTTGAACACGGTCCTTATCTAAGAAGGACTTCCAAGAAATGGGTAGGAGTTTTGGCTGTGAGAGGAGCAGAAAGCACATTTTCTACAGCAAATTGCTAGCTGATGCACTTTCCTCCCTGCCAAAATAGTGATTGCCATTCATCTTCCTGGGAAGAATGTAAAGACCCATTCAGAGATGCCAGGTTCAGCTGGCCTGTGGCTTTGTGTGCCTCATTTCACATGTCCAATTTCAAGGGCCACTAAAAGAGGCTCATGTTTGCCTTGCTACCCACAAGTGCTGTAGGTATTTCCAGGAGAAGAGGGAAAACATCGCTGTCCTGTGGTGTGGTAGAAATGCCACCACAACTGTGATTGTGTGAGCAAAGCCAGCCAGTGCTTTTTGGGGCAGCAGCAGCAGCAGCTGAGAGTGTGGCAGAGCGGTTGTGATACTCTTTTTAGAGTCCTGCAAACATTGTTCCCGAAACAACCCACAGCTTTGCAAATGTGCCCGAAGAAAATGCAAAGAGAACTGGGGTGTGAAAATCAAAGACTGTTTATCTGTAGAAGAAAAGGAACAAGAATGAACTACACCACATATTTACACTGTAAGAATATTGGTAACAACAACAACAACAACCACAACAACAACAACAACAAACTATAGAACCTATTTACCTGAGAACAGCTCTAACAAAACTCTATGAAACGTATTTACAGACAACTTAAACAAACTCTAAAACCTCTATCCTGAACACAACAACTGTAAAACGTATGTACAGCAGGGTGGCATCTGTGTCTGTGATGTCCCTAAGTCCTGGAAGAAAAACAAGTAGCACGGTCAGTGCAGTCAGGCACGGAAGGGTGTTCCATGTGCTGCCGGGCTGGGACACTGGCCCAGTGGGACTCTGCTGCCAGAAGGGAGCCTGGCTGGGGGCTGTGGCCCAGGCACTGGAACAGGGCTTGTGTGGCCCACAGCAAGCCCAGGCCAGGCCAGGGATGGCCAGCAGAATCCAGTGCATGGGCTAGCGTGTCCCTGAGCAGGAAGTGCCCAGCCCGGCCCCAGGCTGGCAGCAGGGGCCCCACTCTGCCTGTGGGGAGCACCTGCCTGTTCTGCTGCTGGCATCGGTCTTCATCCCAAGACCATGTCTTCCTCCTTGTCTTTTACATCAATATCCATCTCTTCAACATAATCTTTCGTTTCCACCTCCATCTCTTCCTCTGTCTCGTACATATCCACATCCATGTCTTCCTCTCCAGTATCCTCTCCGTCCACTTCCATGGCTTCTTCTCTATCAGTCTGTGTATCGACGTCCGTCTCCTCCTCTCCGTCTGTGCCAGCCTGCAGAGGTAGCAAAATTTCCCAGCCTGTCCCACAGAGCTCCAGCCCAGCCAGGCAGCTGCGGGGTGTCCGCCTCCGTGGAATAGTACCATACCTCTTTTGGAACAAATGCAGACATCCTGCAGGGATGGAGAGCAAAATCCAAGCGATGGGGAGCTTTGGGGACTGCTGGGGGAATCAGGGAGCAGGTGGCAACAAGGTGACAGGGGTAGGCTTGGAGCAGGGTGAATGAAGAGCGTGCTGGCACAAGGAGCCAAGGGTTGTGTTGTGGCCGTTGCTGGATGCTGGAAGTTCTAGCTGGAGCGTGCACTGTGACATCACCGCCAGGAGTTCAGGCCCAGGCTGAAGTGGACAACGGAGACCGTAGAATGAATGATGGAATCCCTGGGTGCTTGGGCTTGGAAGGGACCCTAAAGACCATCTTGTTCCAAGCGGAGCGATCTTCCCCTAGAATAGGTTGCTCAGAGCCCCGCTCCCAGCTGGCCTTGGATGTTGCCAAGGATGGAGCATCCCCAGCCTCTGTGCACAGCCTGGGCCAGTGGCCCAGCAGCCGGAGTGGAAAAGAGCAGCTTCATTAGATCCAACTTCAAGCTCACTCCTGCAGCTGAAAGGCTTCTCCTCCCTGTGCCCATCTTTCCTAGAGCTGCAGGGAGGCCTCGCCAGCCCCCTTCTCTTTCCAGGCTGAGCATCCCCAGCCCCACACGGACAGCAGTCCGATGCGTGGCAGTCAAGGCTAAAGGGTAGCAAATGGCTACATCAGGAAGTGAGAGATGGAAGCTTTTGGAGATGGAAGCTTTACCTCTAAATGTAGAAAAGAAAGAGAAGTGGAGGGGGAAATGGTGGGACTCTGGCTCTGTTCTAACTGGCGAAGATTTTCTTTTCTTCTTTTCTGTCGTGCTAACCCAAGTTTTCTTGTTTGAAAGGAGGTTTAGCAAAATATCCATCGTCTTCTCCACTGCTGAAACACTGAACAACACCTGGGCAGGCTGAGGATGCAGAGCAAAACCTGCAAATATCTACTGCTGATCGTGATCCTGGGGAATGCAGCTAAAGCCAGCCAAAAGCAATTTCTGGAAAGTCAAGCCTGCTTTACGTTTTCTGGAGTTTAGTTGTGCCAACTTCACCAGTCATTTCTAAAAAAGGAAAAGAAACTCCAAGCAAAACAGAGAAAAACACAAAGAAACCAACCCAAAGAAACCAATCAAACAAACAGATAAAACACCCCCAATCAAACCAAAGGCAATGAGAAGTTAGGACTAGTTGTAAGGATATCACAGCAGGCGAATGGCTGCTTCCTACTTGGATCACCATCCAAAGCCACCTAGAACAACTTCTCCAAAACATATCCAACAGCAGAAATGGAAAAAGTGATCCATGGCAGCTCTGCATTGTGGTGAAGGATGAGCATGCAGTGGTCCAGATGCAGCATTGCCCACCCTCCAGGCGGCTCTTTGCTCTGCTGAAAGACTCTTGCAGGACTGTGGCCCCTCTCCATGCAATGGAAATCATTGCCACAGCTCTCAGTTGAGGCACTGGCATTTCCAGAGCCAGATTCAGGCACAATCCTACTGCCTGCTGAGCATCTGGGAAAGGTGATGAGCATCTTCAGGCCTAGAAGCACAAAAGAGCTCAGGCTCTCCCCGAACTGGGTTTTCAGGGCAGCTTTCCATATCTCTGCAAGATTTCTTCATCCCTCAACACGTCTGACTTTATGATGTCCAACGATGCATTTGGGTTTCTTCCGTCCTCTTGTGTGCCCGTGAGTAACCTTCCACGTGGATGAAGGAGATTGTGTACAGGACAATTGATTGCGGCATTGCCATTTGGCTTCACTGTCACTCAGTTGAACACGGTCCTTATCTAAGAAGGACTTCCAAGAAATGGGTAGGAGTTTTGGCTGTGAGAGGAGCAGAAAGCACATTTTCTACAGCAAATTGCTAGCTGATGCACTTTCCTCCCTGCCAAAATAGTGATTGCCATTCATCTTCCTGGGAAGAATGTAAAGACCCATTCAGAGATGCCAGGTTCAGCTGGCCTGTGGCTTTGTGTGCCTCATTTCACATGTCCAATTTCAAGGGCCACTAAAAGAGGCTCATGTTTGCCTTGCTACCCACAAGTGCTGTAGGTATTTCCAGGAGGAGGGAAAACATCGCTGTCCTGTGGTGTGGTAGAAATGCCACCACAACTGTGATTGTGTGAGCAAAGCCAGCCAGTGCTTTTTGGGGCAGCAGCAGCAGCTGAGAGTGTGGCAGAGCGGTTGTGATACTCTTTCTAGAGTCCTGCAAACATTGTTCCCGAAACAAGCCACAGCTTTGCAAATGTGCCCGAAGAAAATGCAAAGAGAACTGGGGTGTGAAAATCAAAGACTGTTTATCTGTAGAAGAAAAGGAACAAGAATGAACTACACCACATATTTACACTGTAAGAATATTGGTAACAACAACAACAACAACCACAACAACAACAACAACAAACTATAGAACCTATTTACCTGAGAAGAGCTCTAACAAAACTCTATGAAACGTATTTACAGACAACTTAAACAAACTCTAAAACCTCTATCCTGAACACAACAACTGTAAAACGTATGTACAGCAGGGTGGCATCTGTGTCTGTGATGTCCCTAAGTCCTGGAAGAAAAACAAGTAGCACGGTCAGTGCAGTCAGGCACGGAAGGGTGTTCCATGTGCTGCCGGGCTGGGACACTGGCCCAGTGGGACTCTGCTGCCAGAAGGGAGCCTGGCTGGGGGCTGTGGCCCAGGCACTGGAACAGGGCTTGTGTGGCCCACAGCAAGCCCAGGCCAGGCCAGGGATGGCCAGCAGAATCCAGTGCATGGGCTAGCGTGTCCCTGAGCAGGAAGTGCCCAGCCCGGCCCCAGGCTGGCAGCAGGGGACCCACTCTGCCTGTGGGGAGCACCTGCCTGTTCTGCTGCTGGCATCGGTCTTCATCCCAAGACCATGTCTTCCTCCTTGTCTTTTAGATCAATATCCATCTCTTCAACATAATCTTTCGTTTCCACCTCCATCTCTTCCTCTGTCTCGTACATATCCACATCCATCTCTTCCTCTCCAGTATCCTCTCCGTCCACTTCCATGGCTTCTTCTCTATCAGTCTGTGTATCGACGTCCGTCTCCTCCTCTCGGTCTGTGCCAGCCTGCAGAGGTAGCAAAATTTCCCAGCCTGTCCCACAGAGCTCCAGCCCAGCCAGGCAGCTGCGGGGTGTCCGCCTCCGTGGAATAGTACCATACCTCTTTTGGAACAAATGCAGACATCCTGCAGGGATGGAGAGCAAAATCCAAGCGATGGGGAGCTTTGGGGACTGCTGGGGGAATCAGGGAGCAGGTGGCAACAAGGTGACAGGGGTAGGCTTGGAGCAGGGTGAATGAAGAGCGTGCTGGCACAAGGAGCCAAGGGTTGTGTTGTGGCCGTTGCTGGATGCTGGAAGTTCTAGCTGGAGCGTGCACTGTGACATCACCGCCAGGAGTTCAGGCCCAGGCTGAAGTGGACAACGGAGACCGTAGAATGAATGATGGAATCCCTGGGTGCTTGGGCTTGGAAGGGACCCTAAAGACCATCTTGTTCCAAGCGGAGCGATCTTCCCCTAGAATAGGTTGCTCAGAGCCCCGCTCCCAGCTGGCCTTGGATGTTGCCAAGGATGGAGCATCCCCAGCCTCTGTGCACAGCCTGGGCCAGTGGCCCAGCAGCCGGAGTGGAAAAGAGCAGCTTCATTAGATCCAACTTCAAGCTCACTCCTGCAGTTGAAAGGCTTCTCCTCCCTGTGCCCATCTTTCCTAGAGCTGCAGGGAGGCCTCGCCAGCCCCCTTCTCTTTCCAGGCTGAGCATCCCCAGCCCCACACGGACAGCAGTCCGATGCGTGGCAGTCAAGGCTAAAGGGTAGCAAATGGCTACATCAGGAAGTGAGAGATGGAAGCTTTTGGAGATGGAAGCTTTACCTCTAAATGTAGAAAAGAAAGAGAAGTGGAGGGGGAAATGGTGGGACTCTGGCTCTGTTCTAACTGGCGAAGATTTTCTTTTCTTCTTTTCTGTCGTGCTAACCCAAGTTTTGTTGTTTGAAAGGAGGTTTAGCAAAATATCCATCGTCTTCTCCACTGCTGAAACACTGAACAACACCTGGGCAGGCTGAGGATGCAGAGCAAAACCTGCAAATATCTACTGCTGATCGTGATCCTGGGGAATGCAGCTAAAGCCAGCCAAAAGCAATTTCTGGAAAGTCAAGCCTGCTTTACGTTTTCTGGAGTTTGGTTGTGCCAACTTCACCGGTCATTTCTAAAAAAGGAAAAGAAACTCCAAGCAAAAGAGAGAAAAACACAAAGAAACCAACCCAAAGAAACCAATCAAACAAACAGATAAAACACCCCCAATCAAACCAAAGGCAATGAGAAGTTAGGACTAGTTGTAAGGATATCACAGCAGGCGAATGGCTGCTTCCTACTTGGATCACCATCCAAAGCCACCTAGAACAACTTCTCCAAAACATATCCAACAGGAGAAATGGAAAAAGTGATCCATGGCAGCTCTGCATTGTGGTGAAGGATGAGCATGCAGTGGTCCAGATGCAGCATTGCCCACCCTCCAGGCGGCTCTTTGCTCTGCTGAAAGACTCTTGCAGGACAGTGGCCCCTCTCCATGCAATGGAAATCATTGCCACAGCTCTCAGTTGAGGCACTGGCATTTCCAGAGCCAGATTCAGGCACAATCCTACTGCCTGCTGAGCATCTGGGAAAGGTGCTGAGCATCTTCAGGCCTAGAAGCACAAAAGAGCTCAGGCTCTCCCCGAACTGGGTTTTCAGGGCAGCTTTCCATATCTCTGCAAGATTTCTTCATCCCTCAACACGTCTGACTTTATTATGTCCAACGATGCATTTGGGTTTCTTCCGTCCTCTTGTGTGCCCGTGAGTAACCTTCCACGTGGATGAAGGAGATTGTGTACAGGACAATTGATTGCGGCATTGCCATTTGGCTTCACTGTCACTCAGTTGAACACGGTCCTTATCTAAGAAGGACTTCCAAGAAATGGCTAGGAGTTTTGGCTGTGAGAGGAGCAGAAAGCACATTTTCTACAGCAAATTGCTAGCTGATGCACTTTCCTCCCTGCCAAAATAGTGATTGCCATTCATCTTCCTGGGAAGAATGTAAAGACCCATTCAGAGATGCCAGGTTCAGCTGGCCTGTGGCTTTGTGTGCCTCATTTCACATGTCCAATTTCAAGGGCCACTAAAAGAGGCTCATGTTTGCCTTGCTACCCACAAGTGCTGTAGGTATTTCCAGGAGAAGAGGGAAAACATCGCTGTCCTGTGGTGTGGTAGAAATGCCACCACAACTGTGATTGTGTGAGCAAAGCCAGCCAGTGCTTTTTGGGGCAGCAGCAGCAGCAGCTGAGAGTGTGGCAGAGCGGTTGTGATACTCTTTTTAGAGTCCTGCAAACATTGTTCCCGAAACAACCCACAGCTTTGCAAATGTGCCCGAAGAAAATGCAAAGAGAACTGGGGTGTGAAAATCAAAGACTGTTTATCTGTAGAAGAAAAGGAACAAGAATGAACTACACCACATATTTACACTGTAAGAATATTGGTAACAACAACAACAACAACCACAACAACAACAACAACAAACTATAGAACCTATTTACCTGAGAAGAGCTCTAACAAAACTCTATGAAACGTATTTACAGACAACTTAAACAAACTCTAAAACCTCTATCCTGAACACAACAACTGTAAAACGTATGTACAGCAGGGTGGCATCTGTGTCTGTGATGTCCCTAAGTCCTGGAAGAAAAACAAGTAGCACGGTCAGTGCAGTCAGGCACGGAAGGGTGTTCCATGTGCTGCCGGGCTGGGACACTGGCCCAGTGGGACTCTGCTGCCAGAAGGGAGCCTGGCTGGGGGCTGTGGCCCAGGCACTGGAACAGGGCTTGTGTGGCCCACAGCAAGCCCAGGCCAGGCCAGGGATGGCCAGCAGAATCCAGTGCATGGGCTAGCGTGTCCCTGAGCAGGAAGTGCCCAGCCCGGCCCCAGGCTGGCAGCAGGGGCCCCACTCTGCCTGTGGGGAGCACCTGCCTGTTCTGCTGCTGGCATCGGTCTTCATCCCAAGACCATGTCTTCCTCCTTGTCTTTTAGATCAATATCCATCTCTTCAACATAATCTTTCGTTTCCACCTCCATCTCTTCCTCTGTCTCGTACATATCCACATCCATCTCTTCCTCTCCACTATCCTCTCCGTCCACTTCCATGGCTTCTTCTCTATCAGTCTGTGTATCGACGTCCATCTCCTCCTCTCCGTCTGTGCCAGCCTGCAGAGGTAGCAAAATTTCCCAGCCTGTCCCACAGAGCTCCAGCCCAGCCAGGCAGCTGCGGGGTGTCCGCCTCCGTGGAATAGTACCATAGCTCTTTTGGAACAAATGCAGACATCCTGCAGGGATGGAGAGCAAAATCCAAGCGATGGGGAGCTTTGGGGACTGCTGGGGGAATCAGGGAGCAGGTGGCAACAAGGTGACAGGGGTAGGCTTGGAGCAGGGTGAATGAAGAGCGTGCTGGCACAAGGAGCCAAGGGTTGTGTTGTGGCCGTTGCTGGATGCTGGAAGTTCTAGCTGGAGCGTGCACTGTGACATCACCGCCAGGAGTTCAGGCCCAGGCTGAAGTGGACAACGGAGACCGTAGAATGAATGATGGAATCCCTGGGTGCTTGGGCTTGGAAGGGACCCTAAAGACCATCTTGTTCCAAGCGGAGCGATCTTCCCCTAGAGTAGGTTGCTCAGAGCCCCGCTCCCAGCTGGCCTTGGATGTTGCCAAGGATGGAGCATCCCCAGCCTCTGTGCACAGCCTGGGCCAGTGCCCCAGCAGCCGGAGTGGAAAAGAGCAGCTTCATTAGATCCAACTTCAAGCTCACTCCTGCAGCTGAAAGGCTTCTCCTCCCTGTGCCCATCTTTCCTAGAGCTGCAGGGAGGCCTCGCCAGCCCCCTTCTCTTTCCAGGCTGAGCATCCCCAGCCCCACACGGACAGCGGTCCGATGCGTGGCAGTCAAGGCTAAAGGGTAGCAAATGGCTACATCAGGAAGTGAGAGATGGAAGCTTTTGGAGATGGAAGCTTTACCTCTAAATGTAGAAAAGAAAGAGAAGTGGAGGGGGAAATGGTGGGACTCTGGCTCTGTTCTAACTGGCGAAGATTTTCTTTTCTTCTTTTCTGTCGTGCTAACCCAAGTTTTGTTGTTTGAAAGGAGGTTTAGCAAAATATCCATCGTCTTCTCCACTGCTGAAACACTGAACAACACCTGGGCAGGCTGAGGATGCAGAGCAAAACCTGCAAATATCTACTGCTGATCGTGATCCTGGGGAATGCAGCTAAAGCCAGCCAAAAGCAATTTCTGGAAAGTCAAGCCTGCTTTACGTTTTCTGGAGTTTGGTTGTGCCAACTTCACCGGTCATTTCTAAAAAAGGAAAAGAAACTCCAAGCAAAAGAGAGAAAAACACAAAGAAACCAACCCAAAGAAACCAATCAAACAAACAGATAAAACACCCCCAATCAAACCAAAGGCAATGAGAAGTTAGGACTAGTTGTAAGGATATCACAGCAGGCGAATGGCTGCTTCCTACTTGGATCACCATCCAAAGCCACCTAGAACAACTTCTCCTAAACATATCCAACAGGAGAAATGGAAAAAGTGATCCATGGCAGCTCTGCATTGTGGTGAAGGATGAGCATGCAGTGGTACAGATGCAGCATTGCCCACCCTCCAGGCTGCTGTTTGCTCTGCTGAAAGACTCTTGCAGGACTGTGGCCCCTCTCCATGCAATGGAAATCCTTGCCACAGCTCTCAGTTGAGGCACTGGCATTTCCAGAGCCAGATTCATGCACAATCCTACTGCCTGCTGAGCATCTGGGAAAGGTGCTGAGCATCTTCAGGCCTAGAAGCACAAAAGAGCTCAGGCTCTCCCCGAACTGGGTTTTCAGGGCAGCTTTCCATATCTCTGCAAGATTTCTTCATCCCTCAACACGTCTGACTTTATGATGTCCAACGATGCATTTGGGTTTCTTCCGTCCTCTTGTGTGCCCGTGAGTAACCTTCCACGTGGATGAAGGAGATTGTGTACAGGACAATTGATTGCGGCATTGCCATTTGGCTTCACTGTCACTCAGTTGAACACGGTCCTTATCTAAGAAGGACTTCCAAGAAATGGCTAGGAGTTTTGGCTGTGAGAGGAGCAGAAAGCACATTTTCTACAGCAAATTGCTAGCTGATGCACTTTCCTCCCTGCCAAAATAGTGATTGCCATTCATCTTCCTGGGAAGAATGTAAAGACCCATTCAGAGATGCCAGGTTCAGCTGGCCTGTGGCTTTGTGTGCCTCATTTCACATGTCCAATTTCAAGGGCCACTAAAAGAGGCTCATGTTTGCCTTGCTACCCACAAGTGCTGTAGGTATTTCCAGGAGAAGAGGGAAAACATCGCTGTCCTGTGGTGTGGTAGAAATGCCACCACAACTGTGATTGTGTGAGCAAAGCCAGCCAGTGCTTTTTGGGGCAGCAGCAGCAGCTGAGAGTGTGGCAGAGCGGTTGTGATACTCTTTCTAGAGTCCTGCAAACATTGTTCCCGAAACAAGCCACAGCTTTGCAAATGTGCCCGAAGAAAATGCAAAGAGAACTGGGGTGTGAAAATCAAAGACTGTTTATCTGTAGAAGAAAAGGAACAAGAATGAACTACACCACATATTTACACTGTAAGAATATTGGTAACAACAACAACAACAACCACAACAACAACAACAACAAACTATAGAACCTATTTACCTGAGAACAGCTCTAACAAAACTCTATGAAACGTATTTACAGACAACTTAAACAAACTCTAAAACCTCTATCCTGAACACAACAACTGTAAAACGTATGTACAGCAGGGTGGCATCTGTGTCTGTGATGTCCCTAAGTCCTGGAAGAAAAACAAGTAGCACGGTCAGTGCAGTCAGGCACGGAAGGGTGTTCCATGTGCTGCCGGGCTGGGACACTGGCCCAGTGGGACTCTGCTGCCAGAAGGGAGCCTGGCTGGGGGCTGTGGCCCAGGCACTGGAACAGGGCTTGTGTGGCCCACAGCAAGCCCAGGCCAGGCCAGGGATGGCCAGCAGAATCCAGTGCATGGGCTAGCGTGTCCCTGAGCAGGAAGTGCCCAGCCCGGCCCCAGGCTGGCAGCAGGGGACCCACTCTGCCTGTGGGGAGCACCTGCCTGTTCTGCTGCTGGCATCGGTCTTCATCCCAAGACCATGTCTTCCTCCTTGTCTTTTAGATCAATATCCATCTCTTCAACATAATCTTTCGTTTCCACCTCCATCTCTTCCTCTGTCTCGTACATATCCACATCCATCTCTTCCTCTCCACTATCCTCTCCGTCCACTTCCATGGCTTCTTCTCTATCAGTCTGTGTATCGACGTCCGTCTCCTCCTCTCGGTCTGTGCCAGCCTGCAGAGGTAGCAAAATTTCCCACCCTGTCCCACAGAGCTCCAGCCCAGCCAGGCAGCTGCGGGGTGTCCGCCTCCGTGGAATAGTACCATAGCTCTTTTGGAACAAATGCAGACATCCTGCAGGGATGGAGAGCAAAATCCAAGCGATGGGGAGCTTTGGGGACTGCTGGGGGAATCAGGGAGCAGGTGGCAACAAGGTGACAGGGGTAGGCTTGGAGCAGGGTGAATGAAGAGCGTGCTGGCACAAGGAGCCAAGGGTTGTGTTGTGGCCGTTGCTGGATGCTGGAAGTTCTAGCTGGAGCGTGCACTGTGACATCACCGCCAGGAGTTCAGGCCCAGGCTGAAGTGGACAACGGAGACCGTAGAATGAATGATGGAATCCCTGGGTGCTTGGGCTTGGAAGGGACCCTAAAGACCATCTTGTTCCAAGCGGAGCGATCTTCCCCTAGAATAGGTTGCTCAGAGCCCCGCTCCCAGCTGGCCTTGGATGTTGCCAAGGATGGAGCATCCCCAGCCTCTGTGCACAGCCTGGGCCAGTGGCCCAGCAGCCGGAGTGGAAAAGAGCAGCTTCATTAGATCCAACTTCAAGCTCACTCCTGCAGCTGAAAGGCTTCTCCTCCCTGTGCCCATCTTTCCTAGAGCTGCAGGGAGGCCTCGCCAGCCCCCTTCTCTTTCCAGGCTGAGCATCCCCAGCCCCACACGGACAGCAGTCCGATGCGTGGCAGTCAAGGCTAAAGGGTAGCAAATGGCTACATCAGGAAGTGAGAGATGGAAGCTTTTGGAGATGGAAGCTTTACCTCTAAATGTAGAAAAGAAAGAGAAGTGGAGGGGGAAATGGTGGGACTCTGGCTCTGTTCTAACTGGCGAAGATTTTCTTTTCTTCTTTTCTGTCGTGCTAACCCAAGTTTTGTTGTTTGAAAGGAGGTTTAGCAAAATATCCATCGTCTTCTCCACTGCTGAAACACTGAACAACACCTGGGCAGGCTGAGGATGCAGAGCAAAACCTGCAAATATCTACTGCTGATCGTGATCCTGGGGAATGCAGCTAAAGCCAGCCAAAAGCAATTTCTGGAAAGTCAAGCCTGCTTTACGTTTTCTGGAGTTTAGTTGTGCCAACTTCACCAGTCATTTCTAAAAAAGGAAAAGAAACTCCAAGCAAAACAGAGAAAAACACAAAGAAACCAACCCAAAGAAACCAATCAAACAAACAGATAAAACACCCCCAATCAAACCAAAGGCAATGAGAAGTTAGGACTAGTTGTAAGGATATCACAGCAGGCGAATGGCTGCTTCCTACTTGGATCACCATCCAAAGCCACGTAGAACAACTTCTCCAAAACATATCCAACAGCAGAAATGGAAAAAGTGATCCATGGCAGCTCTGCATTGTGGTGAAGGATGAGCATGCAGTGGTCCAGATGCAGCATTGCCCACCCTCCAGGCGGCTCTTTGCTCTGCTGAAAGACTCTTGCAGGACAGTGGCCCCTCTCCATGCAATGGAAATCATTGCCACAGCTCTCAGTTGAGGCACTGGCATTTCCAGAGCCAGATTCAGGCACAATCCTACTGCCTGCTGAGCATCTGGGAAAGGTGCTGAGCATCTTCAGGCCTAGAAGCACAAAAGAGCTCAGGCTCTCCCCGAACTGGGTTTTCAGGGCAGCTTTCCATATCTCTGCAAGATTTCTTCATCCCTCAACACGTCTGACTTTATGATGTCCAACGATGCATTTGGGTTTCTTCCGTCCTCTTGTGTGCCCGTGAGTAACCTTCCACGTGGATGAAGGAGATTGTGTACAGGACAATTGATTGCGGCATTGCCATTTGGCTTCACTGTCACTCAGTTGAACACGGTCCTTATCTAAGAAGGACTTCCAAGAAATGGCTAGGAGTTTTGGCTGTGAGAGGAGCAGAAAGCACATTTTCTACAGCAAATTGCTAGCTGATGCACTTTCCTCCCTGCCAAAATAGTGATTGCCATTCATCTTCCTGGGAAGAATGTAAAGACCCATTCAGAGATGCCAGGTTCAGCTGGCCTGTGGCTTTGTGTGCCTCATTTCACATGTCCAATTTCAAGGGCCACTAAAAGAGGCTCATGTTTGCCTTGCTACCCACAAGTGCTGTAGGTATTTCCAGGAGAAGAGGGAAAACATCGCTGTCCTGTGGTGTGGTAGAAATGCCACCACAACTGTGATTGTGTGAGCAAAGCCAGCCAGTGCTTTTTGGGGCAGCAGCAGCAGCTGAGAGTGTGGCAGAGCGGTTGTGATACTCTTTCTAGAGTCCTGCAAACATTGTTCCCGAAACAAGCCACAGCTTTGCAAATGTGCCCGAAGAAAATGCAAAGAGAACTGGGGTGTGAAAATCAAAGACTGTTTATCTGTAGAAGAAAAGGAACAAGAATGAACTACACCACATATTTACACTGTAAGAATATTGGTAACAACAACAACAACAACCACAACAACAACAACAACAAACTATAGAACCTATTTACCTGAGAACAGCTCTAACAAAACTCTATGAAACGTATTTACAGACAACTTAAACAAACTCTAAAACCTCTATCCTGAACACAACAACTGTAAAACGTATGTACAGCAGGGTGGCATCTGTGTCTGTGATGTCCCTAAGTCCTGGAAGAAAAACAAGTAGCACGGTCAGTGCAGTCAGGCACGGAAGGGTGTTCCATGTGCTGCCGGGCTGGGACACTGGCCCAGTGGGACTCTGCTGCCAGAAGGGAGCCTGGCTGGGGGCTGTGGCCCAGGCACTGGAACAGGGCTTGTGTGGCCCACAGCAAGCCCAGGCCAGGCCAGGGATGGCCAGCAGAATCCAGTGCATGGGCTAGCGTGTCCCTGAGCAGGAAGTGCCCAGCCCGGCCCCAGGCTGGCAGCAGGGGCCCCACTCTGCCTGTGGGGAGCACCTGCCTGTTCTGCTGCTGGCATCGGTCTTCATCCCAAGACCATGTCTTCCTCCTTGTCTTTTAGATCAATATCCATCTCTTCAACATAATCTTTCGTTTCCACCTCCATCTCTTCCTCTGTCTCGTACATATCCACATCCATCTCTTCCTCTCCACTATCCTCTCCGTCCACTTCCATGGCTTCTTCTCTATCAGTCTGTGTATCGACGTCCGTCTCCTCCTCTCCGTCTGTGCCAGCCTGCAGAGGTAGCAAAATTTCCCAGCCTGTCCCACAGAGCTCCAGCCCAGCCAGGCAGCTGCGGGGTGTCCGCCTCCGTGGAATAGTACCATACCTCTTTTGGAACAAATGCAGACATCCTGCAGGGATGGAGAGCAAAATCCAAGCGATGGGGAGCTTTGGGGACTGCTGGGGGAATCAGGGAGCAGGTGGCAACAAGGTGACAGGGGTAGGCTTGGAGCAGGGTGAATGAAGAGCGTGCTGGCACAAGGAGCCAAGGGTTGTGTTGTGGCCGTTGCTGGATGCTGGAAGTTCTAGCTGGAGCGTGCACTGTGACATCACCGCCAGGAGTTCAGGCCCAGGCTGAAGTGGACAACGGAGACCGTAGAATGAATGATGGAATCCCTGGGTGCTTGGGCTTGGAAGGGACCCTAAAGACCATCTTGTTCCAAGCGGAGCGATCTTCCCCTAGAATAGGTTGCTCAGAGCCCCGCTCCCAGCTGGCCTTGGATGTTGCCAAGGATGGAGCATCCCCAGCCTCTGTGCACAGCCTGGGCCAGTGGCCCAGCAGCCGGAGTGGAAAAGAGCAGCTTCATTAGATCCAACTTCAAGCTCACTCCTGCAGCTGAAAGGCTTCTCCTCCCTGTGCCCATCTTTCCTAGAGCTGCAGGGAGGCCTCGCCAGCCCCCTTCTCTTTCCAGGCTGAGCATCCCCAGCCCCACACGGACAGCAGTCCGATGCGTGGCAGTCAAGGCTAAAGGGTAGCAAATGGCTACATCAGGAAGTGAGAGATGGAAGCTTTTGGAGATGGAAGCTTTACCTCTAAATGTAGAAAAGAAAGAGAAGTGGAGGGGGAAATGGTGGGACTCTGGCTCTGTTCTAACTGGCGAAGATTTTCTTTTCTTCTTTTCTGTCGTGCTAACCCAAGTTTTGTTGTTTGAAAGGAGGTTTAGCAAAATATCCATCGTCTTCTCCACTGCTGAAACACTGAACAACACCTGGGCAGGCTGAGGATGCAGAGCAAAACCTGCAAATATCTACTGCTGATCGTGATCCTGGGGAATGCAGCTAAAGCCAGCCAAAAGCAATTTCTGGAAAGTCAAGCCTGCTTTACGTTTTCTGGAGTTTAGTTGTGCCAACTTCACCAGTCATTTCTAAAAAAGGAAAAGAAACTCCAAGCAAAACAGAGAAAAACACAAAGAAACCAACCCAAAGAAACCAATCAAACAAACAGATAAAACACCCCCAATCAAACCAAAGGCAATGAGAAGTTAGGACTAGTTGTAAGGATATCACAGCAGGCGAATGGCTGCTTCCTACTTGGATCACCATCCAAAGCCACGTAGAACAACTTCTCCAAAACATATCCAACAGCAGAAATGGAAAAAGTGATCCATGGCAGCTCTGCATTGTGGTGAAGGATGAGCATGCAGTGGTCCAGATGCAGCATTGCCCACCCTCCAGGCGGCTCTTTGCTCTGCTGAAAGACTCTTGCAGGACAGTGGCCCCTCTCCATGCAATGGAAATCATTGCCACAGCTCTCAGTTGAGGCACTGGCATTTCCAGAGCCAGATTCAGGCACAATCCTACTGCCTGCTGAGCATCTGGGAAAGGTGCTGAGCATCTTCAGGCCTAGAAGCACAAAAGAGCTCAGGCTCTCCCCGAACTGGGTTTTCAGGGCAGCTTTCCATATCTCTGCAAGATTTCTTCATCCCTCAACACGTCTGACTTTATGATGTCCAACGATGCATTTGGGTTTCTTCCGTCCTCTTGTGTGCCCGTGAGTAACCTTCCACGTGGATGAAGGAGATTGTGTACAGGACAATTGATTGCGGCATTGCCATTTGGCTTCACTGTCACTCAGTTGAACACGGTCCTTATCTAAGAAGGACTTCCAAGAAATGGCTAGGAGTTTTGGCTGTGAGAGGAGCAGAAAGCACATTTTCTACAGCAAATTGCTAGCTGATGCACTTTCCTCCCTGCCAAAATAGTGATTGCCATTCATCTTCCTGGGAAGAATGTAAAGACCCATTCAGAGATGCCAGGTTCAGCTGGCCTGTGGCTTTGTGTGCCTCATTTCACATGTCCAATTTCAAGGGCCACTAAAAGAGGCTCATGTTTGCCTTGCTACCCACAAGTGCTGTAGGTATTTCCAGGAGAAGAGGGAAAACATCGCTGTCCTGTGGTGTGGTAGAAATGCCACCACAACTGTGATTGTGTGAGCAAAGCCAGCCAGTGCTTTTTGGGGCAGCAGCAGCAGCTGAGAGTGTGGCAGAGCGGTTGTGATACTCTTTCTAGAGTCCTGCAAACATTGTTCCCGAAACAAGCCACAGCTTTGCAAATGTGCCCGAAGAAAATGCAAAGAGAACTGGGGTGTGAAAATCAAAGACTGTTTATCTGTAGAAGAAAAGGAACAAGAATGAACTACACCACATATTTACACTGTAAGAATATTGGTAACAACAACAACAACAACCACAACAACAACAACAACAAACTATAGAACCTATTTACCTGAGAACAGCTCTAACAAAACTCTATGAAACGTATTTACAGACAACTTAAACAAACTCTAAAACCTCTATCCTGAACACAACAACTGTAAAACGTATGTACAGCAGGGTGGCATCTGTGTCTGTGATGTCCCTAAGTCCTGGAAGAAAAACAAGTAGCACGGTCAGTGCAGTCAGGCACGGAAGGGTGTTCCATGTGCTGCCGGGCTGGGACACTGGCCCAGTGGGACTCTGCTGCCAGAAGGGAGCCTGGCTGGGGGCTGTGGCCCAGGCACTGGAACAGGGCTTGTGTGGCCCACAGCAAGCCCAGGCCAGGCCAGGGATGGCCAGCAGAATCCAGTGCATGGGCTAGCGTGTCCCTGAGCAGGAAGTGCCCAGCCCGGCCCCAGGCTGGCAGCAGGGGCCCCACTCTGCCTGTGGGGAGCACCTGCCTGTTCTGCTGCTGGCATCGGTCTTCATCCCAAGACCATGTCTTCCTCCTTGTCTTTTACATCAATATCCATCTCTTCAACATAATCTTTCGTTTCCACCTCCATCTCTTCCTCTGTCTCGTACATATCCACATCCATCTCTTCCTCTCCACTATCCTCTCCGTCCACTTCCATGGCTTCTTCTCTATCAGTCTGTGTATCGACGTCCGTCTCCTCCTCTCCGTCTGTGCCAGCCTGCAGAGGTAGCAAAATTTCCCAGCCTGTCCCACAGAGCTCCAGCCCAGCCAGGCAGCTGCGGGGTGTCCGCCTCCGTGGAATAGTACCATACCTCTTTTGGAACAAATGCAGACATCCTGCAGGGATGGAGAGCAAAATCCAAGCGATGGGGAGCTTTGGGGACTGCTGGGGGAATCAGGGAGCAGGTGGCAACAAGGTGACAGGGGTAGGCTTGGAGCAGGGTGAATGAAGAGCGTGCTGGCACAAGGAGCCAAGGGTTGTGTTGTGGCCGTTGCTGGATGCTGGAAGTTCTAGCTGGAGCGTGCACTGTGACATCACCGCCAGGAGTTCAGGCCCAGGCTGAAGTGGACAACGGAGACCGTAGAATGAATGATGGAATCCCTGGGTGCTTGGGCTTGGAAGGGACCCTAAAGACCATCTTGTTCCAAGCGGAGCGATCTTCCCCTAGAATAGGTTGCTCAGAGCCCCGCTCCCAGCTGGCCTTGGATGTTGCCAAGGATGGAGCATCCCCAGCCTCTGTGCACAGCCTGGGCCAGTGGCCCAGCAGCCGGAGTGGAAAAGAGCAGCTTCATTAGATCCAACTTCAAGCTCACTCCTGCAGCTGAAAGGCTTCTCCTCCCTGTGCCCATCTTTCCTAGAGCTGCAGGGAGGCCTCGCCAGCCCCCTTCTCTTTCCAGGCTGAGCATCCCCAGCCCCACACGGACAGCAGTCCGATGCGTGGCAGTCAAGGCTAAAGGGTAGCAAATGGCTACATCAGGAAGTGAGAGATGGAAGCTTTTGGAGATGGAAGCTTTACCTCTAAATGTAGAAAAGAAAGAGAAGTGGAGGGGGAAATGGTGGGACTCTGGCTCTGTTCTAACTGGCGAAGATTTTCTTTTCTTCTTTTCTGTCGTGCTAACCCAAGTTTTGTTGTTTGAAAGGAGGTTTAGCAAAATATCCATCGTCTTCTCCACTGCTGAAACACTGAACAACACCTGGGCAGGCTGAGGATGCAGAGCAAAACCTGCAAATATCTACTGCTGATCGTGATCCTGGGGAATGCAGCTAAAGCCAGCCAAAAGCAATTTCTGGAAAGTCAAGCCTGCTTTACGTTTTCTGGAGTTTGCTTGTGCCAACTTCGCCAGTCATTTCTAAAAAAGGAAAAGAAACTCCAAGCAAAAGAGAGAAAAACACAAAGAAACCAACCCAAAGAAACCAATCAAACAAACAGATAAAACACCCCCAATCAAACCAAAGGCAATGAGAAGTTAGGACTAGTTGTAAGGATATCACAGCAGGCGAATGGCTGCTTCCTACTTGGATCACCATCCAAAGCCACCTAGAACAACTTCTCCAAAACATTTCCAACAGGACAAATGGAAAAAGTGATCCATGGCAGCTCTGCATTGTGGTGAAGGATGAGCATGCAGTGGTCCAGATGCAGCATTGCCCACCCTCCAGGCGGCTCTTTGCTCTGCTGAAAGACTCTTGCAGGACAGTGGCCCCTCTCCATGCAATGGAAATCATTGCCACAGCTCTCAGTTGAGGCACTGGCATTTCCAGAGCCAGATTCAGGCACAATCCTACTGCCTGCTGAGCATCTGGGAAAGGTGCTGAGCATCTTCAGGCCTAGAAGCACAAAAGAGCTCAGGCTCTCCCCGAACTGGGTTTTCAGGGCAGCTTTCCATATCTCTGCAAGATTTCTTCATCCCTCAACACGTCTGACTTTATGATGTCCAACGATGCATTTGGGTTTCTTCCGTCCTCTTGTGTGCCCGTGAGTAACCTTCCACGTGGATGAAGGAGATTGTGTACAGGACAATTGATTGCGGCATTGCCATTTGGCTTCACTGTCACTCAGTTGAACACGGTCCTTATCTAAGAAGGACTTCCAAGAAATGGGTAGGAGTTTTGGCTGTGAGAGGAGCAGAAAGCACATTTTCTACAGCAAATTGCTAGCTGATGCACTTTCCTCCCTGCCAAAATAGTGATTGCCATTCATCTTCCTGGGAAGAATGTAAAGACCCATTCAGAGATGCCAGGTTCAGCTGGCCTGTGGCTTTGTGTGCCTCATTTCACATGTCCAATTTCAAGGGCCACTAAAAGAGGCTCATGTTTGCCTTGCTACCCACAAGTGCTGTAGGTATTTCCAGGAGAAGAGGGAAAACATCGCTGTCCTGTGGTGTGGTAGAAATGCCACCACAACTGTGATTGTGTGAGCAAAGCCAGCCAGTGCTTTTTGGGGCAGCAGCAGCAGCTGAGAGTGTGGCAGAGCGGTTGTGATACTCTTTTTAGAGTCCTGCAAACATTGTTCCCGAAACAAGCCACAGCTTTGCAAATGTGCCCGAAGAAAATGCAAAGAGAACTGGGGTGTGAAAATCAAAGACTGTTTATCTGTAGAAGAAAAGGAACAAGAATGAACTACACCACATATTTACACTGTAAGAATATTGGTAACAACAACAACAACAACCACCACAACAACAACAAACTATAGAACCTATTTACCTGAGAAGAGCTCTAACAAAACTCTATGAAACGTATTTACAGACAACTTAAACAAACTCTAAAACCTCTATCCTGAACACAACAACTGTAAAACGTATGTACAGCAGGGTGGCATCTGTGTCTGTGATGTCCCTAAGTCCTGGAAGAAAAACAAGTAGCACGGTCAGTGCAGTCAGGCACGGAAGGGTGTTCCATGTGCTGCCGGGCTGGGACACTGGCCCAGTGGGACTCTGCTGCCAGAAGGGAGCCTGGCTGGGGGCTGTGGCCCAGGCACTGGAACAGGGCTTGTGTGGCCCACAGCAAGCCCAGGCCAGGCCAGGGATGGCCAGCAGAATCCAGTGCATGGGCTAGCGTGTCCCTGAGCAGGAAGTGCCCAGCCCGGCCCCAGGCTGGCAGCAGGGGCCCCACTCTGCCTGTGGGGAGCACCTGCCTGTTCTGCTGCTGGCATCGGTCTTCATCCCAAGACCATGTCTTCCTCCTTGTCTTTTAGATCAATATCCATCTCTTCAACATAATCTTTCGTTTCCACCTCCATCTCTTCCTCTGTCTCGTACATATCCACATCCATCTCTTCCTCTCCACTATCCTCTCCGTCCACTTCCATGGCTTCTTCTCTATCAGTCTGTGTATCGACGTCCGTCTCCTCCTCTCCGTCTGTGCCAGCCTGCAGAGGTAGCAAAATTTCCCAGCCTGTCCCACAGAGCTCCAGCCCAGCCAGGCAGCTGCGGGGTGTCCGCCTCCGTGGAATAGTACCATACCTCTTTTGGAACAAATGCAGACATCCTGCAGGGATGGAGAGCAAAATCCAAGCGATGGGGAGCTTTGGGGACTGCTGGGGGAATCAGGGAGCAGGTGGCAACAAGGTGACAGGGGTAGGCTTGGAGCAGGGTGAATGAAGAGCGTGCTGGCACAAGGAGCCAAGGGTTGTGTTGTGGCCGTTGCTGGATGCTGGAAGTTCTAGCTGGAGCGTGCACTGTGACATCACCGCCAGGAGTTCAGGCCCAGGCTGAAGTGGACAACGGAGACCGTAGAATGAATGATGGAATCCCTGGGTGCTTGGGCTTGGAAGGGACCCTAAAGACCATCTTGTTCCAAGCGGAGCGATCTTCCCCTAGAATAGGTTGCTCAGGGCCCCGCTCCCAGCTGGCCTTGGATGTTGCCAAGGATGGAGCATCCCCAGCCTCTGTGCACAGCCTGGGCCAGTGGCCCAGCAGCCGGAGTGGAAAAGAGCAGCTTCATTAGATCCAACTTCAAGCTCACTCCTGCAGCTGAAAGGCTTCTCCTCCCTGTGCCCATCTTTCCTAGAGCTGCAGGGAGGCCTCGCCAGCCCCCTTCTCTTTCCAGGCTGAGCATCCCCAGCCCCACACGGACAGCAGTCCGATGCGTGGCAGTCAAGGCTAAAGGGTAGCAAATGGCTACATCAGGAAGTGAGAGATGGAAGCTTTTGGAGATGGAAGCTTTACCTCTAAATGTAGAAAAGAAAGAGAAGTGGAGGGGGAAATGGTGGGACTCTGGCTCTGTTCTAACTGGCGAAGATTTTCTTTTCTTCTTTTCTGTCGTGCTAACCCAAGTTTTCTTGTTTGAAAGGAGGTTTAGCAAAATATCCATCGTCTTCTCCACTGCTGAAACACTGAACAACACCTGGGCAGGCTGAGGATGCAGAGCAAAACCTGCAAATATCTACTGCTGATCGTGATCCTGGGGAATGCAGCTAAAGCCAGCCAAAAGCAATTTCTGGAAAGTCAAGCCTGCTTTACGTTTTCTGGAGTTTAGTTGTGCCAACTTCACCAGTCATTTCTAAAAAAGGAAAAGAAACTCCAAGCAAAACAGAGAAAAACACAAAGAAACCAACCCAAAGAAACCAATCAAACAAACAGATAAAACACCCCCAATCAAACCAAAGGCAATGAGAAGTTAGGACTAGTTGTAAGGATATCACAGCAGGCGAATGGCTGCTTCCTACTTGGATCACCATCCAAAGCCACGTAGAACAACTTCTCCAAAACATATCCAACAGCAGAAATGGAAAAAGTGATCCATGGCAGCTCTGCATTGTGGTGAAGGATGAGCATGCAGTGGTCCAGATGCAGCATTGCCCACCCTCCAGGCGGCTCTTTGCTCTGCTGAAAGACTCTTGCAGGACAGTGGCCCCTCTCCATGCAATGGAAATCATTGCCACAGCTCTCAGTTGAGGCACTGGCATTTCCAGAGCCAGATTCAGGCACAATCCTACTGCCTGCTGAGCATCTGGGAAAGGTGCTGAGCATCTTCAGGCCTAGAAGCACAAAAGAGCTCAGGCTCTCCCCAAACTGGGTTTTCAGGGCAGCTTTCCATATCTCTGCAAGATTTCTTCATCCCTCAACACGTCTGACTTTATGATGTCCAACGATGCATTTGGGTTTCTTCCGTCCTCTTGTGTGCCCGTGAGTAACCTTCCACGTGGATGAAGGAGATTGTGTACAGGACAATTGATTGCGGCATTGCCATTTGGCTTCACTGTCACTCAGTTGAACACGGTCCTTATCTAAGAAGGACTTCCAAGAAATGGGTAGGAGTTTTGGCTGTGAGAGGAGCAGAAAGCACATTTTCTACAGCAAATTGCTAGCTGATGCACTTTCCTCCCTGCCAAAATAGTGATTGCCATTCATCTTCCTGGGAAGAATGTAAAGACCCATTCAGAGATGCCAGGTTCAGCTGGCCTGTGGCTTTGTGTGCCTCATTTCACATGTCCAATTTCAAGGGCCACTAAAAGAGGCTCATGTTTGCCTTGCTACCCACAAGTGCTGTAGGTATTTCCAGGAGAAGAGGGAAAACATCGCTGTCCTGTGGTGTGGTAGAAATGCCACCACAACTGTGATTGTGTGAGCAAAGCCAGCCAGTGCTTTTTGGGGCAGCAGCAGCAGCTGAGAGTGTGGCAGAGCGGTTGTGATACTCTTTTTAGAGTCCTGCAAACATTGTTCCCGAAACAAGCCACAGCTTTGCAAATGTGCCCGAAGAAAATGCAAAGAGAACTGGGGTGTGAAAATCAAAGACTGTTTATCTGTAGAAGAAAAGGAACAAGAATGAACTACACCACATATTTACACTGTAAGAATATTGGTAACAACCACAACAACAACAACAACAAACTATAGAACCTATTTACCTGAGAAGAGCTCTAACAAAACTCTATGAAACGTATTTACAGACAACTTAAACAAACTCTAAAACCTCTATCCTGAACACAACAACTGTAAAACGTATGTACAGCAGGGTGGCATCTGTGTCTGTGATGTCCCTAAGTCCTGGAAGAAAAACAAGTAGCACGGTCAGTGCAGTCAGGCACGGAAGGGTGTTCCATGTGCTGCCGGGCTGGGACACTGGCCCAGTGGGACTCTGCTGCCAGAAGGGAGCCTGGCTGGGGGCTGTGGCCCAGGCACTGGAACAGGGCTTGTGTGGCCCACAGCAAGCCCAGGCCAGGCCAGGGATGGCCAGCAGAATCCAGTGCATGGGCTAGCGTGTCCCTGAGCAGGAAGTGCCCAGCCCGGCCCCAGGCTGGCAGCAGGGGCCCCACTCTGCCTGTGGGGAGCACCTGCCTGTTCTGCTGCTGGCATCGGTCTTCATCCCAAGACCATGTCTTCCTCCTTGTCTTTTAGATCAATATCCATCTCTTCAATATAATCTTTCGTTTCCACCTCCATCTCTTCCTCTGTCTCGTACATATCCACATCCATCTCTTCCTCTCCAGTATCCTCTCCGTCCACTTCCATGGCTTCTTCTCTATCAGTCTGTGTATCGACGTCCGTCTCCTCCTCTCTGTCTGTGCCAGCCTGCAGAGGTAGCAAAATTTCCCACCCTGTCCCACAGAGCTCCAGCCCAGCCAGGCAGCTGCGGGGTGTCCGCCTCCGTGGAATAGTACCATAGCTCTTTTGGAACAAATGCAGACATCCTGCAGGGATGGAGAGCAAAATCCAAGCGATGGGGAGCTTTGGGGACTGCTGGGGGAATCAGGGAGCAGGTGGCAACAAGGTGACAGGGGTAGGCTTGGAGCAGGGTGAATGAAGAGCGTGCTGGCACAAGGAGCCAAGGGTTGTGTTGTGGCCGTTGCTGGATGCTGGAAGTTCTAGCTGGAGCGTGCACTGTGACATCACCGCCAGGAGTTGAGGCCCAGGCTGAAGTGGACAACGGAGACCGTAGAATGAATGATGGAATCCCTGGGTGCTTGGGCTTGGAAGGGACCCTAAAGACCATCTTGTTCCAAGCGGAGCGATCTTCCCCTAGAATAGGTTGCTCAGAGCCCCGCTCCCAGCTGGCCTTGGATGTTGCCAAGGATGGAGCATCCCCAGCCTCTGTGCACAGCCTGGGCCAGTGCCCCAGCAGCCGGAGTGGAAAAGAGCAGCTTCATTAGATCCAACTTCAAGCTCACTCCTGCAGTTGAAAGGCTTCTCCTCCCTGTGCCCATCTTTCCTAGAGCTGCAGGGAGGCCTCGCCAGCCCCCTTCTCTTTCCAGGCTGAGCATCCCCAGCCCCACACGGACAGCGGTCCGATGCGTGGCAGTCAAGGCTAAAGGGTAGCAAATGGCTACATCAGGAAGTGAGAGATGGAAGCTTTTGAAGATGGAAGCTTTACCTCTAAATGTAGAAAAGAAAGAAAAGTGGAGGGGGAAATGGTGGGACTCTGGCTCTGTTCTAACTGGCGAAGATTTTCTTTTCTTCTTTTCTGTCGTGCTAACCCAAGTTTTGTTGTTTGAAAGGAGGTTTAGCAAAATATCCATCGTCTTCTCCACTGCTGAAACACTGAACAACACCTGGGCAGGCTGAGGATGCAGAGCAAAACCTGCAAATATCTACTGCTGATCGTGATCCTGGGGAATGCAGCTAAAGCCAGCCAAAAGCAATTTCTGGAAAGTCAAGCCTGCTTTACGTTTTCTGGAGTTTAGTTGTGCCAACTTCACCAGTCATTTCTAAAAAAGGAAAAGAAACTCCAAGCAAAAGAGAGAAAAACACAAAGAAACCAACCCAAAGAAACCAATCAAACAAACAGATAAAACACCCCCAATCAAACCAAAGGCAATGAGAAGTTAGGACTAGTTGTAAGGATATCACAGCAGGCGAATGGCTGCTTCCTACTTGGATCACCATCCAAAGCCACCTAGAACAACTTCTCCAAAACATATCCAACAGGAGAAATGGAAAAAGTGATCCATGGCAGCTCTGCATTGTGGTGAAGGATGAGCATGCAGTGGTACAGATTGCCCACCCTCCAGGCTGCTGTTTGCTCTGCTGAAAGACTCTTGCAGGACTGTGGCCCCTCTCCATGCAATGGAAATCATTGCCACAGCTCTCAGTTGAGGCACTGGCATTTCCAGAGCCAGATTCAGGCACAATCCTACTGCCTGCTGAGCATCTGGGAAAGGTGCTGAGCATCTTCAGGCCTAGAAGCACAAAAGAGCTCAGGCTCTCCCCGAACTGGGTTTTCAGGGCAGCTTTCCATATCTCTGCAAGATTTCTTCATCCCTCAACACGTCTGACTTTATGATGTCCAACGATGCATTTGGGTTTCTTCCGTCCTCTTGTGTGCCCGTGAGTAACCTTCCACGTGGATGAAGGAGATTGTGTACAGGACAATTGATTGCGGCATTGCCATTTGGCTTCACTGTCACTCAGTTGAACACGGTCCTTATCTAAGAAGGACTTCCAAGAAATGGGTAGGAGTTTTGGCTGTGAGAGGAGCAGAAAGCACATTTTCTACAGCAAATTGCTAGCTGATGCACTTTCCTCCCTGCCAAAATAGTGATTGCCATTCATCTTCCTGGGAAGAATGTAAAGACCCATTCAGAGATGCCAGGTTCAGCTGGCCTGTGGCTTTGTGTGCCTCATTTCACATGTCCAATTTCAAGGGCCACTAAAAGAGGCTCATGTTTGCCTTGCTACCCACAAGTGCTGTAGGTATTTCCAGGAGAAGAGGGAAAACATCGCTGTCCTGTGGTGTGGTAGAAATGCCACCACAACTGTGATTGTGTGAGCAAAGCCAGCCAGTGCTTTTTGGGGCAGCAGCAGCAGCTGAGAGTGTGGCAGAGCGGTTGTGATACTCTTTCTAGAGTCCTGCAAACATTGTTCCCGAAACAAGCCACAGCTTTGCAAATGTGCCCGAAGAAAATGCAAAGAGAACTGGGGTGTGAAAATCAAAGACTGTTTATCTGTAGAAGAAAAGGAACAAGAATGAACTACACCACATATTTACACTGTAAGAATATTGGTAACAACAACAACAACAACCACAACAACAACAACAACAAACTATAGAACCTATTTACCTGAGAACAGCTCTAACAAAACTCTATGAAACGTATTTACAGACAACTTAAACAAACTCTAAAACCTCTATCCTGAACACAACAACTGTAAAACGTATGTACAGCAGGGTGGCATCTGTGTCTGTGATGTCCCTAAGTCCTGGAAGAAAAACAAGTAGCACGGTCAGTGCAGTCAGGCACGGAAGGGTGTTCCATGTGCTGCCGGGCTGGGACACTGGCCCAGTGGGACTCTGCTGCCAGAAGGGAGCCTGGCTGGGGGCTGTGGCCCAGGCACTGGAACAGGGCTTGTGTGGCCCACAGCAAGCCCAGGCCAGGCCAGGGATGGCCAGCAGAATCCAGTGCATGGGCTAGCGTGTCCCTGAGCAGGAAGTGCCCAGCCCGGCCCCAGGCTGGCAGCAGGGGCCCCACTCTGCCTGTGGGGAGCACCTGCCTGTTCTGCTGCTGGCATCGGTCTTCATCCCAAGACCATGTCTTCCTCCTTGTCTTTTACATCAATATCCATCTCTTCAATATAATCTTTCGTTTCCACCTCCATCTCTTCCTCTGTCTCGTACATATCCACATCCATCTCTTCCTCTCCACTATCCTCTCCGTCCACTTCCATGGCTTCTTCTCTATCAGTCTGTGTATCGACGTCCGTCTCCTCCTCTCTGTCTGTGCCAGCCTGCAGAGGTAGCAAAATTTCCCACCCTGTCCCACAGAGCTCCAGCCCAGCCAGGCAGCTGCGGGGTGTCCGCCTCCGTGGAATAGTACCATAGCTCTTTTGGAACAAATGCAGACATCCTGCAGGGATGGAGAGCAAAATCCAAGCGATGGGGAGCTTTGGGGACTGCTGGGGGAATCAGGGAGCAGGTGGCAACAAGGTGACAGGGGTAGGCTTGGAGCAGGGTGAATGAAGAGCGTGCTGGCACAAGGAGCCAAGGGTTGTGTTGTGGCCGTTGCTGGATGCAGGAAGTTCTAGCTGGAGCGTGCACTGTGACATCACCGCCAGGAGTTCAGGCCCAGGCTGAAGTGGACAACGGAGACCGTAGAATGAATGATGGAATCCCTGGGTGCTTGGGCTTGGAAGGGACCCTAAAGACCATCTTGTTCCAAGCGGAGCGATCTTCCCCTAGAATAGGTTGCTCAGAGCCCCGCTCCCAGCTGGCCTTGGATGTTGCCAAGGATGGAGCATCCCCAGCCTCTGTGCACAGCCTGGGCCAGTGGCCCAGCAGCCGGAGTGGAAAAGAGCAGCTTCATTAGATCCAACTTCAAGCTCACTCCTGCAGCTGAAAGGCTTCTCCTCCCTGTGCCCATCTTTCCTAGAGCTGCAGGGAGGCCTCGCCAGCCCCCTTCTCTTTCCAGGCTGAGCATCCCCAGCCCCACACGGACAGCAGTCCGATGCGTGGCAGTCAAGGCTAAAGGGTAGCAAATGGCTACATCAGGAAGTGAGAGATGGAAGCTTTTGGAGATGGAAGCTTTACCTCTAAATGTAGAAAAGAAAGAGAAGTGGAGGGGGAAATGGTGGGACTCTGGCTCTGTTCTAACTGGCGAAGATTTTCTTTTCTTCTTTTCTGTCGTGCTAACCCAAGTTTTGTTGTTTGAAAGGAGGTTTAGCAAAATATCCATCGTCTTCTCCATTGCTGAAACACTGAACAACACCTGGGCAGGCTGAGGATGCAGAGCAAAACCTGCAAATATCTACTGCTGATCGTGATCCTGGGGAATGCAGCTAAAGCCAGCCAAAAGCAATTTCTGGAAAGTCAAGCCTGCTTTACGTTTTCTGGAGTTTAGTTGTGCCAACTTCACCAGTCATTTCTAAAAAAGGAAAAGAAACTCCAAGCAAAAGAGAGAAAAACACAAAGAAACCAACCCAAAGAAACCAATCAAACAAACAGATAAAACACCCCCAATCAAACCAAAGGCAATGAGAAGTTAGGACTAGTTGTAAGGATATCACAGCAGGCGAATGGCTGCTTCCTACTTGGATCACCATCCAAAGCCACCTAGAACAACTTCTCCAAAACATTTCCAACAGGACAAATGGAAAAAGTGATCCATGGCAGCTCTGCATTGTGGTGAAGGATGAGCATGCAGTGGTCCAGATGCAGCATTGCCCACCCTCCAGGCGGCTCTTTGCTCTGCTGAAAGACTCTTGCAGGACAGTGGCCCCTCTCCATGCAATGGAAATCATTGCCACAGCTCTCAGTTGAGGCATCGGCATTTCCAGAGCCAGATTCAGGCACAATCCTACTGCCTGCTGAGCATCTGGGAAAGGTGCTGAGCATCTTCAGGCCTAGAAGCACAAAAGAGCTCAGGCTCTCCCCGAACTGGGTTTTCAGGGCAGCTTTCCATATCTCTGCAAGATTTCTTCATCCCTCAACACGTCTGACTTTATTATGTCCAACGATGCATTTGGGTTTCTTCCGTCCTCTTGTGTGCCCGTGAGTAACCTTCCACGTGGATGAAGGAGATTGTGTACAGGACAATTGATTGCGGCATTGCCATTTGGCTTCACTGTCACTCAGTTGAACACGGTCCTTATCTAAGAAGGACTTCCAAGAAATGGGTAGGAGTTTTGGCTGTGAGAGGAGCAGAAAGCACATTTTCTACAGCAAATTGCTAGCTGATGCACTTTCCTCCCTGCCAAAATAGTGATTGCCATTCATCTTCCTGGGAAGAATGTAAAGACCCATTCAGAGATGCCAGGTTCAGCTGGCCTGTGGCTTTGTGTGCCTCATTTCACATGTCCAATTTCAAGGGCCACTAAAAGAGGCTCATGTTTGCCTTGCTACCCACAAGTGCTGTAGGTATTTCCAGGAGAAGAGGGAAAACATCGCTGTCCTGTGGTGTGGTAGAAATGCCACCACAACTGTGATTGTGTGAGCAAAGCCAGCCAGTGCTTTTTGGGGCAGCAGCAGCAGCTGAGAGTGTGGCAGAGCGGTTGTGATACTCTTTTTAGAGTCCTGCAAACATTGTTCCCGAAACAAGCCACAGCTTTGCAAATGTGCCCGAAGAAAATGCAAAGAGAACTGGGGTGTGAAAATCAAAGACTGTTTATCTGTAGAAGAAAAGGAACAAGAATGAACTACACCACATATTTACACTGTAAGAATATTGGTAACAACAACAACAACAACCACCACAACAACAACAAACTATAGAACCTATTTACCTGAGAAGAGCTCTAACAAAACTCTATGAAACGTATTTACAGACAACTTAAACAAACTCTAAAACCTCTATCCTGAACACAACAACTGTAAAACGTATGTACAGCAGGGTGGCATCTGTGTCTGTGATGTCCCTAAGTCCTGGAAGAAAAACAAGTAGCACGGTCAGTGCAGTCAGGCACGGAAGGGTGTTCCATGTGCTGCCGGGCTGGGACACTGGCCCAGTGGGACTCTGCTGCCAGAAGGGAGCCTGGCTGGGGGCTGTGGCCCAGGCACTGGAACAGGGCTTGTGTGGCCCACAGCAAGCCCAGGCCAGGCCAGGGATGGCCAGCAGAATCCAGTGCATGGGCTAGCGTGTCCCTGAGCAGGAAGTGCCCAGCCCGGCCCCAGGCTGGCAGCAGGGGCCCCACTCTGCCTGTGGGGAGCACCTGCCTGTTCTGCTGCTGGCATCGGTCTTCATCCCAAGACCATGTCTTCCTCCTTGTCTTTTAGATCAATATCCATCTCTTCAACATAATCTTTCGTTTCCACCTCCATCTCTTCCTCTGTCTCGTACATATCCACATCCATCTCTTCCTCTCCACTATCCTCTCCGTCCACTTCCATGGCTTCTTCTCTATCAGTCTGTGTATCGACGTCCGTCTCCTCCTCTCCGTCTGTGCCAGCCTGCAGAGGTAGCAAAATTTCCCACCCTGTCCCACAGAGCTCCAGCCCAGCCAGGCAGCTGCGGGGTGTCCGCCTCCGTGGAATAGTACCATACCTCTTTTGGAACAAATGCAGACATCCTGCAGGGATGGAGAGCAAAATCCAAGCGATGGGGAGCTTTGGGGACTGCTGGGGGAATCAGGGAGCAGGTGGCAACAAGGTGACAGGGGTAGGCTTGGAGCAGGGTGAATGAAGAGCGTGCTGGCACAAGGAGCCAAGGGTTGTGTTGTGGCCGTTGCTGGATGCTGGAAGTTCTAGCTGGAGCGTGCACTGTGACATCACCGCCAGGAGTTCAGGCCCAGGCTGAAGTGGACAACGGAGACCGTAGAATGAATGATGGAATCCCTGGGTGCTTGGGCTTGGAAGGGACCCTAAAGACCATCTTGTTCCAAGCGGAGCGATCTTCCCCTAGAGTAGGTTGCTCAGAGCCCCGCTCCCAGCTGGCCTTGGATGTTGCCAAGGATGGAGCATCCCCAGCCTCTGTGCACAGCCTGGGCCAGTGCCCCAGCAGCCGGAGTGGAAAAGAGCAGCTTCATTAGATCCAACTTCAAGCTCACTCCTGCAGTTGAAAGGCTTCTCCTCCCTGTGCCCATCTTTCCTAGAGCTGCAGGGAGGCCTCGCCAGCCCCCTTCTCTTTCCAGGCTGAGCATCCCCAGCCCCACACGGACAGCGGTCCGATGCGTGGCAGTCAAGGCTAAAGGGTAGCAAATGGCTACATCAGGAAGTGAGAGATGGAAGCTTTTGGAGATGTGTTCGGGATAGAGATGGAAGCTTTACCTCTAAATGTAGAAAAGAAAGAGAAGTGGAGGGGGAAATGGTGGGACTCTGGCTCTGTTCTAACTGGCGAAGATTTTCTTTTCTTCTTTTCTGTCGTGCTAACCCAAGTTTTGTTGTTTGAAAGGAGGTTTAGCAAAATATCCATCGTCTTCTCCACTGCTGAAACACTGAACAACACCTGGGCAGGCTGAGGATGCAGAGCAAAACCTGCAAATATCTACTGCTGATCGTGATCCTGGGGAATGCAGCTAAAGCCAGCCAAAAGCAATTTCTGGAAAGTCAAGCCTGCTTTACGTTTTCTGGAGTTTGGTTGTGCCAACTTCACCAGTCATTTCTAAAAAAGGAAAAGAAACTCCAAGCAAAAGAGAGAAAAACACAAAGAAACCAACCCAAAGAAACCAATCAAACAAACAGATAAAACACCCCCAATCAAACCAAAGGCAATGAGAAGTTAGGACTAGTTGTAAGGATATCACAGCAGGCGAATGGCTGCTTCCTACTTGGATCACCATCCAAAGCCACCTAGAACAACTTCTCCAAAACATATCCAACAGGAGAAATGGAAAAAGTGATCCATGGCAGCTCTGCATTGTGGTGAAGGATGAGCATGCAGTGGTACAGATGCAGCATTGCCCACCCTCCAGGCTGCTGTTTGCTCTGCTGAAAGACTCTTGCAGGACTGTGGCCCCTCTCCATGCAATGGAAATCCTTGCCACAGCTCTCAGTTGAGGCACTGGCATTTCCAGAGCCAGATTCAGGCACAATCCTACTGCCTGCTGAACATCTGGGAAAGCTGCTGAGCACCTTCAGGCCTAGAAGCACAAAAGAGCTCAGGCTCTCCCCAAACTGGGTTTTCAGGGCAGCTTTCCATATCTCTGCAAGATTTCTTCATCCCTCAACACGTCTGACTTTATGATGTCCAACGATGCATTTGGGTTTCTTCCGTCCTCTTGTGTGCCCGTGAGTAACCTTCCACGTGGATGAAGGAGATTGTGTACAGGACAATTGATTGCGGCATTGCCATTTGGCTTCACTGTCACTCAGTTGAACACGGTCCTTATCTAAGAAGGACTTCCAAGAAATGGGTAGGAGTTTTGGCTGTGAGAGGAGCAGAAAGCACATTTTCTACAGCAAATTGCTAGCTGATGCACTTTCCTCCCTGCCAAAATAGTGATTGCCATTCATCTTCCTGGGAAGAATGTAAAGACCCATTCAGAGATGCCAGGTTCAGCTGGCCTGTGGCTTTGTGTGCCTCATTTCACATGTCCAATTTCAAGGGCCACTAAAAGAGGCTCATGTTTGCCTTGCTACCCACAAGTGCTGTAGGTATTTCCAGGAGAAGAGGGAAAACATCGCTGTCCTGTGGTGTGGTAGAAATGCCACCACAACTGTGATTGTGTGAGCAAAGCCAGCCAGTGCTTTTTGGGGCAGCAGCAGCAGCTGAGAGTGTGGCAGAGCGGTTGTGATACTCTTTTTAGAGTCCTGCAAACATTGTTCCCGAAACAAGCCACAGCTTTGCAAATGTGCCCGAAGAAAATGCAAAGAGAACTGGGGTGTGAAAATCAAAGACTGTTTATCTGTAGAAGAAAAGGAACAAGAATGAACTACACCACATATTTACACTGTAAGAATATTGGTAACAACAACAACAACAACCACAACAACAACAACAAACTATAGAACCTATTTACCTGAGAACAGCTCTAACAAAACTCTATGAAACGTATTTACAGACAACTTAAACAAACTCTAAAACCTCTATCCTGAACACAACAACTGTAAAACGTATGTACAGCAGGGTGGCATCTGTGTCTGTGATGTCCCTAAGTCCTGGAAGAAAAACAAGTAGCACGGTCAGTGCAGTCAGGCACGGAAGGGTGTTCCATGTGCTGCCGGGCTGGGACACTGGCCCAGTGGGACTCTGCTGCCAGAAGGGAGCCTGGCTGGGGGCTGTGGCCCAGGCACTGGAACAGGGCTTGTGTGGCCCACAGCAAGCCCAGGCCAGGCCAGGGATGGCCAGCAGAATCCAGTGCATGGGCTAGCGTGTCCCTGAGCAGGAAGTGCCCAGCCCGGCCCCAGGCTGGCAGCAGGGGCCCCACTCTGCCTGTGGGGAGCACCTGCCTGTTCTGCTGCTGGCATCGGTCTTCATCCCAAGACCATGTCTTCCTCCTTGTCTTTTACATCAATATCCATCTCTTCAACATAATCTTTCGTTTCCACCTCCATCTCTTCCTCTGTCTCGTACATATCCACATCCATCTCTTCCTCTCCACTATCCTCTCCGTCCACTTCCATGGCTTCTTCTCTATCAGTCTGTGTATCGACGTCCGTCTCCTCCTCTCCGTCTGTGCCAGCCTGCAGAGGTAGCAAAATTTCCCACCCTGTCCCACAGAGCTCCAGCCCAGCCAGGCAGCTGCGGGGTGTCCGCCTCCGTGGAATAGTACCATAGCTCTTTTGGAACAAATGCAGACATCCTGCAGGGATGGAGAGCAAAATCCAAGCGATGGGGAGCTTTGGGGACTGCTGGGGGAATCAGGGAGCAGGTGGCAACAAGGTGACAGGGGTAGGCTTGGAGCAGGGTGAATGAAGAGCGTGCTGGCACAAGGAGCCAAGGGTTGTGTTGTGGCCGTTGCTGGATGCTGGAAGTTCTAGCTGGAGCGTGCACTGTGACATCACCGCCAGGAGTTCAGGCCCAGGCTGAAGTGGACAACGGAGACCGTAGAATGAATGATGGAATCCCTGGGTGCTTGGGCTTGGAAGGGACCCTAAAGACCATCTTGTTCCAAGCGGAGCGATCTTCCCCTAGAATAGGTTGCTCAGAGCCCCGCTCCCAGCTGGCCTTGGATGTTGCCAAGGATGGAGCATCCCCAGCCTCTGTGCACAGCCTGGGCCAGTGCCCCAGCAGCCGGAGTGGAAAAGAGCAGCTTCATTAGATCCAACTTCAAGCTCACTCCTGCAGCTGAAAGGCTTCTCCTCCCTGTGCCCATCTTTCCTAGAGCTGCAGGGAGGCCTCGCCAGCCCCCTTCTCTTTCCAGGCTGAGCATCCCCAGCCCCACACGGACAGCAGTCCGATGCGTGGCAGTCAAGGCTAAAGGGTAGCAAATGGCTACATCAGGAAGTGAGAGATGGAAGCTTTTGGAGATGGAAGCTTTACCTCTAAATGTAGAAAAGAAAGAGAAGTGGAGGGGGAAATGGTGGGACTCTGGCTCTGTTCTAACTGGCGAAGATTTTCTTTTCTTCTTTTCTGTCGTGCTAACCCAAGTTTTGTTGTTTGAAAGGAGGTTTAGCAAAATATCCATCGTCTTCTCCACTGCTGAAACACTGAACAACACCTGGGCAGGCTGAGGATGCAGAGCAAAACCTGCAAGTATCTACTGCTGATCGTGATCCTGGGGAATGCAGCTAAAGCCAGCCAAAAGCAATTTCTGGAAAGTCAAGCCTGCTTTACGTTTTCTGGAGTTTAGTTGTGCCAACTTCACCAGTCATTTCTAAAAAAGGAAAAGAAACTCCAAGCAAAACAGAGAAAAACACAAAGAAACCAACCCAAAGAAACCAATCAAACAAACAGATAAAACACCCCCAATCAAACCAAAGGCAATGAGAAGTTAGGACTAGTTGTAAGGATATCACAGCAGGCGAATGGCTGCTTCCTACTTGGATCACCATCCAAAGCCACCTAGAACAACTTCTCCAAAACATTTCCAACAGGACAAATGGAAAAAGTGATCCATGGCAGCTCTGCATTGTGGTGAAGGATGAGCATGCAGTGGTCCAGATGCAGCATTGCCCACCCTCCAGGCGGCTCTTTGCTCTGCTGAAAGACTCTTGCAGGACAGTGGCCCCTCTCCATGCAATGGAAATCATTGCCACAGCTCTCAGTTGAGGCACTGGCATTTCCAGAGCCAGATTCAGGCACAATCCTACTGCCTGCTGAGCATCTGGGAAAGGTGCTGAGCATCTTCAGGCCTAGAAGCACAAAAGAGCTCAGGCTCTCCCCGAACTGGGTTTTCAGGGCAGCTTTCCATATCTCTGCAAGATTTCTTCATCCCTCAACACGTCTGACTTTATTATGTCCAACGATGCATTTGGGTTTCTTCCGTCCTCTTGTGTGCCCGTGAGTAACCTTCCACGTGGATGAAGGAGATTGTGTACAGGACAATTGATTGCGGCATTGCCATTTGGCTTCACTGTCACTCAGTTGAACACGGTCCTTATCTAAGAAGGACTTCCAAGAAATGGGTAGGAGTTTTGGCTGTGAGAGGAGCAGAAAGCACATTTTCTACAGCAAATTGCTAGCTGATGCACTTTCCTCCCTGCCAAAATAGTGATTGCCATTCATCTTCCTGGGAAGAATGTAAAGACCCATTCAGAGATGCCAGGTTCAGCTGGCCTGTGGCTTTGTGTGCCTCATTTCACATGTCCAATTTCAAGGGCCACTAAAAGAGGCTCATGTTTGCCTTGCTACCCACAAGTGCTGTAGGTATTTCCAGGAGAAGAGGGAAAACATCGCTGTCCTGTGGTGTGGTAGAAATGCCACCACAACTGTGATTGTGTGAGCAAAGCCAGCCAGTGCTTTTTGGGGCAGCAGCAGCAGCTGAGAGTGTGGCAGAGCGGTTTTGATACTCTTTTTAGAGTCCTGCAAACATTGTTCCCGAAACAAGCCACAGCTTTGCAAATGTGCCCGAAGAAAATGCAAAGAGAACTGGGGTGTGAAAATCAAAGACTGTTTATCTGTAGAAGAAAAGGAACAAGAATGAACTACACCACATATTTACACTGTAAGAATATTGGTAACAACAACAACAACAACCACCACAACAACAACAAACTATAGAACCTATTTACCTGAGAAGAGCTCTAACAAAACTCTATGAAACGTATTTACAGACAACTTAAACAAACTCTAAAACCTCTATCCTGAACACAACAACTGTAAAACGTATGTACAGCAGGGTGGCATCTGTGTCTGTGATGTCCCTAAGTCCTGGAAGAAAAACAAGTAGCACGGTCAGTGCAGTCAGGCACGGAAGGGTGTTCCATGTGCTGCCGGGCTGGGACACTGGCCCAGTGGGACTCTGCTGCCAGAAGGGAGCCTGGCTGGGGGCTGTGGCCCAGGCACTGGAACAGGGCTTGTGTGGCCCACAGCAAGCCCAGGCCAGGCCAGGGATGGCCAGCAGAATCCAGTGCATGGGCTAGCGTGTCCCTGAGCAGGAAGTGCCCAGCCCGGCCCCAGGCTGGCAGCAGGGGCCCCACTCTGCCTGTGGGGAGCACCTGCCTGTTCTGCTGCTGGCATCGGTCTTCATCCCAAGACCATGTCTTCCTCCTTGTCTTTTAGATCAATATCCATCTCTTCAACATAATCTTTCGTTTCCACCTCCATCTCTTCCTCTGTCTCGTACATATCCACATCCATCTCTTCCTCTCCACTATCCTCTCCGTCCACTTCCATGGCTTCTTCTCTATCAGTCTGTGTATCGACGTCCGTCTCCTCCTCTCCGTCTGTGCCAGCCTGCAGAGGTAGCAAAATTTCCCACCCTGTCCCACAGAGCTCCAGCCCAGCCAGGCAGCTGCGGGGTGTCCGCCTCCGTGGAATAGTACCATACCTCTTTTGGAACAAATGCAGACATCCTGCAGGGATGGAGAGCAAAATCCAAGCGATGGGGAGCTTTGGGGACTGCTGGGGGAATCAGGGAGCAGGTGGCAACAAGGTGACAGGGGTAGGCTTGGAGCAGGGTGAATGAAGAGCGTGCTGGCACAAGGAGCCAAGGGTTGTGTTGTGGCCGTTGCTGGATGCTGGAAGTTCTAGCTGGAGCGTGCACTGTGACATCACCGCCAGGAGTTCAGGCCCAGGCTGAAGTGGACAACGGAGACCGTAGAATGAATGATGGAATCCCTGGGTGCTTGGGCTTGGAAGGGACCCTAAAGACCATCTTGTTCCAAGCGGAGCGATCTTCCCCTAGAGTAGGTTGCTCAGAGCCCCGCTCCCAGCTGGCCTTGGATGTTGCCAAGGATGGAGCATCCCCAGCCTCTGTGCACAGCCTGGGCCAGTGGCCCAGCAGCCGGAGTGGAAAAGAGCAGCTTCATTAGATCCAACTTCAAGCTCACTCCTGCAGTTGAAAGGCTTCTCCTCCCTGTGCCCATCTTTCCTAGAGCTGCAGGGAGGCCTCGCCAGCCCCCTTCTCTTTCCAGGCTGAGCATCCCCAGCCCCACACGGACAGCGGTCCGATGCGTGGCAGTCAAGGCTAAAGGGTAGCAAATGGCTACATCAGGAAGTGAGAGATGGAAGCTTTTGGAGATGTGTTCGGGATAGAGATGGAAGCTTTACCTCTAAATGTAGAAAAGAAAGAGAAGTGGAGGGGGAAATGGTGGGACTCTGGCTCTGTTCTAACTGGCGAAGATTTTCTTTTCTTCTTTTCTGTCGTGCTAACCCAAGTTTTGTTGTTTGAAAGGAGGTTTAGCAAAATATCCATCGTCTTCTCCACTGCTGAAACACTGAACAACACCTGGGCAGGCTGAGGATGCAGAGCAAAACCTGCAAATATCTACTGCTGATCGTGATCCTGGGGAATGCAGCTAAAGCCAGCCAAAAGCAATTTCTGGAAAGTCAAGCCTGCTTTACGTTTTCTGGAGTTTGGTTGTGCCAACTTCACCAGTCATTTCTAAAAAAGGAAAAGAAACTCCAAGCAAAAGAGAGAAAAACACAAAGAAACCAACCCAAAGAAACCAATCAAACAAACAGATAAAACACCCCCAATCAAACCAAAGGCAATGAGAAGTTAGGACTAGTTGTAAGGATATCACAGCAGGCGAATGGCTGCTTCCTACTTGGATCACCATCCAAAGCCACCTAGAACAACTTCTCCTAAACATATCCAACAGGAGAAATGGAAAAAGTGATCCATGGCAGCTCTGCATTGTGGTGAAGGATGAGCATGCAGTGGTACAGATGCAGCATTGCCCACCCTCCAGGCTGCTGTTTGCTCTGCTGAAAGACTCTTGCAGGACTGTGGCCCCTCTCCATGCAATGGAAATCATTGCCACAGCTCTCAGTTGAGGCACTGGCATTTCCAGAGCCAGATTCAGGCACAATCCTACTGCCTGCTGAACATCTGGGAAAGCTGCTGAGCACCTTCAGGCCTAGAAGCACAAAAGAGCTCAGGCTCTCCCCAAACTGGGTTTTCAGGGCAGCTTTCCATATCTCTGCAAGATTTCTTCATCCCTCAACACGTCTGACTTTATTATGTCCAACGATGCATTTGGGTTTCTTCCGTCCTCTTGTGTGCCCGTGAGTAACCTTCCACGTGGATGAAGGAGATTGTGTACAGGACAATTGATTGCGGCATTGCCATTTGGCTTCACTGTCACTCAGTTGAACACGGTCCTTATCTAAGAAGGACTTCCAAGAAATGGCTAGGAGTTTTGGCTGTGAGAGGAGCAGAAAGCACATTTTCTACAGCAAATTGCTAGCTGATGCACTTTCCTCCCTGCCAAAATAGTGATTGCCATTCATCTTCCTGGGAAGAATGTAAAGACCCATTCAGAGATGCCAGGTTCAGCTGGCCTGTGGCTTTGTGTGCCTCATTTCACGTGTCCAATTTCAAGGGCCACTAAAAGAGGCTCATGTTTGCCTTGCTACCCACAAGTGCTGTAGGTATTTCCAGGAGAAGAGGGAAAACATCGCTGTCCTGTGGTGTGGTAGAAATGCCACCACAACTGTGATTGTGTGAGCAAAGCCAGCCAGTGCTTTTTGGGGCAGCAGCAGCAGCTGAGAGTGTGGCAGAGCGGTTTTGATACTCTTTTTAGAGTCCTGCAAGCATTGTTCCCGAAACAAGCCACAGCTTTGCAAATGTGCCCGAAGAAAATGCAAAGAGAACTGGGGTGTGAAAATCAAAGACTGTTTATCTGTAGAAGAAAAGGAACAAGAATGAACTACACCACATATTTACACTGTAAGAATATTGGTAACAACAACAACAACAACCACCACAACAACAACAAACTATAGAACCTATTTACCTGAGAACAGCTCTAACAAAACTCTATGAAACGTATTTACAGACAACTTAAACAAACTCTAAAACCTCTATCCTGAACACAACAACTGTAAAACGTATGTACAGCAGGGTGGCATCTGTGTCTGTGATGTCCCTAAGTCCTGGAAGAAAAACAAGTAGCACGGTCAGTGCAGTCAGGCACGGAAGGGTGTTCCATGTGCTGCCGGGCTGGGACACTGGCCCAGTGGGACTCTGCTGCCAGAAGGGAGCCTGGCTGGGGGCTGTGGCCCAGGCACTGGAACAGGGCTTGTGTGGCCCACAGCAAGCCCAGGCCAGGCCAGGGATGGCCAGCAGAATCCAGTGCATGGGCTAGCGTGTCCCTGAGCAGGAAGTGCCCAGCCCGGCCCCAGGCTGGCAGCAGGGGCCCCACTCTGCCTGTGGGGAGCACCTGCCTGTTCTGCTGCTGGCATCGGTCTTCATCCCAAGACCATGTCTTCCTCCTTGTCTTTTAGATCAATATCCATCTCTTCAATATAATCTTTCGTTTCCACCTCCATCTCTTCCTCTGTCTCGTACATATCCACATCCATCTCTTCCTCTCCACTATCCTCTCCGTCCACTTCCATGGCTTCTTCTCTATCAGTCTGTGTATCGACGTCCGTCTCCTCCTCTCTGTCTGTGCCAGCCTGCAGAGGTAGCAAAATTTCCCACCCTGTCCCACAGAGCTCCAGCCCAGCCAGGCAGCTGCGGGGTGTCCGCCTCTGTGGAATAGTACCATAGCTCTTTTGGAACAAATGCAGACATCCTGCAGGGATGGAGAGCAAAATCCAAGCGATGGGGAGCTTTGGGGACTGCTGGGGGAATCAGGGAGCAGGTGGCAACAAGGTGACAGGGGTAGGCTTGGAGCAGGGTGAATGAAGAGCGTGCTGGCACAAGGAGCCAAGGGTTGTGTTGTGGCCGTTGCTGGATGCTGGAAGTTCTAGCTGGAGCGTGCACTGTGACATCACCGCCAGGAGTTCAGGCCCAGGCTGAAGTGGACAACGGAGACTGTAGAATGAATGATGGAATCCCTCGGTGCTTGGGCTTGGAAGGGACCCTAAAGACCATCTTGTTCCAAGCGGAGCAATCTTCGCCCAGAAGAGGTTGCTCAGAGCCCCGCTCCCAGCTGGCCTTGGATGTTGCCAAGGATGGAGCATCCCCAGCCTCTGTGCACAGCCTGGGCCAGTGCCCCAGCAGCCGGAGTGGAAAAGAGCAGCTTCATTAGATCCAACTTCAAGCTCACTCCTGCCTTTGAAAGGCTTCTCCTCTCTGTGCCCATCTTTCCTAGAGCTGCAGGGAGGCCTCGCCAGCCCCCTTCTCTTTCCAGGCTGAGCATCCCCAGCCCCACACGGACAGCAGTCCGATGCGTGGCAGTCAAGGCTAAAGGGTAGCAAATGGCTACATCAGGAAGTGAGAGATGGAAGCTTTTGGAGATGGAAGCTTTACCTCTAAAAGTAGAAAAGAAAGAAAAGTGGAGGGGGAAATGGTGGGACTCTGGCTCTGTTCTAACTTGCAAAGATTTTCTTTTCTTCTTTTCTGTCGTGCTAACCCAAGTTTTCTTGTTTGAAAGGAGGTTTAGCAAAATATCCATCGTCTTCTCCATTGCTGAAACACTGAACAACACCTGGGCAGGCTGAGGATGCAGAGCAAAACCTGCAAATATCTACTGCTGATCGTGATCCTGGGGAATGCAGCTAAAGCCAGCCAAAAGCAATTTCTGGGAAGTCAAGCCTGCTTTACGTTTTCTGGAGTTTGGTTGTGCCAACTTCACCAGTCATTTCTAAAAAAGGAAAAGAAACTCCAAGCAAAAGAGAGAAAAACACAAAGAAACCAACCCAAAGAAACCAATCAAACAAACAGATAAAACACCCCCAATCAAACCAAAGGCAATGAGAAGTTAGGACTAGTTGTAAGGATATCACAGCAGGCGAATGGCTGCTTCCTACTTGGATCACCATCCAAAGCCACCTAGAACAACTTCTCCAAAACATATCCAACAGGACAAATGGAAAAAGTGATCCATGGCAGCTCTGCATTGTGGTGAAGGATGAGCACGCAGTGGTACAGATTGCCCACCCTCCAGGCTGCTGTTTGCTCTGCTGAAAGACTCTTGCAGGACTGTGGCCCCTCTCCATGCAATGGAAATCATTGCCACAGCTCTCAGTTGAGGCACTGGCATTTCCAGAGCCAGATTCAGGCACAATCCTACTGCCTGCTGAACATCTGGGAAAGCTGCTGAGCACCTTCAGGCCTAGAAGCACAAAAGAGCTCAGGCTCTCCCCGAACTGGGTTTTCAGGGCAGCTTTCCATATCTCTGCAAGATTTCTTCATCCCTCAACACGTCTGACTTTATTATGTCCAACGATGCATTTGGGTTTCTTCCGTCCTCTTGTGTGCCCGTGAGTAACCTTCCACGTGGATGAAGGAGATTGTGTACAGGACAATTGATTGCGGCATTGCCATTTGGCTTCACTGTCACTCAGTTGAACACGGTCCTTATCTAAGAAGGACTTCCAAGAAATGGCTAGGAGTTTTGGCTGTGAGAGGAGCAGAAAGCACATTTTCTACAGCAAATTGCTAGCTGATGCACTTTCCTCCCTGCCAAAATAGTGATTGCCATTCATCTTCCTGGGAAGAATGTAAAGACCCATTCAGAGATGCCAGGTTCAGCTGGCCTGTGGCTTTGTGTGCCTCATTTCACATGTCCAATTTCAAGGGCCACTAAAAGAGGCTCATGTTTGCCTTGCTACCCACAAGTGCTGTAGGTATTTCCAGGAGAAGAGGGAAAACATCGCTGTCCTGTGGTGTGGTAGAAATGCCACCACAACTGTGATTGTGTGAGCAAAGCCAGCCAGTGCTTTTTGGGGCAGCAGCAGCAGCAGCTGAGAGTGTGGCAGAGCGGTTGTGATACTCTTTTTAGAGTCCTGCAAACATTGTTCCCGAAACAACCCACAGCTTTGCAAATGTGCCCGAAGAAAATGCAAAGAGAACTGGGGTGTGAAAATCAAAGACTGTTTATCTGTAGAAGAAAAGGAACAAGAATGAACTACACCACATATTTACACTGTAAGAATATTGGTAACAACAACAACAACAACCACAACAACAACAACAACAAACTATAGAACCTATTTACCTGAGAAGAGCTCTAACAAAACTCTATGAAACGTATTTACAGACAACTTAAACAAACTCTAAAACCTCTATCCTGAACACAACAACTGTAAAACGTATGTACAGCAGGGTGGCATCTGTGTCTGTGATGTCCCTAAGTCCTGGAAGAAAAACAAGTAGCACGGTCAGTGCAGTCAGGCACGGAAGGGTGTTCCATGTGCTGCCGGGCTGGGACACTGGCCCAGTGGGACTCTGCTGCCAGAAGGGAGCCTGGCTGGGGGCTGTGGCCCAGGCACTGGAACAGGGCTTGTGTGGCCCACAGCAAGCCCAGGCCAGGCCAGGGATGGCCAGCAGAATCCAGTGCATGGGCTAGCGTGTCCCTGAGCAGGAAGTGCCCAGCCCGGCCCCAGGCTGGCAGCAGGGGCCCCACTCTGCCTGTGGGGAGCACCTGCCTGTTCTGCTGCTGGCATCGGTCTTCATCCCAAGACCATGTCTTCCTCCTTGTCTTTTAGATCAATATCCATCTCTTCAACATAATCTTTCGTTTCCACCTCCATCTCTTCCTCTGTCTCGTACATATCCACATCCATCTCTTCCTCTCCACTATCCTCTCCGTCCACTTCCATGGCTTCTTCTCTATCAGTCTGTGTATCGACGTCCATCTCCTCCTCTCCGTCTGTGCCAGCCTGCAGAGGTAGCAAAATTTCCCAGCCTGTCCCACAGAGCTCCAGCCCAGCCAGGCAGCTGCGGGGTGTCCGCCTCCGTGGAATAGTACCATAGCTCTTTTGGAACAAATGCAGACATCCTGCAGGGATGGAGAGCAAAATCCAAGCGATGGGGAGCTTTGGGGACTGCTGGGGGAATCAGGGAGCAGGTGGCAACAAGGTGACAGGGGTAGGCTTGGAGCAGGGTGAATGAAGAGCGTGCTGGCACAAGGAGCCAAGGGTTGTGTTGTGGCCGTTGCTGGATGCTGGAAGTTCTAGCTGGAGCGTGCACTGTGACATCACCGCCAGGAGTTCAGGCCCAGGCTGAAGTGGACAACGGAGACCGTAGAATGAATGATGGAATCCCTGGGTGCTTGGGCTTGGAAGGGACCCTAAAGACCATCTTGTTCCAAGCGGAGCGATCTTCCCCTAGAGTAGGTTGCTCAGAGCCCCGCTCCCAGCTGGCCTTGGATGTTGCCAAGGATGGAGCATCCCCAGCCTCTGTGCACAGCCTGGGCCAGTGCCCCAGCAGCCGGAGTGGAAAAGAGCAGCTTCATTAGATCCAACTTCAAGCTCACTCCTGCAGTTGAAAGGCTTCTCCTCCCTGTGCCCATCTTTCCTAGAGCTGCAGGGAGGCCTCGCCAGCCCCCTTCTCTTTCCAGGCTGAGCATCCCCAGCCCCACACGGACAGCGGTCCGATGCGTGGCAGTCAAGGCTAAAGGGTAGCAAATGGCTACATCAGGAAGTGAGAGATGGAAGCTTTTGGAGATGGAAGCTTTACCTCTAAATGTAGAAAAGAAAGAGAAGTGGAGGGGGAAATGGTGGGACTCTGGCTCTGTTCTAACTGGCGAAGATTTTCTTTTCTTCTTTTCTGTCGTGCTAACCCAAGTTTTGTTGTTTGAAAGGAGGTTTAGCAAAATATCCATCGTCTTCTCCACTGCTGAAACACTGAACAACACCTGGGCAGGCTGAGGATGCAGAGCAAAACCTGCAAATATCTACTGCTGATCGTGATCCTGGGGAATGCAGCTAAAGCCAGCCAAAAGCAATTTCTGGAAAGTCAAGCCTGCTTTACGTTTTCTGGAGTTTGGTTGTGCCAACTTCACCGGTCATTTCTAAAAAAGGAAAAGAAACTCCAAGCAAAAGAGAGAAAAACACAAAGAAACCAACCCAAAGAAACCAATCAAACAAACAGATAAAACACCCCCAATCAAACCAAAGGCAATGAGAAGTTAGGACTAGTTGTAAGGATATCACAGCAGGCGAATGGCTGCTTCCTACTTGGATCACCATCCAAAGCCACCTAGAACAACTTCTCCTAAACATATCCAACAGGAGAAATGGAAAAAGTGATCCATGGCAGCTCTGCATTGTGGTGAAGGATGAGCATGCAGTGGTACAGATGCAGCATTGCCCACCCTCCAGGCTGCTGTTTGCTCTGCTGAAAGACTCTTGCAGGACTGTGGCCCCTCTCCATGCAATGGAAATCCTTGCCACAGCTCTCAGTTGAGGCACTGGCATTTCCAGAGCCAGATTCATGCACAATCCTACTGCCTGCTGAGCATCTGGGAAAGGTGCTGAGCATCTTCAGGCCTAGAAGCACAAAAGAGCTCAGGCTCTCCCCGAACTGGGTTTTCAGGGCAGCTTTCCATATCTCTGCAAGATTTCTTCATCCCTCAACACGTCTGACTTTATGATGTCCAACGATGCATTTGGGTTTCTTCCGTCCTCTTGTGTGCCCGTGAGTAACCTTCCACGTGGATGAAGGAGATTGTGTACAGGACAATTGATTGCGGCATTGCCATTTGGCTTCACTGTCACTCAGTTGAACACGGTCCTTATCTAAGAAGGACTTCCAAGAAATGGCTAGGAGTTTTGGCTGTGAGAGGAGCAGAAAGCACATTTTCTACAGCAAATTGCTAGCTGATGCACTTTCCTCCCTGCCAAAATAGTGATTGCCATTCATCTTCCTGGGAAGAATGTAAAGACCCATTCAGAGATGCCAGGTTCAGCTGGCCTGTGGCTTTGTGTGCCTCATTTCACATGTCCAATTTCAAGGGCCACTAAAAGAGGCTCATGTTTGCCTTGCTACCCACAAGTGCTGTAGGTATTTCCAGGAGAAGAGGGAAAACATCGCTGTCCTGTGGTGTGGTAGAAATGCCACCACAACTGTGATTGTGTGAGCAAAGCCAGCCAGTGCTTTTTGGGGCAGCAGCAGCAGCTGAGAGTGTGGCAGAGCGGTTGTGATACTCTTTCTAGAGTCCTGCAAACATTGTTCCCGAAACAAGCCACAGCTTTGCAAATGTGCCCGAAGAAAATGCAAAGAGAACTGGGGTGTGAAAATCAAAGACTGTTTATCTGTAGAAGAAAAGGAACAAGAATGAACTACACCACATATTTACACTGTAAGAATATTGGTAACAACAACAACAACAACCACAACAACAACAACAACAAACTATAGAACCTATTTACCTGAGAACAGCTCTAACAAAACTCTATGAAACGTATTTACAGACAACTTAAACAAACTCTAAAACCTCTATCCTGAACACAACAACTGTAAAACGTATGTACAGCAGGGTGGCATCTGTGTCTGTGATGTCCCTAAGTCCTGGAAGAAAAACAAGTAGCACGGTCAGTGCAGTCAGGCACGGAAGGGTGTTCCATGTGCTGCCGGGCTGGGACACTGGCCCAGTGGGACTCTGCTGCCAGAAGGGAGCCTGGCTGGGGGCTGTGGCCCAGGCACTGGAACAGGGCTTGTGTGGCCCACAGCAAGCCCAGGCCAGGCCAGGGATGGCCAGCAGAATCCAGTGCATGGGCTAGCGTGTCCCTGAGCAGGAAGTGCCCAGCCCGGCCCCAGGCTGGCAGCAGGGGACCCACTCTGCCTGTGGGGAGCACCTGCCTGTTCTGCTGCTGGCATCGGTCTTCATCCCAAGACCATGTCTTCCTCCTTGTCTTTTACATCAATATCCATCTCTTCAACATAATCTTTCGTTTCCACCTCCATCTCTTCCTCTGTCTCGTACATATCCACATCCATCTCTTCCTCTCCACTATCCTCTCCGTCCACTTCCATGGCTTCTTCTCTATCAGTCTGTGTATCGACGTCCGTCTCCTCCTCTCGGTCTGTGCCAGCCTGCAGAGGTAGCAAAATTTCCCACCCTGTCCCACAGAGCTCCAGCCCAGCCAGGCAGCTGCGGGGTGTCCGCCTCCGTGGAATAGTACCATAGCTCTTTTGGAACAAATGCAGACATCCTGCAGGGATGGAGAGCAAAATCCAAGCGATGGGGAGCTTTGGGGACTGCTGGGGGAATCAGGGAGCAGGTGGCAACAAGGTGACAGGGGTAGGCTTGGAGCAGGGTGAATGAAGAGCGTGCTGGCACAAGGAGCCAAGGGTTGTGTTGTGGCCGTTGCTGGATGCTGGAAGTTCTAGCTGGAGCGTGCACTGTGACATCACCGCCAGGAGTTCAGGCCCAGGCTGAAGTGGACAACGGAGACCGTAGAATGAATGATGGAATCCCTGGGTGCTTGGGCTTGGAAGGGACCCTAAAGACCATCTTGTTCCAAGCGGAGCGATCTTCCCCTAGAATAGGTTGCTCAGAGCCCCGCTCCCAGCTGGCCTTGGATGTTGCCAAGGATGGAGCATCCCCAGCCTCTGTGCACAGCCTGGGCCAGTGGCCCAGCAGCCGGAGTGGAAAAGAGCAGCTTCATTAGATCCAACTTCAAGCTCACTCCTGCAGCTGAAAGGCTTCTCCTCCCTGTGCCCATCTTTCCTAGAGCTGCAGGGAGGCCTCGCCAGCCCCCTTCTCTTTCCAGGCTGAGCATCCCCAGCCCCACACGGACAGCAGTCCGATGCGTGGCAGTCAAGGCTAAAGGGTAGCAAATGGCTACATCAGGAAGTGAGAGATGGAAGCTTTTGGAGATGGAAGCTTTACCTCTAAATGTAGAAAAGAAAGAGAAGTGGAGGGGGAAATGGTGGGACTCTGGCTCTGTTCTAACTGGCGAAGATTTTCTTTTCTTCTTTTCTGTCGTGCTAACCCAAGTTTTGTTGTTTGAAAGGAGGTTTAGCAAAATATCCATCGTCTTCTCCACTGCTGAAACACTGAACAACACCTGGGCAGGCTGAGGATGCAGAGCAAAACCTGCAAATATCTACTGCTGATCGTGATCCTGGGGAATGCAGCTAAAGCCAGCCAAAAGCAATTTCTGGAAAGTCAAGCCTGCTTTACGTTTTCTGGAGTTTAGTTGTGCCAACTTCACCAGTCATTTCTAAAAAAGGAAAAGAAACTCCAAGCAAAACAGAGAAAAACACAAAGAAACCAACCCAAAGAAACCAATCAAACAAACAGATAAAACACCCCCAATCAAACCAAAGGCAATGAGAAGTTAGGACTAGTTGTAAGGATATCACAGCAGGCGAATGGCTGCTTCCTACTTGGATCACCATCCAAAGCCACGTAGAACAACTTCTCCAAAACATATCCAACAGCAGAAATGGAAAAAGTGATCCATGGCAGCTCTGCATTGTGGTGAAGGATGAGCATGCAGTGGTCCAGATGCAGCATTGCCCACCCTCCAGGCGGCTCTTTGCTCTGCTGAAAGACTCTTGCAGGACAGTGGCCCCTCTCCATGCAATGGAAATCATTGCCACAGCTCTCAGTTGAGGCACTGGCATTTCCAGAGCCAGATTCAGGCACAATCCTACTGCCTGCTGAGCATCTGGGAAAGGTGCTGAGCATCTTCAGGCCTAGAAGCACAAAAGAGCTCAGGCTCTCCCCGAACTGGGTTTTCAGGGCAGCTTTCCATATCTCTGCAAGATTTCTTCATCCCTCAACACGTCTGACTTTATGATGTCCAACGATGCATTTGGGTTTCTTCCGTCCTCTTGTGTGCCCGTGAGTAACCTTCCACGTGGATGAAGGAGATTGTGTACAGGACAATTGATTGCGGCATTGCCATTTGGCTTCACTGTCACTCAGTTGAACACGGTCCTTATCTAAGAAGGACTTCCAAGAAATGGCTAGGAGTTTTGGCTGTGAGAGGAGCAGAAAGCACATTTTCTACAGCAAATTGCTAGCTGATGCACTTTCCTCCCTGCCAAAATAGTGATTGCCATTCATCTTCCTGGGAAGAATGTAAAGACCCATTCAGAGATGCCAGGTTCAGCTGGCCTGTGGCTTTGTGTGCCTCATTTCACATGTCCAATTTCAAGGGCCACTAAAAGAGGCTCATGTTTGCCTTGCTACCCACAAGTGCTGTAGGTATTTCCAGGAGAAGAGGGAAAACATCGCTGTCCTGTGGTGTGGTAGAAATGCCACCACAACTGTGATTGTGTGAGCAAAGCCAGCCAGTGCTTTTTGGGGCAGCAGCAGCAGCTGAGAGTGTGGCAGAGCGGTTGTGATACTCTTTCTAGAGTCCTGCAAACATTGTTCCCGAAACAAGCCACAGCTTTGCAAATGTGCCCGAAGAAAATGCAAAGAGAACTGGGGTGTGAAAATCAAAGACTGTTTATCTGTAGAAGAAAAGGAACAAGAATGAACTACACCACATATTTACACTGTAAGAATATTGGTAACAACAACAACAACAACCACAACAACAACAACAACAAACTATAGAACCTATTTACCTGAGAACAGCTCTAACAAAACTCTATGAAACGTATTTACAGACAACTTAAACAAACTCTAAAACCTCTATCCTGAACACAACAACTGTAAAACGTATGTACAGCAGGGTGGCATCTGTGTCTGTGATGTCCCTAAGTCCTGGAAGAAAAACAAGTAGCACGGTCAGTGCAGTCAGGCACGGAAGGGTGTTCCATGTGCTGCCGGGCTGGGACACTGGCCCAGTGGGACTCTGCTGCCAGAAGGGAGCCTGGCTGGGGGCTGTGGCCCAGGCACTGGAACAGGGCTTGTGTGGCCCACAGCAAGCCCAGGCCAGGCCAGGGATGGCCAGCAGAATCCAGTGCATGGGCTAGCGTGTCCCTGAGCAGGAAGTGCCCAGCCCGGCCCCAGGCTGGCAGCAGGGGCCCCACTCTGCCTGTGGGGAGCACCTGCCTGTTCTGCTGCTGGCATCGGTCTTCATCCCAAGACCATGTCTTCCTCCTTGTCTTTTAGATCAATATCCATCTCTTCAACATAATCTTTCGTTTCCACCTCCATCTCTTCCTCTGTCTCGTACATATCCACATCCATCTCTTCCTCTCCACTATCCTCTCCGTCCACTTCCATGGCTTCTTCTCTATCAGTCTGTGTATCGACGTCCGTCTCCTCCTCTCCGTCTGTGCCAGCCTGCAGAGGTAGCAAAATTTCCCAGCCTGTCCCACAGAGCTCCAGCCCAGCCAGGCAGCTGCGGGGTGTCCGCCTCCGTGGAATAGTACCATACCTCTTTTGGAACAAATGCAGACATCCTGCAGGGATGGAGAGCAAAATCCAAGCGATGGGGAGCTTTGGGGACTGCTGGGGGAATCAGGGAGCAGGTGGCAACAAGGTGACAGGGGTAGGCTTGGAGCAGGGTGAATGAAGAGCGTGCTGGCACAAGGAGCCAAGGGTTGTGTTGTGGCCGTTGCTGGATGCTGGAAGTTCTAGCTGGAGCGTGCACTGTGACATCACCGCCAGGAGTTCAGGCCCAGGCTGAAGTGGACAACGGAGACCGTAGAATGAATGATGGAATCCCTGGGTGCTTGGGCTTGGAAGGGACCCTAAAGACCATCTTGTTCCAAGCGGAGCGATCTTCCCCTAGAATAGGTTGCTCAGAGCCCCGCTCCCAGCTGGCCTTGGATGTTGCCAAGGATGGAGCATCCCCAGCCTCTGTGCACAGCCTGGGCCAGTGGCCCAGCAGCCGGAGTGGAAAAGAGCAGCTTCATTAGATCCAACTTCAAGCTCACTCCTGCAGCTGAAAGGCTTCTCCTCCCTGTGCCCATCTTTCCTAGAGCTGCAGGGAGGCCTCGCCAGCCCCCTTCTCTTTCCAGGCTGAGCATCCCCAGCCCCACACGGACAGCAGTCCGATGCGTGGCAGTCAAGGCTAAAGGGTAGCAAATGGCTACATCAGGAAGTGAGAGATGGAAGCTTTTGGAGATGGAAGCTTTACCTCTAAATGTAGAAAAGAAAGAGAAGTGGAGGGGGAAATGGTGGGACTCTGGCTCTGTTCTAACTGGCGAAGATTTTCTTTTCTTCTTTTCTGTCGTGCTAACCCAAGTTTTGTTGTTTGAAAGGAGGTTTAGCAAAATATCCATCGTCTTCTCCACTGCTGAAACACTGAACAACACCTGGGCAGGCTGAGGATGCAGAGCAAAACCTGCAAATATCTACTGCTGATCGTGATCCTGGGGAATGCAGCTAAAGCCAGCCAAAAGCAATTTCTGGAAAGTCAAGCCTGCTTTACGTTTTCTGGAGTTTAGTTGTGCCAACTTCACCAGTCATTTCTAAAAAAGGAAAAGAAACTCCAAGCAAAACAGAGAAAAACACAAAGAAACCAACCCAAAGAAACCAATCAAACAAACAGATAAAACACCCCCAATCAAACCAAAGGCAATGAGAAGTTAGGACTAGTTGTAAGGATATCACAGCAGGCGAATGGCTGCTTCCTACTTGGATCACCATCCAAAGCCACGTAGAACAACTTCTCCAAAACATATCCAACAGCAGAAATGGAAAAAGTGATCCATGGCAGCTCTGCATTGTGGTGAAGGATGAGCATGCAGTGGTCCAGATGCAGCATTGCCCACCCTCCAGGCGGCTCTTTGCTCTGCTGAAAGACTCTTGCAGGACAGTGGCCCCTCTCCATGCAATGGAAATCATTGCCACAGCTCTCAGTTGAGGCACTGGCATTTCCAGAGCCAGATTCAGGCACAATCCTACTGCCTGCTGAGCATCTGGGAAAGGTGCTGAGCATCTTCAGGCCTAGAAGCACAAAAGAGCTCAGGCTCTCCCCGAACTGGGTTTTCAGGGCAGCTTTCCATATCTCTGCAAGATTTCTTCATCCCTCAACACGTCTGACTTTATGATGTCCAACGATGCATTTGGGTTTCTTCCGTCCTCTTGTGTGCCCGTGAGTAACCTTCCACGTGGATGAAGGAGATTGTGTACAGGACAATTGATTGCGGCATTGCCATTTGGCTTCACTGTCACTCAGTTGAACACGGTCCTTATCTAAGAAGGACTTCCAAGAAATGGCTAGGAGTTTTGGCTGTGAGAGGAGCAGAAAGCACATTTTCTACAGCAAATTGCTAGCTGATGCACTTTCCTCCCTGCCAAAATAGTGATTGCCATTCATCTTCCTGGGAAGAATGTAAAGACCCATTCAGAGATGCCAGGTTCAGCTGGCCTGTGGCTTTGTGTGCCTCATTTCACATGTCCAATTTCAAGGGCCACTAAAAGAGGCTCATGTTTGCCTTGCTACCCACAAGTGCTGTAGGTATTTCCAGGAGAAGAGGGAAAACATCGCTGTCCTGTGGTGTGGTAGAAATGCCACCACAACTGTGATTGTGTGAGCAAAGCCAGCCAGTGCTTTTTGGGGCAGCAGCAGCAGCTGAGAGTGTGGCAGAGCGGTTGTGATACTCTTTCTAGAGTCCTGCAAACATTGTTCCCGAAACAAGCCACAGCTTTGCAAATGTGCCCGAAGAAAATGCAAAGAGAACTGGGGTGTGAAAATCAAAGACTGTTTATCTGTAGAAGAAAAGGAACAAGAATGAACTACACCACATATTTACACTGTAAGAATATTGGTAACAACAACAACAACAACCACAACAACAACAACAACAAACTATAGAACCTATTTACCTGAGAACAGCTCTAACAAAACTCTATGAAACGTATTTACAGACAACTTAAACAAACTCTAAAACCTCTATCCTGAACACAACAACTGTAAAACGTATGTACAGCAGGGTGGCATCTGTGTCTGTGATGTCCCTAAGTCCTGGAAGAAAAACAAGTAGCACGGTCAGTGCAGTCAGGCACGGAAGGGTGTTCCATGTGCTGCCGGGCTGGGACACTGGCCCAGTGGGACTCTGCTGCCAGAAGGGAGCCTGGCTGGGGGCTGTGGCCCAGGCACTGGAACAGGGCTTGTGTGGCCCACAGCAAGCCCAGGCCAGGCCAGGGATGGCCAGCAGAATCCAGTGCATGGGCTAGCGTGTCCCTGAGCAGGAAGTGCCCAGCCCGGCCCCAGGCTGGCAGCAGGGGCCCCACTCTGCCTGTGGGGAGCACCTGCCTGTTCTGCTGCTGGCATCGGTCTTCATCCCAAGACCATGTCTTCCTCCTTGTCTTTTACATCAATATCCATCTCTTCAACATAATCTTTCGTTTCCACCTCCATCTCTTCCTCTGTCTCGTACATATCCACATCCATCTCTTCCTCTCCACTATCCTCTCCGTCCACTTCCATGGCTTCTTCTCTATCAGTCTGTGTATCGACGTCCGTCTCCTCCTCTCCGTCTGTGCCAGCCTGCAGAGGTAGCAAAATTTCCCAGCCTGTCCCACAGAGCTCCAGCCCAGCCAGGCAGCTGCGGGGTGTCCGCCTCCGTGGAATAGTACCATACCTCTTTTGGAACAAATGCAGACATCCTGCAGGGATGGAGAGCAAAATCCAAGCGATGGGGAGCTTTGGGGACTGCTGGGGGAATCAGGGAGCAGGTGGCAACAAGGTGACAGGGGTAGGCTTGGAGCAGGGTGAATGAAGAGCGTGCTGGCACAAGGAGCCAAGGGTTGTGTTGTGGCCGTTGCTGGATGCTGGAAGTTCTAGCTGGAGCGTGCACTGTGACATCACCGCCAGGAGTTCAGGCCCAGGCTGAAGTGGACAACGGAGACCGTAGAATGAATGATGGAATCCCTGGGTGCTTGGGCTTGGAAGGGACCCTAAAGACCATCTTGTTCCAAGCGGAGCGATCTTCCCCTAGAATAGGTTGCTCAGAGCCCCGCTCCCAGCTGGCCTTGGATGTTGCCAAGGATGGAGCATCCCCAGCCTCTGTGCACAGCCTGGGCCAGTGGCCCAGCAGCCGGAGTGGAAAAGAGCAGCTTCATTAGATCCAACTTCAAGCTCACTCCTGCAGCTGAAAGGCTTCTCCTCCCTGTGCCCATCTTTCCTAGAGCTGCAGGGAGGCCTCGCCAGCCCCCTTCTCTTTCCAGGCTGAGCATCCCCAGCCCCACACGGACAGCAGTCCGATGCGTGGCAGTCAAGGCTAAAGGGTAGCAAATGGCTACATCAGGAAGTGAGAGATGGAAGCTTTTGGAGATGGAAGCTTTACCTCTAAATGTAGAAAAGAAAGAGAAGTGGAGGGGGAAATGGTGGGACTCTGGCTCTGTTCTAACTGGCGAAGATTTTCTTTTCTTCTTTTCTGTCGTGCTAACCCAAGTTTTGTTGTTTGAAAGGAGGTTTAGCAAAATATCCATCGTCTTCTCCACTGCTGAAACACTGAACAACACCTGGGCAGGCTGAGGATGCAGAGCAAAACCTGCAAATATCTACTGCTGATCGTGATCCTGGGGAATGCAGCTAAAGCCAGCCAAAAGCAATTTCTGGAAAGTCAAGCCTGCTTTACGTTTTCTGGAGTTTGCTTGTGCCAACTTCGCCAGTCATTTCTAAAAAAGGAAAAGAAACTCCAAGCAAAAGAGAGAAAAACACAAAGAAACCAACCCAAAGAAACCAATCAAACAAACAGATAAAACACCCCCAATCAAACCAAAGGCAATGAGAAGTTAGGACTAGTTGTAAGGATATCACAGCAGGCGAATGGCTGCTTCCTACTTGGATCACCATCCAAAGCCACCTAGAACAACTTCTCCAAAACATTTCCAACAGGACAAATGGAAAAAGTGATCCATGGCAGCTCTGCATTGTGGTGAAGGATGAGCATGCAGTGGTCCAGATGCAGCATTGCCCACCCTCCAGGCGGCTCTTTGCTCTGCTGAAAGACTCTTGCAGGACAGTGGCCCCTCTCCATGCAATGGAAATCATTGCCACAGCTCTCAGTTGAGGCACTGGCATTTCCAGAGCCAGATTCAGGCACAATCCTACTGCCTGCTGAGCATCTGGGAAAGGTGCTGAGCATCTTCAGGCCTAGAAGCACAAAAGAGCTCAGGCTCTCCCCGAACTGGGTTTTCAGGGCAGCTTTCCATATCTCTGCAAGATTTCTTCATCCCTCAACACGTCTGACTTTATGATGTCCAACGATGCATTTGGGTTTCTTCCGTCCTCTTGTGTGCCCGTGAGTAACCTTCCACGTGGATGAAGGAGATTGTGTACAGGACAATTGATTGCGGCATTGCCATTTGGCTTCACTGTCACTCAGTTGAACACGGTCCTTATCTAAGAAGGACTTCCAAGAAATGGGTAGGAGTTTTGGCTGTGAGAGGAGCAGAAAGCACATTTTCTACAGCAAATTGCTAGCTGATGCACTTTCCTCCCTGCCAAAATAGTGATTGCCATTCATCTTCCTGGGAAGAATGTAAAGACCCATTCAGAGATGCCAGGTTCAGCTGGCCTGTGGCTTTGTGTGCCTCATTTCACATGTCCAATTTCAAGGGCCACTAAAAGAGGCTCATGTTTGCCTTGCTACCCACAAGTGCTGTAGGTATTTCCAGGAGAAGAGGGAAAACATCGCTGTCCTGTGGTGTGGTAGAAATGCCACCACAACTGTGATTGTGTGAGCAAAGCCAGCCAGTGCTTTTTGGGGCAGCAGCAGCAGCTGAGAGTGTGGCAGAGCGGTTGTGATACTCTTTTTAGAGTCCTGCAAACATTGTTCCCGAAACAAGCCACAGCTTTGCAAATGTGCCCGAAGAAAATGCAAAGAGAACTGGGGTGTGAAAATCAAAGACTGTTTATCTGTAGAAGAAAAGGAACAAGAATGAACTACACCACATATTTACACTGTAAGAATATTGGTAACAACAACAACAACAACCACCACAACAACAACAAACTATAGAACCTATTTACCTGAGAAGAGCTCTAACAAAACTCTATGAAACGTATTTACAGACAACTTAAACAAACTCTAAAACCTCTATCCTGAACACAACAACTGTAAAACGTATGTACAGCAGGGTGGCATCTGTGTCTGTGATGTCCCTAAGTCCTGGAAGAAAAACAAGTAGCACGGTCAGTGCAGTCAGGCACGGAAGGGTGTTCCATGTGCTGCCGGGCTGGGACACTGGCCCAGTGGGACTCTGCTGCCAGAAGGGAGCCTGGCTGGGGGCTGTGGCCCAGGCACTGGAACAGGGCTTGTGTGGCCCACAGCAAGCCCAGGCCAGGCCAGGGATGGCCAGCAGAATCCAGTGCATGGGCTAGCGTGTCCCTGAGCAGGAAGTGCCCAGCCCGGCCCCAGGCTGGCAGCAGGGGCCCCACTCTGCCTGTGGGGAGCACCTGCCTGTTCTGCTGCTGGCATCGGTCTTCATCCCAAGACCATGTCTTCCTCCTTGTCTTTTAGATCAATATCCATCTCTTCAACATAATCTTTCGTTTCCACCTCCATCTCTTCCTCTGTCTCGTACATATCCACATCCATCTCTTCCTCTCCACTATCCTCTCCGTCCACTTCCATGGCTTCTTCTCTATCAGTCTGTGTATCGACGTCCGTCTCCTCCTCTCCGTCTGTGCCAGCCTGCAGAGGTAGCAAAATTTCCCAGCCTGTCCCACAGAGCTCCAGCCCAGCCAGGCAGCTGCGGGGTGTCCGCCTCCGTGGAATAGTACCATACCTCTTTTGGAACAAATGCAGACATCCTGCAGGGATGGAGAGCAAAATCCAAGCGATGGGGAGCTTTGGGGACTGCTGGGGGAATCAGGGAGCAGGTGGCAACAAGGTGACAGGGGTAGGCTTGGAGCAGGGTGAATGAAGAGCGTGCTGGCACAAGGAGCCAAGGGTTGTGTTGTGGCCGTTGCTGGATGCTGGAAGTTCTAGCTGGAGCGTGCACTGTGACATCACCGCCAGGAGTTCAGGCCCAGGCTGAAGTGGACAACGGAGACCGTAGAATGAATGATGGAATCCCTGGGTGCTTGGGCTTGGAAGGGACCCTAAAGACCATCTTGTTCCAAGCGGAGCGATCTTCCCCTAGAATAGGTTGCTCAGGGCCCCGCTCCCAGCTGGCCTTGGATGTTGCCAAGGATGGAGCATCCCCAGCCTCTGTGCACAGCCTGGGCCAGTGGCCCAGCAGCCGGAGTGGAAAAGAGCAGCTTCATTAGATCCAACTTCAAGCTCACTCCTGCAGCTGAAAGGCTTCTCCTCCCTGTGCCCATCTTTCCTAGAGCTGCAGGGAGGCCTCGCCAGCCCCCTTCTCTTTCCAGGCTGAGCATCCCCAGCCCCACACGGACAGCAGTCCGATGCGTGGCAGTCAAGGCTAAAGGGTAGCAAATGGCTACATCAGGAAGTGAGAGATGGAAGCTTTTGGAGATGGAAGCTTTACCTCTAAATGTAGAAAAGAAAGAGAAGTGGAGGGGGAAATGGTGGGACTCTGGCTCTGTTCTAACTGGCGAAGATTTTCTTTTCTTCTTTTCTGTCGTGCTAACCCAAGTTTTCTTGTTTGAAAGGAGGTTTAGCAAAATATCCATCGTCTTCTCCACTGCTGAAACACTGAACAACACCTGGGCAGGCTGAGGATGCAGAGCAAAACCTGCAAATATCTACTGCTGATCGTGATCCTGGGGAATGCAGCTAAAGCCAGCCAAAAGCAATTTCTGGAAAGTCAAGCCTGCTTTACGTTTTCTGGAGTTTAGTTGTGCCAACTTCACCAGTCATTTCTAAAAAAGGAAAAGAAACTCCAAGCAAAACAGAGAAAAACACAAAGAAACCAACCCAAAGAAACCAATCAAACAAACAGATAAAACACCCCCAATCAAACCAAAGGCAATGAGAAGTTAGGACTAGTTGTAAGGATATCACAGCAGGCGAATGGCTGCTTCCTACTTGGATCACCATCCAAAGCCACGTAGAACAACTTCTCCAAAACATATCCAACAGCAGAAATGGAAAAAGTGATCCATGGCAGCTCTGCATTGTGGTGAAGGATGAGCATGCAGTGGTCCAGATGCAGCATTGCCCACCCTCCAGGCGGCTCTTTGCTCTGCTGAAAGACTCTTGCAGGACAGTGGCCCCTCTCCATGCAATGGAAATCATTGCCACAGCTCTCAGTTGAGGCACTGGCATTTCCAGAGCCAGATTCAGGCACAATCCTACTGCCTGCTGAGCATCTGGGAAAGGTGCTGAGCATCTTCAGGCCTAGAAGCACAAAAGAGCTCAGGCTCTCCCCAAACTGGGTTTTCAGGGCAGCTTTCCATATCTCTGCAAGATTTCTTCATCCCTCAACACGTCTGACTTTATGATGTCCAACGATGCATTTGGGTTTCTTCCGTCCTCTTGTGTGCCCGTGAGTAACCTTCCACGTGGATGAAGGAGATTGTGTACAGGACAATTGATTGCGGCATTGCCATTTGGCTTCACTGTCACTCAGTTGAACACGGTCCTTATCTAAGAAGGACTTCCAAGAAATGGGTAGGAGTTTTGGCTGTGAGAGGAGCAGAAAGCACATTTTCTACAGCAAATTGCTAGCTGATGCACTTTCCTCCCTGCCAAAATAGTGATTGCCATTCATCTTCCTGGGAAGAATGTAAAGACCCATTCAGAGATGCCAGGTTCAGCTGGCCTGTGGCTTTGTGTGCCTCATTTCACATGTCCAATTTCAAGGGCCACTAAAAGAGGCTCATGTTTGCCTTGCTACCCACAAGTGCTGTAGGTATTTCCAGGAGAAGAGGGAAAACATCGCTGTCCTGTGGTGTGGTAGAAATGCCACCACAACTGTGATTGTGTGAGCAAAGCCAGCCAGTGCTTTTTGGGGCAGCAGCAGCAGCTGAGAGTGTGGCAGAGCGGTTTTGATACTCTTTTTAGAGTCCTGCAAACATTGTTCCCGAAACAAGCCACAGCTTTGCAAATGTGCCCGAAGAAAATGCAAAGAGAACTGGGGTGTGAAAATCAAAGACTGTTTATCTGTAGAAGAAAAGGAACAAGAATGAACTACACCACATATTTACACTGTAAGAATATTGGTAACAACCACAACAACAACAACAACAAACTATAGAACCTATTTACCTGAGAAGAGCTCTAACAAAACTCTATGAAACGTATTTACAGACAACTTAAACAAACTCTAAAACCTCTATCCTGAACACAACAACTGTAAAACGTATGTACAGCAGGGTGGCATCTGTGTCTGTGATGTCCCTAAGTCCTGGAAGAAAAACAAGTAGCACGGTCAGTGCAGTCAGGCACGGAAGGGTGTTCCATGTGCTGCCGGGCTGGGACACTGGCCCAGTGGGACTCTGCTGCCAGAAGGGAGCCTGGCTGGGGGCTGTGGCCCAGGCACTGGAACAGGGCTTGTGTGGCCCACAGCAAGCCCAGGCCAGGCCAGGGATGGCCAGCAGAATCCAGTGCATGGGCTAGCGTGTCCCTGAGCAGGAAGTGCCCAGCCCGGCCCCAGGCTGGCAGCAGGGGCCCCACTCTGCCTGTGGGGAGCACCTGCCTGTTCTGCTGCTGGCATCGGTCTTCATCCCAAGACCATGTCTTCCTCCTTGTCTTTTAGATCAATATCCATCTCTTCAATATAATCTTTCGTTTCCACCTCCATCTCTTCCTCTGTCTCGTACATATCCACATCCATCTCTTCCTCTCCAGTATCCTCTCCGTCCACTTCCATGGCTTCTTCTCTATCAGTCTGTGTATCGACGTCCGTCTCCTCCTCTCTGTCTGTGCCAGCCTGCAGAGGTAGCAAAATTTCCCACCCTGTCCCACAGAGCTCCAGCCCAGCCAGGCAGCTGCGGGGTGTCCGCCTCCGTGGAATAGTACCATAGCTCTTTTGGAACAAATGCAGACATCCTGCAGGGATGGAGAGCAAAATCCAAGCGATGGGGAGCTTTGGGGACTGCTGGGGGAATCAGGGAGCAGGTGGCAACAAGGTGACAGGGGTAGGCTTGGAGCAGGGTGAATGAAGAGCGTGCTGGCACAAGGAGCCAAGGGTTGTGTTGTGGCCGTTGCTGGATGCTGGAAGTTCTAGCTGGAGCGTGCACTGTGACATCACCGCCAGGAGTTGAGGCCCAGGCTGAAGTGGACAACGGAGACCGTAGAATGAATGATGGAATCCCTGGGTGCTTGGGCTTGGAAGGGACCCTAAAGACCATCTTGTTCCAAGCGGAGCGATCTTCCCCTAGAATAGGTTGCTCAGAGCCCCGCTCCCAGCTGGCCTTGGATGTTGCCAAGGATGGAGCATCCCCAGCCTCTGTGCACAGCCTGGGCCAGTGCCCCAGCAGCCGGAGTGGAAAAGAGCAGCTTCATTAGATCCAACTTCAAGCTCACTCCTGCAGTTGAAAGGCTTCTCCTCCCTGTGCCCATCTTTCCTAGAGCTGCAGGGAGGCCTCGCCAGCCCCCTTCTCTTTCCAGGCTGAGCATCCCCAGCCCCACACGGACAGCGGTCCGATGCGTGGCAGTCAAGGCTAAAGGGTAGCAAATGGCTACATCAGGAAGTGAGAGATGGAAGCTTTTGAAGATGGAAGCTTTACCTCTAAATGTAGAAAAGAAAGAAAAGTGGAGGGGGAAATGGTGGGACTCTGGCTCTGTTCTAACTGGCGAAGATTTTCTTTTCTTCTTTTCTGTCGTGCTAACCCAAGTTTTGTTGTTTGAAAGGAGGTTTAGCAAAATATCCATCGTCTTCTCCACTGCTGAAACACTGAACAACACCTGGGCAGGCTGAGGATGCAGAGCAAAACCTGCAAATATCTACTGCTGATCGTGATCCTGGGGAATGCAGCTAAAGCCAGCCAAAAGCAATTTCTGGAAAGTCAAGCCTGCTTTACGTTTTCTGGAGTTTAGTTGTGCCAACTTCACCAGTCATTTCTAAAAAAGGAAAAGAAACTCCAAGCAAAAGAGAGAAAAACACAAAGAAACCAACCCAAAGAAACCAATCAAACAAACAGATAAAACACCCCCAATCAAACCAAAGGCAATGAGAAGTTAGGACTAGTTGTAAGGATATCACAGCAGGCGAATGGCTGCTTCCTACTTGGATCACCATCCAAAGCCACCTAGAACAACTTCTCCAAAACATATCCAACAGGAGAAATGGAAAAAGTGATCCATGGCAGCTCTGCATTGTGGTGAAGGATGAGCATGCAGTGGTACAGATTGCCCACCCTCCAGGCTGCTGTTTGCTCTGCTGAAAGACTCTTGCAGGACTGTGGCCCCTCTCCATGCAATGGAAATCATTGCCACAGCTCTCAGTTGAGGCACTGGCATTTCCAGAGCCAGATTCAGGCACAATCCTACTGCCTGCTGAGCATCTGGGAAAGGTGCTGAGCATCTTCAGGCCTAGAAGCACAAAAGAGCTCAGGCTCTCCCCGAACTGGGTTTTCAGGGCAGCTTTCCATATCTCTGCAAGATTTCTTCATCCCTCAACACGTCTGACTTTATGATGTCCAACGATGCATTTGGGTTTCTTCCGTCCTCTTGTGTGCCCGTGAGTAACCTTCCACGTGGATGAAGGAGATTGTGTACAGGACAATTGATTGCGGCATTGCCATTTGGCTTCACTGTCACTCAGTTGAACACGGTCCTTATCTAAGAAGGACTTCCAAGAAATGGGTAGGAGTTTTGGCTGTGAGAGGAGCAGAAAGCACATTTTCTACAGCAAATTGCTAGCTGATGCACTTTCCTCCCTGCCAAAATAGTGATTGCCATTCATCTTCCTGGGAAGAATGTAAAGACCCATTCAGAGATGCCAGGTTCAGCTGGCCTGTGGCTTTGTGTGCCTCATTTCACATGTCCAATTTCAAGGGCCACTAAAAGAGGCTCATGTTTGCCTTGCTACCCACAAGTGCTGTAGGTATTTCCAGGAGAAGAGGGAAAACATCGCTGTCCTGTGGTGTGGTAGAAATGCCACCACAACTGTGATTGTGTGAGCAAAGCCAGCCAGTGCTTTTTGGGGCAGCAGCAGCAGCTGAGAGTGTGGCAGAGCGGTTGTGATACTCTTTCTAGAGTCCTGCAAACATTGTTCCCGAAACAAGCCACAGCTTTGCAAATGTGCCCGAAGAAAATGCAAAGAGAACTGGGGTGTGAAAATCAAAGACTGTTTATCTGTAGAAGAAAAGGAACAAGAATGAACTACACCACATATTTACACTGTAAGAATATTGGTAACAACAACAACAACAACCACAACAACAACAACAACAAACTATAGAACCTATTTACCTGAGAAGAGCTCTAACAAAACTCTATGAAACGTATTTACAGACAACTTAAACAAACTCTAAAACCTCTATCCTGAACACAACAACTGTAAAACGTATGTACAGCAGGGTGGCATCTGTGTCTGTGATGTCCCTAAGTCCTGGAAGAAAAACAAGTAGCACGGTCAGTGCAGTCAGGCACGGAAGGGTGTTCCATGTGCTGCCGGGCTGGGACACTGGCCCAGTGGGACTCTGCTGCCAGAAGGGAGCCTGGCTGGGGGCTGTGGCCCAGGCACTGGAACAGGGCTTGTGTGGCCCACAGCAAGCCCAGGCCAGGCCAGGGATGGCCAGCAGAATCCAGTGCATGGGCTAGCGTGTCCCTGAGCAGGAAGTGCCCAGCCCGGCCCCAGGCTGGCAGCAGGGGCCCCACTCTGCCTGTGGGGAGCACCTGCCTGTTCTGCTGCTGGCATCGGTCTTCATCCCAAGACCATGTCTTCCTCCTTGTCTTTTACATCAATATCCATCTCTTCAATATAATCTTTCGTTTCCACCTCCATCTCTTCCTCTGTCTCGTACATATCCACATCCATCTCTTCCTCTCCACTATCCTCTCCGTCCACTTCCATGGCTTCTTCTCTATCAGTCTGTGTATCGACGTCCGTCTCCTCCTCTCTGTCTGTGCCAGCCTGCAGAGGTAGCAAAATTTCCCACCCTGTCCCACAGAGCTCCAGCCCAGCCAGGCAGCTGCGGGGTGTCCGCCTCCGTGGAATAGTACCATACCTCTTTTGGAACAAATGCAGACATCCTGCAGGGATGGAGAGCAAAATCCAAGCGATGGGGAGCTTTGGGGACTGCTGGGGGAATCAGGGAGCAGGTGGCAACAAGGTGACAGGGGTAGGCTTGGAGCAGGGTGAATGAAGAGCGTGCTGGCACAAGGAGCCAAGGGTTGTGTTGTGGCCGTTGCTGGATGCAGGAAGTTCTAGCTGGAGCGTGCACTGTGACATCACCGCCAGGAGTTCAGGCCCAGGCTGAAGTGGACAACGGAGACCGTAGAATGAATGATGGAATCCCTGGGTGCTTGGGCTTGGAAGGGACCCTAAAGACCATCTTGTTCCAAGCGGAGCGATCTTCCCCTAGAATAGGTTGCTCAGAGCCCCGCTCCCAGCTGGCCTTGGATGTTGCCAAGGATGGAGCATCCCCAGCCTCTGTGCACAGCCTGGGCCAGTGGCCCAGCAGCCGGAGTGGAAAAGAGCAGCTTCATTAGATCCAACTTCAAGCTCACTCCTGCAGCTGAAAGGCTTCTCCTCCCTGTGCCCATCTTTCCTAGAGCTGCAGGGAGGCCTCGCCAGCCCCCTTCTCTTTCCAGGCTGAGCATCCCCAGCCCCACACGGACAGCAGTCCGATGCGTGGCAGTCAAGGCTAAAGGGTAGCAAATGGCTACATCAGGAAGTGAGAGATGGAAGCTTTTGGAGATGGAAGCTTTACCTCTAAATGTAGAAAAGAAAGAGAAGTGGAGGGGGAAATGGTGGGACTCTGGCTCTGTTCTAACTGGCGAAGATTTTCTTTTCTTCTTTTCTGTCGTGCTAACCCAAGTTTTGTTGTTTGAAAGGAGGTTTAGCAAAATATCCATCGTCTTCTCCATTGCTGAAACACTGAACAACACCTGGGCAGGCTGAGGATGCAGAGCAAAACCTGCAAATATCTACTGCTGATCGTGATCCTGGGGAATGCAGCTAAAGCCAGCCAAAAGCAATTTCTGGAAAGTCAAGCCTGCTTTACGTTTTCTGGAGTTTAGTTGTGCCAACTTCACCAGTCATTTCTAAAAAAGGAAAAGAAACTCCAAGCAAAAGAGAGAAAAACACAAAGAAACCAACCCAAAGAAACCAATCAAACAAACAGATAAAACACCCCCAATCAAACCAAAGGCAATGAGAAGTTAGGACTAGTTGTAAGGATATCACAGCAGGCGAATGGCTGCTTCCTACTTGGATCACCATCCAAAGCCACCTAGAACAACTTCTCCAAAACATTTCCAACAGGACAAATGGAAAAAGTGATCCATGGCAGCTCTGCATTGTGGTGAAGGATGAGCATGCAGTGGTCCAGATGCAGCATTGCCCACCCTCCAGGCGGCTCTTTGCTCTGCTGAAAGACTCTTGCAGGACAGTGGCCCCTCTCCATGCAATGGAAATCATTGCCACAGCTCTCAGTTGAGGCATCGGCATTTCCAGAGCCAGATTCAGGCACAATCCTACTGCCTGCTGAGCATCTGGGAAAGGTGCTGAGCATCTTCAGGCCTAGAAGCACAAAAGAGCTCAGGCTCTCCCCGAACTGGGTTTTCAGGGCAGCTTTCCATATCTCTGCAAGATTTCTTCATCCCTCAACACGTCTGACTTTATTATGTCCAACGATGCATTTGGGTTTCTTCCGTCCTCTTGTGTGCCCGTGAGTAACCTTCCACGTGGATGAAGGAGATTGTGTACAGGACAATTGATTGCGGCATTGCCATTTGGCTTCACTGTCACTCAGTTGAACACGGTCCTTATCTAAGAAGGACTTCCAAGAAATGGGTAGGAGTTTTGGCTGTGAGAGGAGCAGAAAGCACATTTTCTACAGCAAATTGCTAGCTGATGCACTTTCCTCCCTGCCAAAATAGTGATTGCCATTCATCTTCCTGGGAAGAATGTAAAGACCCATTCAGAGATGCCAGGTTCAGCTGGCCTGTGGCTTTGTGTGCCTCATTTCACATGTCCAATTTCAAGGGCCACTAAAAGAGGCTCATGTTTGCCTTGCTACCCACAAGTGCTGTAGGTATTTCCAGGAGAAGAGGGAAAACATCGCTGTCCTGTGGTGTGGTAGAAATGCCACCACAACTGTGATTGTGTGAGCAAAGCCAGCCAGTGCTTTTTGGGGCAGCAGCAGCAGCTGAGAGTGTGGCAGAGCGGTTGTGATACTCTTTTTAGAGTCCTGCAAACATTGTTCCCGAAACAAGCCACAGCTTTGCAAATGTGCCCGAAGAAAATGCAAAGAGAACTGGGGTGTGAAAATCAAAGACTGTTTATCTGTAGAAGAAAAGGAACAAGAATGAACTACACCACATATTTACACTGTAAGAATATTGGTAACAACAACAACAACAACCACCACAACAACAACAAACTATAGAACCTATTTACCTGAGAAGAGCTCTAACAAAACTCTATGAAACGTATTTACAGACAACTTAAACAAACTCTAAAACCTCTATCCTGAACACAACAACTGTAAAACGTATGTACAGCAGGGTGGCATCTGTGTCTGTGATGTCCCTAAGTCCTGGAAGAAAAACAAGTAGCACGGTCAGTGCAGTCAGGCACGGAAGGGTGTTCCATGTGCTGCCGGGCTGGGACACTGGCCCAGTGGGACTCTGCTGCCAGAAGGGAGCCTGGCTGGGGGCTGTGGCCCAGGCACTGGAACAGGGCTTGTGTGGCCCACAGCAAGCCCAGGCCAGGCCAGGGATGGCCAGCAGAATCCAGTGCATGGGCTAGCGTGTCCCTGAGCAGGAAGTGCCCAGCCCGGCCCCAGGCTGGCAGCAGGGGCCCCACTCTGCCTGTGGGGAGCACCTGCCTGTTCTGCTGCTGGCATCGGTCTTCATCCCAAGACCATGTCTTCCTCCTTGTCTTTTAGATCAATATCCATCTCTTCAACATAATCTTTCGTTTCCACCTCCATCTCTTCCTCTGTCTCGTACATATCCACATCCATCTCTTCCTCTCCACTATCCTCTCCGTCCACTTCCATGGCTTCTTCTCTATCAGTCTGTGTATCGACGTCCGTCTCCTCCTCTCCGTCTGTGCCAGCCTGCAGAGGTAGCAAAATTTCCCACCCTGTCCCACAGAGCTCCAGCCCAGCCAGGCAGCTGCGGGGTGTCCGCCTCCGTGGAATAGTACCATACCTCTTTTGGAACAAATGCAGACATCCTGCAGGGATGGAGAGCAAAATCCAAGCGATGGGGAGCTTTGGGGACTGCTGGGGGAATCAGGGAGCAGGTGGCAACAAGGTGACAGGGGTAGGCTTGGAGCAGGGTGAATGAAGAGCGTGCTGGCACAAGGAGCCAAGGGTTGTGTTGTGGCCGTTGCTGGATGCTGGAAGTTCTAGCTGGAGCGTGCACTGTGACATCACCGCCAGGAGTTCAGGCCCAGGCTGAAGTGGACAACGGAGACCGTAGAATGAATGATGGAATCCCTGGGTGCTTGGGCTTGGAAGGGACCCTAAAGACCATCTTGTTCCAAGCGGAGCGATCTTCCCCTAGAGTAGGTTGCTCAGAGCCCCGCTCCCAGCTGGCCTTGGATGTTGCCAAGGATGGAGCATCCCCAGCCTCTGTGCACAGCCTGGGCCAGTGCCCCAGCAGCCGGAGTGGAAAAGAGCAGCTTCATTAGATCCAACTTCAAGCTCACTCCTGCAGTTGAAAGGCTTCTCCTCCCTGTGCCCATCTTTCCTAGAGCTGCAGGGAGGCCTCGCCAGCCCCCTTCTCTTTCCAGGCTGAGCATCCCCAGCCCCACACGGACAGCGGTCCGATGCGTGGCAGTCAAGGCTAAAGGGTAGCAAATGGCTACATCAGGAAGTGAGAGATGGAAGCTTTTGGAGATGTGTTCGGGATAGAGATGGAAGCTTTACCTCTAAATGTAGAAAAGAAAGAGAAGTGGAGGGGGAAATGGTGGGACTCTGGCTCTGTTCTAACTGGCGAAGATTTTCTTTTCTTCTTTTCTGTCGTGCTAACCCAAGTTTTGTTGTTTGAAAGGAGGTTTAGCAAAATATCCATCGTCTTCTCCACTGCTGAAACACTGAACAACACCTGGGCAGGCTGAGGATGCAGAGCAAAACCTGCAAATATCTACTGCTGATCGTGATCCTGGGGAATGCAGCTAAAGCCAGCCAAAAGCAATTTCTGGAAAGTCAAGCCTGCTTTACGTTTTCTGGAGTTTGGTTGTGCCAACTTCACCAGTCATTTCTAAAAAAGGAAAAGAAACTCCAAGCAAAAGAGAGAAAAACACAAAGAAACCAACCCAAAGAAACCAATCAAACAAACAGATAAAACACCCCCAATCAAACCAAAGGCAATGAGAAGTTAGGACTAGTTGTAAGGATATCACAGCAGGCGAATGGCTGCTTCCTACTTGGATCACCATCCAAAGCCACCTAGAACAACTTCTCCTAAACATATCCAACAGGAGAAATGGAAAAAGTGATCCATGGCAGCTCTGCATTGTGGTGAAGGATGAGCATGCAGTGGTACAGATGCAGCATTGCCCACCCTCCAGGCTGCTGTTTGCTCTGCTGAAAGACTCTTGCAGGACTGTGGCCCCTCTCCATGCAATGGAAATCATTGCCACAGCTCTCAGTTGAGGCACTGGCATTTCCAGAGCCAGATTCAGGCACAATCCTACTGCCTGCTGAACATCTGGGAAAGCTGCTGAGCACCTTCAGGCCTAGAAGCACAAAAGAGCTCAGGCTCTCCCCAAACTGGGTTTTCAGGGCAGCTTTCCATATCTCTGCAAGATTTCTTCATCCCTCAACACGTCTGACTTTATTATGTCCAACGATGCATTTGGGTTTCTTCCGTCCTCTTGTGTGCCCGTGAGTAACCTTCCACGTGGATGAAGGAGATTGTGTACAGGACAATTGATTGCGGCATTGCCATTTGGCTTCACTGTCACTCAGTTGAACACGGTCCTTATCTAAGAAGGACTTCCAAGAAATGGCTAGGAGTTTTGGCTGTGAGAGGAGCAGAAAGCACATTTTCTACAGCAAATTGCTAGCTGATGCACTTTCCTCCCTGCCAAAATAGTGATTGCCATTCATCTTCCTGGGAAGAATGTAAAGACCCATTCAGAGATGCCAGGTTCAGCTGGCCTGTGGCTTTGTGTGCCTCATTTCACGTGTCCAATTTCAAGGGCCACTAAAAGAGGCTCATGTTTGCCTTGCTACCCACAAGTGCTGTAGGTATTTCCAGGAGAAGAGGGAAAACATCGCTGTCCTGTGGTGTGGTAGAAATGCCACCACAACTGTGATTGTGTGAGCAAAGCCAGCCAGTGCTTTTTGGGGCAGCAGCAGCAGCTGAGAGTGTGGCAGAGCGGTTTTGATACTCTTTTTAGAGTCCTGCAAGCATTGTTCCCGAAACAAGCCACAGCTTTGCAAATGTGCCCGAAGAAAATGCAAAGAGAACTGGGGTGTGAAAATCAAAGACTGTTTATCTGTAGAAGAAAAGGAACAAGAATGAACTACACCACATATTTACACTGTAAGAATATTGGTAACAACAACAACAACAACCACCACAACAACAACAAACTATAGAACCTATTTACCTGAGAACAGCTCTAACAAAACTCTATGAAACGTATTTACAGACAACTTAAACAAACTCTAAAACCTCTATCCTGAACACAACAACTGTAAAACGTATGTACAGCAGGGTGGCATCTGTGTCTGTGATGTCCCTAAGTCCTGGAAGAAAAACAAGTAGCACGGTCAGTGCAGTCAGGCACGGAAGGGTGTTCCATGTGCTGCCGGGCTGGGACACTGGCCCAGTGGGACTCTGCTGCCAGAAGGGAGCCTGGCTGGGGGCTGTGGCCCAGGCACTGGAACAGGGCTTGTGTGGCCCACAGCAAGCCCAGGCCAGGCCAGGGATGGCCAGCAGAATCCAGTGCATGGGCTAGCGTGTCCCTGAGCAGGAAGTGCCCAGCCCGGCCCCAGGCTGGCAGCAGGGGCCCCACTCTGCCTGTGGGGAGCACCTGCCTGTTCTGCTGCTGGCATCGGTCTTCATCCCAAGACCATGTCTTCCTCCTTGTCTTTTAGATCAATATCCATCTCTTCAATATAATCTTTCGTTTCCACCTCCATCTCTTCCTCTGTCTCGTACATATCCACATCCATCTCTTCCTCTCCACTATCCTCTCCGTCCACTTCCATGGCTTCTTCTCTATCAGTCTGTGTATCGACGTCCGTCTCCTCCTCTCTGTCTGTGCCAGCCTGCAGAGGTAGCAAAATTTCCCACCCTGTCCCACAGAGCTCCAGCCCAGCCAGGCAGCTGCGGGGTGTCCGCCTCTGTGGAATAGTACCATAGCTCTTTTGGAACAAATGCAGACATCCTGCAGGGATGGAGAGCAAAATCCAAGCGATGGGGAGCTTTGGGGACTGCTGGGGGAATCAGGGAGCAGGTGGCAACAAGGTGACAGGGGTAGGCTTGGAGCAGGGTGAATGAAGAGCGTGCTGGCACAAGGAGCCAAGGGTTGTGTTGTGGCCGTTGCTGGATGCTGGAAGTTCTAGCTGGAGCGTGCACTGTGACATCACCGCCAGGAGTTCAGGCCCAGGCTGAAGTGGACAACGGAGACTGTAGAATGAATGATGGAATCCCTCGGTGCTTGGGCTTGGAAGGGACCCTAAAGACCATCTTGTTCCAAGCGGAGCAATCTTCGCCCAGAAGAGGTTGCTCAGAGCCCCGCTCCCAGCTGGCCTTGGATGTTGCCAAGGATGGAGCATCCCCAGCCTCTGTGCACAGCCTGGGCCAGTGCCCCAGCAGCCGGAGTGGAAAAGAGCAGCTTCATTAGATCCAACTTCAAGCTCACTCCTGCCTTTGAAAGGCTTCTCCTCTCTGTGCCCATCTTTCCTAGAGCTGCAGGGAGGCCTCGCCAGCCCCCTTCTCTTTCCAGGCTGAGCATCCCCAGCCCCACACGGACAGCAGTCCGATGCGTGGCAGTCAAGGCTAAAGGGTAGCAAATGGCTACATCAGGAAGTGAGAGATGGAAGCTTTTGGAGATGGAAGCTTTACCTCTAAAAGTAGAAAAGAAAGAAAAGTGGAGGGGGAAATGGTGGGACTCTGGCTCTGTTCTAACTTGCAAAGATTTTCTTTTCTTCTTTTCTGTCGTGCTAACCCAAGTTTTCTTGTTTGAAAGGAGGTTTAGCAAAATATCCATCGTCTTCTCCATTGCTGAAACACTGAACAACACCTGGGCAGGCTGAGGATGCAGAGCAAAACCTGCAAATATCTACTGCTGATCGTGATCCTGGGGAATGCAGCTAAAGCCAGCCAAAAGCAATTTCTGGGAAGTCAAGCCTGCTTTACGTTTTCTGGAGTTTGGTTGTGCCAACTTCACCAGTCATTTCTAAAAAAGGAAAAGAAACTCCAAGCAAAAGAGAGAAAAACACAAAGAAACCAACCCAAAGAAACCAATCAAACAAACAGATAAAACACCCCCAATCAAACCAAAGGCAATGAGAAGTTAGGACTAGTTGTAAGGATATCACAGCAGGCGAATGGCTGCTTCCTACTTGGATCACCATCCAAAGCCACCTAGAACAACTTCTCCAAAACATATCCAACAGGACAAATGGAAAAAGTGATCCATGGCAGCTCTGCATTGTGGTGAAGGATGAGCACGCAGTGGTACAGATTGCCCACCCTCCAGGCTGCTGTTTGCTCTGCTGAAAGACTCTTGCAGGACTGTGGCCCCTCTCCATGCAATGGAAATCATTGCCACAGCTCTCAGTTGAGGCACTGGCATTTCCAGAGCCAGATTCAGGCACAATCCTACTGCCTGCTGAACATCTGGGAAAGCTGCTGAGCACCTTCAGGCCTAGAAGCACAAAAGAGCTCAGGCTCTCCCCGAACTGGGTTTTCAGGGCAGCTTTCCATATCTCTGCAAGATTTCTTCATCCCTCAACACGTCTGACTTTATTATGTCCAACGATGCATTTGGGTTTCTTCCGTCCTCTTGTGTGCCCGTGAGTAACCTTCCACGTGGATGAAGGAGATTGTGTACAGGACAATTGATTGCGGCATTGCCATTTGGCTTCACTGTCACTCAGTTGAACACGGTCCTTATCTAAGAAGGACTTCCAAGAAATGGCTAGGAGTTTTGGCTGTGAGAGGAGCAGAAAGCACATTTTCTACAGCAAATTGCTAGCTGATGCACTTTCCTCCCTGCCAAAATAGTGATTGCCATTCATCTTCCTGGGAAGAATGTAAAGACCCATTCAGAGTTGCCAGGTTCAGCTGGCCTGTGGCTTTGTGTGCCTCATTTCACATGTCCAATTTCAAGGGCCACTAAAAGAGGCTCATGTTTGCCTTGCTACCCACAAGTGCTGTAGGTATTTCCAGGAGAAGAGGGAAAACATCGCTGTCCTGTGGTGTGGTAGAAATGCCACCACAACTGTGATTGTGTGAGCAAAGCCAGCCAGTGCTTTTTGGGGCAGCAGCAGCAGCTGAGAGTGTGGCAGAGCGGTTGTGATACTCTTTTTAGAGTCCTGCAAACATTGTTCCCGAAACAACCCACAGCTTTGCAAATGTGCCCGAAGAAAATGCAAAGAGAACTGGGGTGTGAAAATCAAAGACTGTTTATCTGTAGAAGAAAAGGAACAAGAATGAACTACACCACATATTTACACTGTAAGAATATTGGTAACAACAACAACAACAACCACCACAACAACAACAAACTATAGAACCTATTTACCTGAGAACAGCTCTAACAAAACTCTATGAAACGTATTTACAGACAACTTAAACAAACTCTAAAACCTCTATCCTGAACACAACAACTGTAAAACGTATGTACAGCAGGGTGGCATCTGTGTCTGTGATGTCCCTAAGTCCTGGAAGAAAAACAAGTAGCACGGTCAGTGCAGTCAGGCACGGAAGGGTGTTCCATGTGCTGCCGGGCTGGGACACTGGCCCAGTGGGACTCTGCTGCCAGAAGGGAGCCTGGCTGGGGGCTGTGGCCCAGGCACTGGAACAGGGCTTGTGTGGCCCACAGCAAGCCCAGGCCAGGCCAGGGATGGCCAGCAGAATCCAGTGCATGGGCTAGCGTGTCCCTGAGCAGGAAGTGCCCAGCCCGGCCCCAGGCTGGCAGCAGGGGCCCCACTCTGCCTGTGGGGAGCACCTGCCTGTTCTGCTGCTGGCATCGGTCTTCATCCCAAGACCATGTCTTCCTCCTTGTCTTTTAGATCAATATCCATCTCTTCAATATAATCTTTCGTTTCCACCTCCATCTCTTCCTCTGTCTCGTACATATCCACATCCATCTCTTCCTCTCCACTATCCTCTCCGTCCACTTCCATGGCTTCTTCTCTATCAGTCTGTGTATCGACGTCCGTCTCCTCCTCTCGGTCTGTGCCAGCCTGCAGAGGTAGCAAAATTTCCCACCCTGTCCCACAGAGCTCCAGCCCAGCCAGGCAGCTGTGGGGTGTCCACCTCCGTGGAATAGTACCATAGCTCTTTTGGAACAAATGCAGACATCCTGCAGGGATGGAGAGCAAAATCCAAGCGATGGGGAGCTTTGGGGACTGCTGGGGGAATCAGGGAGCAGGTGGCAACAAGGTGACAGGGGTAGGCTTGGAGCAGGGTGAATGAAGAGCGTGCTGGCACAAGGAGCCAAGGGTTGTGTTGTGGCCGTTGCTGGATGCTGGAAGTTCTAGCTGGAGCGTGCACTGTGACATCACCGCCAGGAGTTCAGGCCCAGGCTGAAGTGGACAACAGAGACCGTAGAATGAATGATGGAATCCCTGGGTGCTTGGGCTTGGAAGGGACCCTAAAGACCATCTTGTTCCAAGCGGAGCGATCTTCGCCCAGAAGAGGTTGCTCAGAGCCCCGCTCCCAGCTGGCCTTGGATGTTGCCAAGGATGGAGCATCCCCAGCCTCTGTGCACAGCCTGGGCCAGTGCCCCAGCAGCCGGAGTGGAAAAGAGCAGCTTCATTAGATCCAACTTCAAGCTCACTCCTGCCTTTGAAAGGCTTCTCCTCTCTGTGCCCATCTTTCCTAGAGCTGCAGGGAGGCCTCGCCAGCCCCCTTCTCTTTCCAGGCTGAGCATCCCCAGCCCCACACGGACAGCAGTCCGATGCGTGGCAGTCAAGGCTAAAGGGTAGCAAATGGCTACATCAGGAAGTGAGAGATGGAAGCTTTTGGAGATGGAAGCTTTACCTCTAAAAGTAGAAAAGAAAGAAAAGTGGAGGGGGAAATGGTGGGACTCTGGCTCTGTTCTAACTGGCAAAGATTTTCTTTTCTTCTTTTCTGTCGTGCTAACCCAAGTTTTCTTGTTTGAAAGGAGGTTTAGCAAAATATCCATCGTCTTCTCCATTGCTGAAACACTGAACAACACCTGGGCAGGCTGAGGATGCAGAGCAAAACCTGCAAATATCTACTGCTGATCGTGATCCTGGGGAATGCAGCTAAAGCCAGCCAAAAGCAATTTCTGGGAAGTCAAGCCTGCTTTACGTTTTCTGGAGTTTGGTTGTGCCAACTTCACCAGTCATTTCTAAAAAAGGAAAAGAAACTCCAAGCAAAAGAGAGAAAAACACAAAGAAACCAACCCAAAGAAACCAATCAAACAAACAGATAAAACACCCCCAATCAAACCAAAGGCAATGAGAAGTTAGGACTAGTTGTAAGGATATCACAGCAGGCGAATGGCTGCTTCCTACTTGGATCACCATCCAAAGCCACCTAGAACAACTTCTCCAAAACATATCCAACAGGAGAAATGGAAAAAGTGATCCATGGCAGCTCTGCATTGTGGTGAAGGATGAGCATGCAGTGGTACAGATTGCCCACCCTCCAGGCTGCTGTTTGCTCTGCTGAAAGACTCTTGCAGGACTGTGGCCCCTCTCCATGCAATGGAAATCCTTGCCACAGCTCTCAGTTGAGGCACTGGCATTTCCAGAGCCAGATTCAGGCACAATCCTACTGCCTGCTGAACATCTGGGAAAGCTGCTGAGCACCTTCAGGCCTAGAAGCACAAAAGAGCTCAGGCTCTCCCCAAACTGGGTTTTCAGGGCAGCTTTCCATATCTCTGCAAGATTTCTTCATCCCTCAACACGTCTGACTTTATTATGTCCAACGATGCATTTGGGTTTCTTCCGTCCTCTTGTGTGCCCGTGAGTAACCTTCCACGTGGATGAAGGAGATTGTGTACAGGACAATTGATTGCGGCATTGCCATTTGGCTTCACTGTCACTCAGTTGAACACGGTCCTTATCTAAGAAGGACTTCCAAGAAATGGGTAGGAGTTTTGGCTGTGAGAGGAGCAGAAAGCACATTTTCTACAGCAAATTGCTAGCTGATGCACTTTCCTCCCTGCCAAAATAGTGATTGCCATTCATCTTCCTGGGAAGAATGTAAAGACCCATTCAGAGATGCCAGGTTCAGCTGGCCTGTGGCTTTGTGTGCCTCATTTCACATGTCCAATTTCAAGGGCCACTAAAAGAGGCTCATGTTTGCCTTGCTACCCACAAGTGCTGTAGCTATTTCCAGGAGAAGAGGGAAAACATCGCTGTCCTGTGGTGTGGTAGAAATGCCACCACAACTGTGATTGTGTGAGCAAAGCCAGCCAGTGCTTTTTGGGGCAGCAGCAGCAGCTGAGAGTGTGGCAGAGCGGTTTTGATACTCTTTTTAGAGTCCTGCAAACATTGTTCCCGAAACAAGCCACAGCTTTGCAAATGTGCCCGAAGAAAATGCAAAGAGAACTGGGGTGTGAAAATCAAACACTGTTTATCTGTAGAAGAAAAGGAACAAGAATGAACTACACCACATATTTACACTGTAAGAATATTGGTAACAACAACAACAACAACCACCACAACAACAACAACAAACTATAGAACCTATTTACCTGAGAACAGATCTAACAAAACTCTATGAAACGTATTTACAGACAACTTAAACAAACTCTAAAACCTCTATCCTGAACACAACAACTGTAAAACGTATGTACAGCAGGGTGGCATCTGTGTCTGTGATGTCCCTAAGTCCTGGAAGAAAAACAAGTAGCACGGTCAGTGCAGTCAGGCACGGAAGGGTGTTCCATGTGCTGCCGGGCTGGGACACTGGCCCAGTGGGACTCTGCTGCCAGAAGGGAGCCTGGCTGGGGGCTGTGGCCCAGGCACTGGAACAGGGCTTGTGTGGCCCACAGCAAGCCCAGGCCAGGCCAGGGATGGCCAGCAGAATCCAGTGCATGGGCTAGCGTGTCCCTGAGCAGGAAGTGCCCAGCCCGGCCCCAGGCTGGCAGCAGGGGCCCCACTCTGCCTGTGGGGAGCGCCTGCCTGTTCTGCTGCTGGCATCGGTCTTCATCCCAAGACCATGTCTTCCTCCTTGTCTTTTACATCAATATCCATCTCTTCAATAGAATCTTTCGTTTCCACCTCCATCTCTTCCTCTGTCTCGTACATATCCACATCCATCTCTTCCTCTCCAGTATCCTCTCTGTCCACTTCCATGGCTTCTTCTCTATCAGTCTGTGTATCGACGTCCGTCTCCTCCTCTCCGTCTGTGCCAGCCTGCAGAGGTAGCAAAATTTCCCACCCTGTCCCACAGAGCTCCAGCCCAGCCAGGCAGCTGCGGGGTGTCCGCCTCCGTGGAATAGTACCATAGCTCTTTTGGAACAAATGCAGACATCCTGCAGGGATGGAGAGCAAAATCCAAGCGATGGGGAGCTTTGGGGACTGCTGGGGGAATCAGGGAGCAGGTGGCAACAAGGTGACAGGGGTAGGCTTGTAGCAGGGTGAATGAAGAGCGTGCTGGCACAAGGAGCCAAGGGTTGTGTTGTGGCCGTTGCTGGATGCTGGAAGTTCTAGCTGGAGCGTGCACTGTGACATCACCGCCAGGAGTTCAGGCCCAGGCTGAAGTGGACAACAGAGACCGTAGAATGAATGATGGAATCCCTGGGTGCTTGGGCTTGGAAGGGACCCTAAAGACCATCTTGTTCCAAGCGGAGCGATCTTCGCCCAGAAGAGGTTGCTCAGAGCCCCGCTCCCAGCTGGCCTTGGATGTTGCCAAGGATGGAGCATCCCCAGCCTCTGTGCACAGCCTGGGCCAGTGCCCCAGCAGCCGGAGTGGAAAAGAGCAGCTTCATTAGATCCAACTTCAAGCTCACTCCTGCCTTTGAAAGGCTTCTCCTCTCTGTGCCCATCTTTCCTAGAGCTGCAGGGAGGCCTCGCCAGCCCCCTTCTCTTTCCAGGCTGAGCATCCCCAGCCCCACACGGACAGCAGTCCGATGCGTGGCAGTCAAGGCTAAAGGGTAGCAAATGGCTACATCAGGAAGTGAGAGATGGAAGCTTTTGGAGATGGAAGCTTTACCTCTAAAAGTAGAAAAGAAAGAAAAGTGGAGGGGGAAATGGTGGGACTCTGGCTCTGTTCTAACTGGCAAAGATTTTCTTTTCTTCTTTTCTGTCGTGCTAACCCAAGTTTTCTTGTTTGAAAGGAGGTTTAGCAAAATATCCATCGTCTTCTCCATTGCTGAAACACTGAACAACACCTGGGCAGGCTGAGGATGCAGAGCAAAACCTGCAAATATCTACTGCTGATCGTGATCCTGGGGAATGCAGCTAAAGCCAGCCAAAAGCAATTTCTGGGAAGTCAAGCCTGCTTTACGTTTTCTGGAGTTTGGTTGTGCCAACTTCACCAGTCATTTCTAAAAAAGGAAAAGAAACTCCAAGCAAAAGAGAGAAAAACACAAAGAAACCAACCCAAAGAAACCAATCAAACAAACAGATAAAACACCCCCAATCAAACCAAAGGCAATGAGAAGTTAGGACTAGTTGTAAGGATATCACAGCAGGCGAATGGCTGCTTCCTACTTGGATCACCATCCAAAGCCACCTAGAACAACTTCTCCAAAACATATCCAACAGGAGAAATGGAAAAAGTGATCCATGGCAGCTCTGCATTGTGGTGAAGGATGAGCATGCAGTGGTACAGATTGCCCACCCTCCAGGCTGCTGTTTGCTCTGCTGAAAGACTCTTGCAGGACTGTGGCCCCTCTCCATGCAATGGAAATCCTTGCCACAGCTCTCAGTTGAGGCACTGGCATTTCCAGAGCCAGATTCAGGCACAATCCTACTGCCTGCTGAACATCTGGGAAAGCTGCTGAGCACCTTCAGGCCTAGAAGCACAAAAGAGCTCAGGCTCTCCCCAAACTGGGTTTTCAGGGCAGCTTTCCATATCTCTGCAAGATTTCTTCATCCCTCAACACGTCTGACTTTATTATGTCCAACGATGCATTTGGGTTTCTTCCGTCCTCTTGTGTGCCTGTGAGTAACCTTCCACGTGGATGAAGGAGATTGTGTACAGGACAATTGATTGCGGCATTGCCATTTGGCTTCACTGTCACTCAGTTGAACACGGTCCTTATCTAAGAAGGACTTCCAAGAAATGGGTAGGAGTTTTGGCTGTGAGAGGAGCAGAAAGCACATTTTCTACAGCAAATTGCTAGCTGATGCACTTTCCTCCCTGCCAAAATAGTGATTGCCATTCATCTTCCTGGGAAGAATGTAAAGACCCATTCAGAGTTGCCAGGTTCAGCTGGCCTGTGGCTTTGTGTGCCTCATTTCACATGTCCAATTTCAAGGGCCACTAAAAGAGGCTCATGTTTGCCTTGCTACCCACAAGTGCTGTAGGTATTTCCAGGAGAAGAGGGAAAACATCGCTGTCCTGTGGTGTGGTAGAAATGCCACCACAACTGTGATTGTGTGAGCAAAGCCAGCCAGTGCTTTTTGGGGCAGCAGCAGCAGCTGAGAGTGTGGCAGAGCGGTTGTGATACTCTTTTTAGAGTCCTGCAAACATTGTTCCCGAAACAACCCACAGCTTTGCAAATGTGCCCGAAGAAAATGCAAAGAGAACTGGGGTGTGAAAATCAAAGACTGTTTATCTGTAGAAGAAAAGGAACAAGAATGAACTACACCACATATTTACACTGTAAGAATATTGGTAACAACAACAACAACAACCACCACAACAACAACAAACTATAGAACCTATTTACCTGAGAACAGCTCTAACAAAACTCTATGAAACGTATTTACAGACAACTTAAACAAACTCTAAAACCTCTATCCTGAACACAACAACTGTAAAACGTATGTACAGCAGGGTGGCATCTGTGTCTGTGATGTCCCTAAGTCCTGGAAGAAAAACAAGTAGCACGGTCAGTGCAGTCAGGCACGGAAGGGTGTTCCATGTGCTGCCGGGCTGGGACACTGGCCCAGTGGGACTCTGCTGCCAGAAGGGAGCCTGGCTGGGGGCTGTGGCCCAGGCACTGGAACAGGGCTTGTGTGGCCCACAGCAAGCCCAGGCCAGGCCAGGGATGGCCAGCAGAATCCAGTGCATGGGCTAGCGTGTCCCTGAGCAGGAAGTGCCCAGCCCGGCCCCAGGCTGGCAGCAGGGGCCCCACTCTGCCTGTGGGGAGCACCTGCCTGTTCTGCTGCTGGCATCGGTCTTCATCCCAAGACCATGTCTTCCTCCTTGTCTTTTAGATCAATATCCATCTCTTCAATATAATCTTTCGTTTCCACCTCCATCTCTTCCTCTGTCTCGTACATATCCACATCCATCTCTTCCTCTCCACTATCCTCTCCGTCCACTTCCATGGCTTCTTCTCTATCAGTCTGTGTATCGACGTCCGTCTCCTCCTCTCGGTCTGTGCCAGCCTGCAGAGGTAGCAAAATTTCCCACCCTGTCCCACAGAGCTCCAGCCCAGCCAGGCAGCTGTGGGGTGTCCACCTCCGTGGAATAGTACCATAGCTCTTTTGGAACAAATGCAGACATCCTGCAGGGATGGAGAGCAAAATCCAAGCGATGGGGAGCTTTGGGGACTGCTGGGGGAATCAGGGAGCAGGTGGCAACAAGGTGACAGGGGTAGGCTTGGAGCAGGGTGAATGAAGAGCGTGCTGGCACAAGGAGCCAAGGGTTGTGTTGTGGCCGTTGCTGGATGCTGGAAGTTCTAGCTGGAGCGTGCACTGTGACATCACCGCCAGGAGTTCAGGCCCAGGCTGAAGTGGACAACAGAGACCGTAGAATGAATGATGGAATCCCTGGGTGCTTGGGCTTGGAAGGGACCCTAAAGACCATCTTGTTCCAAGCGGAGCGATCTTCGCCCAGAAGAGGTTGCTCAGAGCCCCGCTCCCAGCTGGCCTTGGATGTTGCCAAGGATGGAGCATCCCCAGCCTCTGTGCACAGCCTGGGCCAGTGCCCCAGCAGCCGGAGTGGAAAAGAGCAGCTTCATTAGATCCAACTTCAAGCTCACTCCTGCCTTTGAAAGGCTTCTCCTCTCTGTGCCCATCTTTCCTAGAGCTGCAGGGAGGCCTCGCCAGCCCCCTTCTCTTTCCAGGCTGAGCATCCCCAGCCCCACACGGACAGCAGTCTGATGCGTGGCAGTCAAGGCTAAAGGGTAGCAAATGGCTACATCAGGAAGTGAGAGATGGAAGCTTTTGGAGATGGAAGCTTTACCTCTAAAAGTAGAAAAGAAAGAAAAGTGGAGGGGGAAATGGTGGGACTCTGGCTCTGTTCTAACTGGCAAAGATTTTCTTTTCTTCTTTTCTGTCGTGCTAACCCAAGTTTTGTTGTTTGAAAGGAGGTTTAGCAAAATATCCATCGTCTTCTCCATTGCTGAAACACTGAACAACACCTGGGCAGGCTGAGGATGCAGAGCAAAACCTGCAAATATCTACTGCTGATCGTGATCCTGGGGAATGCAGCTAAAGCCAGCCAAAAGCAATTTCTGGGAAGTCAAGCCTGCTTTACGTTTTCTGGAGTTTGGTTGTGCCAACTTCACCAGTCATTTCTAAAAAAGGAAAAGAAACTCCAAGCAAAAGAGAGAAAAACACAAAGAAACCAACCCAAAGAAACCAATCAAACAAACAGATAAAACACCCCCAATCAAACCAAAGGCAATGAGAAGTTAGGACTAGTTGTAAGGATATCACAGCAGGCGAATGGCTGCTTCCTACTTGGATCACCATCCAAAGCCACCTAGAACAACTTCTCCAAAACATATCCAACAGGAGAAATGGAAAAAGTGATCCATGGCAGCTCTGCATTGTGGTGAAGGATGAGCATGCAGTGGTCCAGATTGCCCACCCTCCAGGCTGCTGTTTGCTCTGCTGAAAGACTCTTGCAGGACTGTGGCCCCTCTCCATGCAATGGAAATCCTTGCCACAGCTCTCAGTTGAGGCACTGGCATTTCCAGAGCCAGATTCAGGCACAATCCTACTGCCTGCTGAACATCTGGGAAAGCTGCTGAGCACCTTCAGGCCTAGAAGCACAAAAGAGCTCAGGCTCTCCCCAAACTGGGTTTTCAGGGCAGCTTTCCATATCTCTGCAAGATTTCTTCATCCCTCAACACGTCTGACTTTATTATGTCCAACGATGCATTTGGGTTTCTTCCGTCCTCTTGTGTGCCCGTGAGTAACCTTCCACGTGGATGAAGGAGATTGTGTACAGGACAATTGATTGCGGCATTGCCATTTGGCTTCACTGTCACTCAGTTGAACACGGTCCTTATCTAAGAAGGACTTCCAAGAAATGGGTAGGAGTTTTGGCTGTGAGAGGAGCAGAAAGCACATTTTCTACAGCAAATTGCTAGCTGATGCACTTTCCTCCCTGCCAAAATAGTGATTGCCATTCATCTTCCTGGGAAGAATGTAAAGACCCATTCCGAGATGCCAGGTTCAGCTGGCCTGTGGCTTTGTGTGCCTCATTTCACATGTCCAATTTCAAGGGCCACTAAAAGAGGCTCATGTTTGCCTTGCTACCCACAAGTGCTGTAGCTATTTCCAGGAGAAGAGGGAAAACATCGCTGTCCTGTGGTGTGGTAGAAATGCCACCACAACTGTGATTGTGTGAGCAAAGCCAGCCAGTGCTTTTTGGGGCAGCAGCAGCAGCTGAGAGTGTGGCAGAGCGGTTTTGATACTCTTTTTAGAGTCCTGCAAACATTGTTCCCGAAACAAGCCACAGCTTTGCAAATGTGCCCGAAGAAAATGCAAAGAGAACTGGGGTGTGAAAATCAAAGACTGTTTATCTGTAGAAGAAAAGGAACAAGAATGAACTACACCACATATTTACACTGTAAGAATATTGGTAACAACAACAACAACAACCACCACAACAACAACAACAAACTATAGAACCTATTTACCTGAGAACAGATCTAACAAAACTCTATGAAACGTATTTACAGACAACTTAAACAAACTCTAAAACCTCTATCCTGAACACAACAACTGTAAAACGTATGTACAGCAGGGTGGCATCTGTGTCTGTGATGTCCCTAAGTCCTGGAAGAAAAACAAGTAGCACGGTCAGTGCAGTCAGGCACGGAAGGGTGTTCCATGTGCTGCCGGGCTGGGACACTGGCCCAGTGGGACTCTGCTGCCAGAAGGGAGCCTGGCTGGGGGCTGTGGCCCAGGCACTGGAACAGGGCTTGTGTGGCCCACAGCAAGCCCAGGCCAGGCCAGGGATGGCCAGCAGAATCCAGTGCATGGGCTAGCGTGTCCCTGAGCAGGAAGTGCCCAGCCCGGCCCCAGGCTGGCAGCAGGGGCCCCACTCTGCCTGTGGGGAGCGCCTGCCTGTTCTGCTGCTGGCATCGGTCTTCATCCCAAGACCATGTCTTCCTCCTTGTCTTTTAGATCAATATCCATCTCTTCAATATAATCTTTCGTTTCCACCTCCATCTCTTCCTCTGTCTCGTACATATCCACATCCATCTCTTCCTCTCCAGTATCCTCTCCGTCCACTTCCATGGCTTCTTCTCTATCAGTCTGTGTATCGACGTCCGTCTCCTCCTCTCCGTCTGTGCCAGCCTGCAGAGGTAGCAAAATTTCCCAGCCTGTCCCACAGAGCTCCAGCCCAGCCAGGCAGCTGCGGGGTGTCCGCCTCCGTGGAATAGTACCATAGCTCTTTTGGAACAAATGCAGACATCCTGCAGGGATGGAGAGCAAAATCCAAGCGATGGGGAGCTTTGGGGACTGCTGGGGGAATCAGGGAGCAGGTGGCAACAAGGTGACAGGGGTAGGCTTGGAGCAGGGTGAATGAAGAGCGTGCTGGCACAAGGAGCCAAGGGTTGTGTTGTGGCCGTTGCTGGATGCTGGAAGTTCTAGCTGGAGCGTGCACTGTGACATCACCGCCAGGAGTTGAGGCCCAGGCTGAAGTGGACAACGGAGACTGTAGAATGAATGATGGAATCCCTGGGTGCTTGGGCTTGGAAGGGACCCTAAAGACCATCTTGTTCCAAGCGGAGCGATCTTCGCCCAGAAGAGGTTGCTCAGAGCCCCGCTCCCAGCTGGCCTTGGATGTTGCCAAGGATGGAGCATCCCCAGCCTCTGTGCACAGCCTGGGCCAGTGCCCCAGCAGCCGGAGTGGAAAAGAGCAGCTTCATTAGATCCAACTTCAAGCTCACTCCTGCCTTTGAAAGGCTTCTCCTCTCTGTGCCCATCTTTCCTAGAGCTGCAGGGAGGCCTCGCCAGCCCCCTTCTCTTTCCAGGCTGAGCATCCCCAGCCCCACACGGACAGCAGTCCGATGCGTGGCAGTCAAGGCTAAAGGGTAGCAAATGGCTACATCAGGAAGTGAGAGATGGAAGCTTTTGGAGATGGAAGCTTTACCTCTAAAAGTAGAAAAGAAAGAAAAGTGGAGGGGGAAATGGTGGGACTCTGGCTCTGTTCTAACTGGCAAAGATTTTCTTTTCTTCTTTTCTGTCGTGCTAACCCAAGTTTTCTTGTTTGAAAGGAGGTTTAGCAAAATATCCATCGTCTTCTCCATTGCTGAAACACTGAACAACACCTGGGCAGGCTGAGGATGCAGAGCAAAACCTGCAAATATCTACTGCTGATCGTGATCCTGGGGAATGCAGCTAAAGCCAGCCAAAAGCAATTTCTGGGAAGTCAAGCCTGCTTTACGTTTTCTGGAGTTTGGTTGTGCCAACTTCACCAGTCATTTCTAAAAAAGGAAAAGAAACTCCAAGCAAAAGAGAGAAAAACACAAAGAAACCAACCCAAAGAAACCAATCAAACAAACAGATAAAACACCCCCAATCAAACCAAAGGCAATGAGAAGTTAGGACTAGTTGTAAGGATATCACAGCAGGCGAATGGCTGCTTCCTACTTGGATCACCATCCAAAGCCACCTAGAACAACTTCTCCAAAACATATCCAACAGGAGAAATGGAAAAAGTGATCCATGGCAGCTCTGCATTGTGGTGAAGGATGAGCATGCAGTGGTACAGATTGCCCACCCTCCAGGCTGCTGTTTGCTCTGCTGAAAGACTCTTGCAGGACTGTGGCCCCTCTCCATGCAATGGAAATCCTTGCCACAGCTCTCAGTTGAGGCACTGGCATTTCCAGAGCCAGATTCAGGCACAATCCTACTGCCTGCTGAACATCTGGGAAAGCTGCTGAGCACCTTCAGGCCTAGAAGCACAAAAGAGCTCAGGCTCTCCCCAAACTGGGTTTTCAGGGCAGCTTTCCATATCTCTGCAAGATTTCTTCATCCCTCAACACGTCTGACTTTATGATGTCCAACGATGCATTTGGGTTTCTTCCGTCCTCTTGTGTGCCCGTGAGTAACCTTCCACGTGGATGAAGGAGATTGTGTACAGGACAATTGATTGCGGCATTGCCATTTGGCTTCACTGTCACTCAGTTGAACACGGTCCTTATCTAAGAAGGACTTCCAAGAAATGGCTAGGAGTTTTGGCTGTGAGAGGAGCAGAAAGCACATTTTCTACAGCAAATTGCTAGCTGATGCACTTTCCTCCCTGCCAAAATAGTGATTGCCATTCATCTTCCTGGGAAGAATGTAAAGACCCATTCAGAGTTGCCAGGTTCAGCTGGCCTGTGGCTTTGTGTGCCTCATTTCACATGTCCAATTTCAAGGGCCACTAAAAGAGGCTCATGTTTGCCTTGCTACCCACAAGTGCTGTAGCTATTTCCAGGAGAAGAGGGAAAACATCGCTGTCCTGTGGTGTGGTAGAAATGCCACCACAACTGTGATTGTGTGAGCAAAGCCAGCCAGTGCTTTTTGGGGCAGCAGCAGCAGCTGAGAGTGTGGCAGAGCGGTTTTGATACTCTTTTTAGAGTCCTGCAAACATTGTTCCCGAAACAACCCACAGCTTTGCAAATGTGCCCGAAGAAAATGCAAAGAGAACTGGGGTGTGAAAATCAAAGACTGTTTATCTGTAGAAGAAAAGGAACAAGAATGAACTACACCACATATTTACACTGTAAGAATATTGGTAACAACAACAACAACAACAACAAACTATAGAACCTATTTACCTGAGAACAGCTCTAACAAAACTCTATGAAACGTATTTACAGACAACTTAAACAAACTCTAAAACCTCTATCCTGAACACAACAACTGTAAAACGTATGTACAGCAGGGTGGCATCTGTGTCTGTGATGTCCCTAAGTCCTGGAAGAAAAACAAGTAGCACGGTCAGTGCAGTCAGGCACGGAAGGGTGTTCCATGTGCTGCCGGGCTGGGACACTGGCCCAGTGGGACTCTGCTGCCAGAAGGGAGCCTGGCTGGGGGCTGTGGCCCAGGCACTGGAACAGGGCTTGTGTGGCCCACAGCAAGCCCAGGCCAGGCCAGGGATGGCCAGCAGAATCCAGTGCATGGGCTAGCGTGTCCCTGAGCAGGAAGTGCCCAGCCCGGCCCCAGGCTGGCAGCAGGGGCCCCACTCTGCCTGTGGGGAGCACCTGCCTGTTCTGCTGCTGGCATCGGTCTTCATCCCAAGACCATGTCTTCCTCCTTGTCTTTTAGATCAATATCCATCTCTTCAATATAATCTTTCGTTTCCACCTCCATCTCTTCCTCTGTCTCGTACATAACCACATCCATCTCTTCCTCTCCAGTATCCTCTCCATCCACTTCCATGGCTTCTTCTCTATCAGTCTGTGTATCGACGTCCGTCTCCTCCTCTCCGTCTGTGCCAGCCTGCAGAGGTAGCAAAATTTCCCACCCTGTCCCACAGAGCTCCAGCCCAGCCAGGCAGCTGCGGGGTGTCCGCCTCCGTGGAATAGTACCATAGCTCTTTTGGAACAAATGCAGACATCCTGCAGGGATGGAGAGCAAAATCCAAGCGATGGGGAGCTTTGGGGACTGCTGGGGGAATCAGGGAGCAGGTGGCAACAAGGTGACAGGGGTAGGCTTGTAGCAGGGTGAATGAAGAGCGTGCTGGCACAAGGAGCCAAGGGTTGTGTTGTGGCCGTTGCTGGATGCTGGAAGTTCTAGCTGGAGCGTGCACTGTGACATCACCGCCAGGAGTTCAGGCCCAGGCTGAAGTGGACAACGGAGACTGTAGAATGAATGATGGAATCCCTGGGTGCTTGGGCTTGGAAGGGACCCTAAAGACCATCTTGTTCCAAGCGGAGCAATCTTCGCCCAGAAGAGGTTGCTCAGAGCCCCGCTCCCAGCTGGCCTTGGATGTTGCCAAGGATGGAGCATCCCCAGCCTCTGTGCACAGCCTGGGCCAGTGCCCCAGCAGCCAGAGTGGAAAAGAGCAGCTTCATTAGATCCAACTTCAAGCTCACTCCTGCAGTTGAAAGGCTTCTCCTCCCTGTGCCCATCTTTCCTAGAGCTGCAGGGAGGCCTCGCCAGCCCCCTTCTCTTTCCAGGCTGAGCATCCCCAGCCCCACACGGACAGCAGTCCGATGCGTGGCAGTCAAGGCTAAAGGGTAGCAAATGGCTACATCAGGAAGTGAGAGATGGAAGCTTTTGGAGATGGAAGCTTTACCTCTAAATGTAGAAAAGAAAGAGAAGTGGAGGGGGAAATGGTGGGACTCTGGCTCTGTTCTAACTGGCGAAGATTTTCTTTTCTTCTTTTCTGTCGTGCTAACCCAAGTTTTGTTGTTTGAAAGGAGGTTTAGCAAAATATCCATCATCTTCTCCATTGCTGAAACACTGAACAACACCTGGGCAGGCTGAGGATGCAGAGCAAAACCTGCAAATATCTACTGCTGATCATGATCCTGGGGAATGCAGCTAAAGCCAGCCAAAAGCAATTTCTGGAAAGTCAAGCCTGCTTTACGTTTTCTGGAGTTTAGTTGTGCCAACTTCACCAGTCATTTCTAAAAAAGGAAAAGAAACTCCAAGCAAAACAGAGAAAAACTCAAAGAAACCAACCCAAAGAAACCAATCAAACAAACAGATAAAACACCCCCAATCAAACCAAAGGCAATGAGAAGTTAGGACTAGTTGTAAGGATATCACAGCAGGCGAATGGCTGCTTCCTACTTGGATCACCATCCAAAGCCACCTAGAACAACTTCTCCAAAACATATCCAACAGGAGAAATGGAAAAAGTGATCCATGGCAGCTCTGCATTGTGGTGAAGGATGAGCATGCAGTGGTACAGATTGCCCACCCTCCAGGCTGCTGTTTGCTCTGCTGAAAGACTCTTGCAGGACTGTGGCCCCTCTCCATGCAATGGAAATCCTTGCCACAGCTCTCAGTTGAGGCACTGGCATTTCCAGAGCCAGATTCAGGCACAATCCTACTGCCTGCTGAGCATCTGGGAAAGCTGCTGAGCATCTTCAGGCCTAGAAGCACAAAAGAGCTCAGGCTCTCCCCAAACTGGGTTTTCAGGGCAGCTTTCCATATCTCTGCAAGATTTCTTCATCCCTCAACACGTCTGGCTTTATTATGTCCAACGATGCATTTGGGTTTCTTCCGTCCTCTTGTGTGCCTGTGGGTAACCTTCCACGTGGATGAAGGAGATTGTGTACAGGACAATTGATTGCGGCATTGCCATTTGGCTTCACTGTCACTCAGTTGAACACGGTCCTTATCTAAGAAGGACTTCCAAGAAATGGGTAGGAGTTTTGGCTGTGAGAGGAGCAGAAAGCACATTTTCTACAGCAAATTGCTAGCTGATGCACTTTCCTCCCTGCCAAAATAGTGATTGCCATTCATCTTCCTGGGAAGAATGTAAAGACCCATTCAGAGATGCCAGGTTCAGCTGGCCTGTGGCTTTGTGTGCCTCATTTCACATGTCCAATTTCAAGGGCCACTAAAAGAGGCTCATGTTTGCCTTGCTACCCACAAGTGCTGTAGGTATTTCCAGGAGAAGAGGGAAAACATCGCTGTCCTGTGGTGTGGTAGAAATGCCACCACAACTGTGATTGTGTGAGCAAAGCCAGCCAGTGCTTTTTGGGGCAGCAGCAGCAGCTGAGAGTGTGGCAGAGCGGTTGTGATACTCTTTTTAGAGTCCTGCAAACATTGTTCCCGAAACAACCCACAGCTTTGCAAATGTGCCCGAAGAAAATGCAAAGAGAACTGGGGTGTGAAAATCAAACACTGTTTATCTGTAGAAGAAAAGGAACAAGAATGAACTACACCACATATTTACACTGTAAGAATATTGGTAACAACAACAACCACCACAACAACAACAAACTATAGAACCTATTTACCTGAGAACAGCTCTAACAAAACTCTATGAAACGTATTTACAGACAACTTAAACAAACTCTAAAACCTCTATCCTGAACACAACAACTGTAAAACGTATGTACAGCAGGGTGGCATCTGTGTCTGTGATGTCCCTAAGTCCTGGAAGAAAAACAAGTAGCACGGTCAGTGCAGTCAGGCACGGAAGGGTGTTCCATGTGCTGCCGGGCTGGGACACTGGCCCAGTGGGACTCTGCTGCCAGAAGGGAGCCTGGCTGGGGGCTGTGGCCCAGGCACTGGAACAGGGCTTGTGTGGCCCACAGCAAGCCCAGGCCAGGCCAGGGATGGCCAGCAGAATCCAGTGCATGGGCTAGCGTGTCCCTGAGCAGGAAGTGCCCAGCCCGGCCCCAGGCTGGCAGCAGGGGCCCCACTCTGCCTGTGGGGAGCACCTGCCTGTTCTGCTGCTGGCATCGGTCTTCATCCCAAGACCATGTCTTCCTCCTTGTCTTTTAGATCAATATCCATCTCTTCAATATAATCTTTCGTTTCCACCTCCATCTCTTCCTCTGTCTCGTACATATCCACATCCATCTCTTCCTCTCCACTATCCTCTCCGTCCACTTCCATGGCTTCTTCTCTATCAGTCTGTGTATCGACGTCCGTCTCCTCCTCTCCGTCTGTGCCAGCCTGCAGAGGTAGCAAAATTTCCCACCCTGTCCCACAGAGCTCCAGCCCAGCCAGGCAGCTGCGGGGTGTCCGCCTCCGTGGAATAGTACCATACCTCTTTTGGAACAAATGCAGACATCCTGCAGGGATGGAGAGCAAAATCCAAGCGATGGGGAGCTTTGGGGACTGCTGGGGGAATCAGGGAGCAGGTGGCAACAAGGTGACAGGGGTAGGCTTGGAGCAGGGTGAATGAAGAGCGTGCTGGCACAAGGAGCCAAGGGTTGTGTTGTGGCCGTTGCTGGATGCTGGAAGTTCTAGCTGGAGCGTGCACTGTGACATCACCACCAGGAGTTGAGGCCCAGGCTGAAGTGGACAACGGAGACTGTAGAATGAATGATGGAATCCCTGGGTGCTTGGGCTTGGAAGGGACCCTAAAGACCATCTTGTTCCAAGCGGAGCAATCTTCGCCCAGAAGAGGTTGCTCAGAGCCCCGCTCCCAGCTGGCCTTGGATGTTGCCAAGGATGGAGCATCCCCAGCCTCTGTGCACAGCCTGGGCCAGTGGCCCAGCAGCCGGAGTGGAAAAGAGCAGCTTCATTAGATCCAACTTCAAGCTCACTCCTGCCTTTGAAAGGCTTCTCCTCTCTGTGCCCATCTTTCCTAGAGCTGCAGGGAGGCCTCGCCAGCCCCCTTCTCTTTCCAGGCTGAGCATCCCCAGCCCCACACGGACAGCAGTCCGATGCGTGGCAGTCAAGGCTAAAGGGTAGCAAATGGCTACATCAGGAAGTGAGAGATGGAAGCTTTTGGAGATGGAAGCTTTACCTCTAAAAGTAGAAAAGAAAGAAAAGTGGAGGGGGAAATGGTGGGACTCTGGCTCTGTTCTAACTGGCAAAGATTTTCTTTTCTTCTTTTCTGTTGTGCTAACCCAAGTTTTGTTGTTTGAAAGGAGGTTTAGCAAAATATCCATCGTCTTCTCCATTGCTGAAACACTGAACAACACCTGGGCAGGCTGAGGATGCAGAGCAAAACCTGCAAATATCTACTGCTGATCGTGATCCTGGGGAATGCAGCTAAAGCCAGCCAAAAGCAATTTCTGGAAAGTCAAGCCTGCTTTACGTTTTCTGGAGTTTGGTTGTGCCAACTTCACCAGTCATTTCTAAAAAAGGAAAAGAAACTCCAAGCAAAAGAGAGAAAAACACAAAGAAACCAACCCAAAGAAACCAATCAAACAAACAGATAAAACACCCCCAATCAAACCAAAGGCAATGAGAAGTTAGGACTAGTTGTAAGGATATCACAGCAGGCGAATGGCTGCTTCCTACTTGGATCACCATCCAAAGCCACCTAGAACAACTTCTCCAAAACATATCCAACAGGAGAAATGGAAAAAGTGATCCATGGCAGCTCTGCATTGTGGTGAAGGATGAGCATGCAGTGGTCCAGATTGCCCACCCTCCAGGCTGCTGTTTGCTCTGCTGAAAGACTCTTGCAGGACTGTGGCCCCTCTCCATGCAATGGAAATCCTTGCCACAGCTCTCAGTTGAGGCACTGGCATTTCCAGAGCCAGATTCAGGCACAATCCTACTGCCTGCTGAACATCTGGGAAAGCTGCTGAGCACCTTCAGGCCTAGAAGCACAAAAGAGCTCAGGCTCTCCCCGAACTGGGTTTTCAGGGCAGCTTTCCATATCTCTGCAAGATTTCTTCATCCCTCAACACGTCTGACTTTATTATGTCCAACGATGCATTTGGGTTTCTTCCGTCCTCTTGTGTGCCCGTGAGTAACCTTCCACGTGGATGAAGGAGATTGTGTACAGGACAATTGATTGCGGCATTGCCATTTGGCTTCACTGTCACTCAGTTGAACACGGTCCTTATCTAAGAAGGACTTCCAAGAAATGGGTAGGAGTTTTGGCTGTGAGAGGAGCAGAAAGCACATTTTCTACAGCAAATTGCTAGCTGATGCACTTTCCTCCCTGCCAAAATAGTGATTGCCATTCATCTTCCTGGGAAGAATGTAAAGACCCATTCAGAGTTGCCAGGTTCAGCTGGCCTGTGGCTTTGTGTGCCTCATTTCACATGTCCAATTTCAAGGGCCACTAAAAGAGGCTCATGTTTGCCTTGCTACCCACAAGTGCTGTAGGTATTTCCAGGAGAAGAGGGAAAACATCGCTGTCCTGTGGTGTGGTAGAAATGCCACCACAACTGTGATTGTGTGAGCAAAGCCAGCCAGTGCTTTTTGGGGCAGCAGCAGCAGCTGAGAGTGTGGCAGAGCGGTTTTGATACTCTTTTTAGAGTCCTGCAAACATTGTTCCCGAAACAACCCACAGCTTTGCAAATGTGCCCGAAGAAAATGCAAAGAGAACTGGGGTGTGAAAATCAAACACTGTTTATCTGTAGAAGAAAAGGAACAAGAATGAACTACACCACATATTTACACTGTAAGAATATTGGTAACAACAACAACAACAACAACAAACTATAGAACCTATTTACCTGAGAACAGCTCTAACAAAACTCTATGAAACGTATTTACAGACAACTTAAACAAACTCTAAAACCTCTATCCTGAACACAACAACTGTAAAACGTATGTACAGCAGGGTGGCATCTGTGTCTGTGATGTCCCTAAGTCCTGGAAGAAAAACAAGTAGCACGGTCAGTGCAGTCAGGCACGGAAGGGTGTTCCATGTGCTGCCGGGCTGGGACACTGGCCCAGTGGGACTCTGCTGCCAGAAGGGAGCCTGGCTGGGGGCTGTGGCCCAGGCACTGGAACAGGGCTTGTGTGGCCCACAGCAAGCCCAGGCCAGGCCAGGGATGGCCAGCAGAATCCAGTGCATGGGCTAGCGTGTCCCTGAGCAGGAAGTGCCCAGCCCGGCCCCAGGCTGGCAGCAGGGGCCCCACTCTGCCTGTGGGGAGCACCTGCCTGTTCTGCTGCTGGCATCGGTCTTCATCCCAAGACCATGTCTTCCTCCTTGTCTTTTACATCAATATCCATCTCTTCAACATAATCTTTCGTTTCCACCTCCATCTCTTCCTCTGTCTCGTACATATCCACATCCATCTCTTCCTCTCCACTATCCTCTCCGTCCACTTCCATGGCTTCTTCTCTATCAGTCTGTGTATCGACGTCCGTCTCCTCCTCTCCGTCTGTGCCAGCCTGCAGAGGTAGCAAAATTTCCCACCCTGTCCCACAGAGCTCCAGCCCAGCCAGGCAGCTGCGGGGTGTCCGCCTCCGTGGAATAGTACCATACCTCTTTTGGAACAAATGCAGACATCCTGCAGGGATGGAGAGCAAAATCCAAGCGATGGGGAGCTTTGGGGACTGCTGGGGGAATCAGGGAGCAGGTGGCAACAAGGTGACAGGGGTAGGCTTGGAGCAGGGTGAATGAAGAGCGTGCTGGCACAAGGAGCCAAGGGTTGTGTTGTGGCCGTTGCTGGATGCTGGAAGTTCTAGCTGGAGCGTGCACTGTGACATCACCGCCAGGAGTTCAGGCCCAGGCTGAAGTGGACAACGGAGACTGTAGAATGAATGATGGAATCCCTGGGTGCTTGGGCTTGGAAGGGACCCTAAAGACCATCTTGTTCCAAGCGGAGCAATCTTCGCCCAGAAGAGGTTGCTCAGAGCCCCGCTCCCAGCTGGCCTTGGATGTTGCCAAGGATGGAGCATCCCCAGCCTCTGTGCACAGCCTGGGCCAGTGGCCCAGCAGCCGGAGTGGAAAAGAGCAGCTTCATTAGATCCAACTTCAAGCTCACTCCTGCCTTTGAAAGGCTTCTCCTCTCTGTGCCCATCTTTCCTAGAGCTGCAGGGAGGCCTCGCCAGCCCCCTTCTCTTTCCAGGCTGAGCATCCCCAGCCCCACACGGACAGCAGTCCGATGCGTGGCAGTCAAGGCTAAAGGGTAGCAAATGGCTACATCAGGAAGTGAGAGATGGAAGCTTTTGGAGATGGAAGCTTTACCTCTAAAAGTAGAAAAGAAAGAAAAGTGGAGGGGGAAATGGTGGGACTCTGGCTCTGTTCTAACTGGCAAAGATTTTCTTTTCTTCTTTTCTGTTGTGCTAACCCAAGTTTTGTTGTTTGAAAGGAGGTTTAGCAAAATATCCATCGTCTTCTCCATTGCTGAAACACTGAACAACACCTGGGCAGGCTGAGGATGCAGAGCAAAACCTGCAAATATCTACTGCTTATCGTGATCCTGGGGAATGCAGCTAAAGCCAGCCAAAAGCAATTTCTGGAAAGTCAAGCCTGCTTTACGTTTTCTGGAGTTTGGTTGTGCCAACTTCACCAGTCATTTCTAAAAAAGGAAAAGAAACTCCAAGCAAAAGAGAGAAAAACACAAAGAAACCAACCCAAAGAAACCAATCAAACAAACAGATAAAACACCCCCAATCAAACCAAAGGCAATGAGAAGTTAGGACTAGTTGTAAGGATATCACAGCAGGCGAATGGCTGCTTCCTACTTGGATCACCATCCAAAGCCACCTAGAACAACTTCTCCAAAACATATCCAACAGGAGAAATGGAAAAAGTGATCCATGGCAGCTCTGCATTGTGGTGAAGGATGAGCATGCAGTGGTACAGATTGCCCACCCTCCAGGCTGCTGTTTGCTCTGCTGAAAGACTCTTGCAGGACTGTGGCCCCTCTCCATGCAATGGAAATCCTTGCCACAGCTCTCAGTTGAGGCACTGGCATTTCCAGAGCCAGATTCAGGCACAATCCTACTGCCTGCTGAACATCTGGGAAAGCTGCTGAGCACCTTCAGGCCTAGAAGCACAAAAGAGCTCAGGCTCTCCCCAAACTGGGTTTTCAGGGCAGCTTTCCATATCTCTGCAAGATTTCTTCATCCCTCAACACGTCTGACTTTATTATGTCCAACGATGCATTTGGGTTTCTTCCGTCCACTTGTGTGCCCGTGAGTAACCTTCCACGTGGATGAAGGAGATTGTGTACAGGACAATTGATTGCGGCATTGCCATTTGGCTTCACTGTCACTCAGTTGAACACGGTCCTTATCTAAGAAGGACTTCCAAGAAATGGGTAGGAGTTTTGGCTGTGAGAGGAGCAGAAAGCACATTTTCTACAGCAAATTGCTAGCTGATGCACTTTCCTCCCTGCCAAAATAGTGATTGCCATTCATCTTCCTGGGAAGAATGTAAAGACCCATTCAGAGTTGCCAGGTTCAGCTGGCCTGTGGCTTTGTGTGCCTCATTTCACATGTCCAATTTCAAGGGCCACTAAAAGAGGCTCATGTTTGCCTTGCTACCCACAAGTGCTGTAGGTATTTCCAGGAGAAGAGGGAAAACATCGCTGTCCTGTGGTGTGGTAGAAATGCCACCACAACTGTGATTGTGTGAGCAAAGCCAGCCAGTGCTTTTTGGGGCAGCAGCAGCAGCTGAGAGTGTGGCAGAGCGGTTTTGATACTCTTTTTAGAGTCCTGCAAACATTGTTCCCGAAACAACCCACAGCTTTGCAAATGTGCCCGAAGAAAATGCAAAGAGAACTGGGGTGTGAAAATCAAACACTGTTTATCTGTAGAAGAAAAGGAACAAGAATGAACTACACCACATATTTACACTGTAAGAATATTGGTAACAACAACAACAACAACAACAAACTATAGAACCTATTTACCTGAGAACAGCTCTAACAAAACTCTATGAAACGTATTTACAGACAACTTAAACAAACTCTAAAACCTCTATCCTGAACACAACAACTGTAAAACGTATGTACAGCAGGGTGGCATCTGTGTCTGTGATGTCCCTAAGTCCTGGAAGAAAAACAAGTAGCACGGTCAGTGCAGTCAGGCACGGAAGGGTGTTCCATGTGCTGCCGGGCTGGGACACTGGCCCAGTGGGACTCTGCTGCCAGAAGGGAGCCTGGCTGGGGGCTGTGGCCCAGGCACTGGAACAGGGCTTGTGTGGCCCACAGCAAGCCCAGGCCAGGCCAGGGATGGCCAGCAGAATCCAGTGCATGGGCTAGCGTGTCCCTGAGCAGGAAGTGCCCAGCCCGGCCCCAGGCTGGCAGCAGGGGCCCCACTCTGCCTGTGGGGAGCGCCTGCCTGTTCTGCTGCTGGCATCGGTCTTCATCCCAAGACCATGTCTTCCTCCTTGTCTTTTAGATCAATATCCATCTCTTCAATATAATCTTTCGTTTCCACCTCCATCTCTTCATCTGTCTCGTACATATCCACATCCATCTCTTCCTCTCCAGTATCCTCTCCATCCACTTCCATGGCTTCTTCTCTATCAGTCTGTGTATCGACGTCCGTCTCCTCCTCTCCGTCTGTGCCAGCCTGCAGAGGTAGCAAAATTTCCCAGCCTGTCCCACAGAGCTCCAGCCCAGCCAGGCAGCTGCGGGGTGTCCGCCTCCGTGGAATAGTACCATAGCTCTTTTGGAACAAATGCAGACATCCTGCAGGGATGGAGAGCAAAATCCAAGCGATGGGGAGCTTTGGGGACTGCTGGGGGAATCAGGGAGCAGGTGGCAACAAGGTGACAGGGGTAGGCTTGGAGCAGGGTGAATGAAGAGCGTGCTGGCACAAGGAGCCAAGGGTTGTGTTGTGGCCGTTGCTGGATGCTGGAAGTTCTAGCTGGAGCGTGCACTGTGACATCACCGCCAGGAGTTCAGGCCCAGGCTGAAGTGGACAACGGAGACCGTAGAATGAATGATGGAATCCCTGGGTGCTTGGGCTTGGAAGGGACCCTAAAGACCATCTTGTTCCAAGCGGAGCAATCTTCGCCCAGAAGAGGTTGCTCAGAGCCCCGCTCCCAGCTGGCCTTGGATGTTGCCAAGGATGGAGCATCCCCAGCCTCTGTGCACAGCCTGGGCCAGTGGCCCAGCAGCTGGAGTGGAAAAGAGCAGCTTCATTAGATCCAACTTCAAGCTCACTCCTGCCTTTGAAAGGCTTCTCCTCCCTGTGCCCATCTTTCCTAGAGCTGCAGGGAGGCCTCGCCAGCCCCCTTCTCTTTCCAGGCTGAGCATCCCCAGCCCCACACGGACAGCAGTCCGATGCGTGGCAGTCAAGGCTAAAGGGTAGCAAATGGCTACATCAGGAAGTGAGAGATGGAAGCTTTTGGAGATGGAAGCTTTACCTCTAAATGTAGAAAAGAAAGAGAAGTGGAGGGGGAAATGGTGGGACTCTGGCTCTGTTCTAACTGGCGAAGATTTTCTTTTCTTCTTTTCTGTCGTGCTAACCCAAGTTTTGTTGTTTGAAAGGAGGTTTAGCAAAATATCCATCGTCTTCTCCACTGCTGAAACACTGAACAACACCTGGGCAGGCTGAGGATGCAGAGCAAAACCTGCAAATATCTACTGCTGATCGTGATCCTGGGGAATGCAGCTAAAGCCAGCCAAAAGCAATTTCTGGAAAGTCAAGCCTGCTTTACGTTTTCTGGAGTTTAGTTGTGCCAACTTCACCAGTCATTTCTAAAAAAGGAAAAGAAACTCCAAGCAAAACAGAGAAAAACACAAAGAAACCAACCCAAAGAAACCAATCAAACAAACAGATAAAACACCCCCAATCAAACCAAAGGCAATGAGAAGTTAGGACTAGTTGTAAGGATATCACAGCAGGCGAATGGCTGCTTCCTACTTGGATCACCATCCAAAGCCACCTAGAACAACTTCTCCAAAACATATCCAACAGGACAAATGGAAAAAGTGATCCATGGCAGCTCTGCATTGTGGTGAAGGATGAGCATGCAGTGGTCCAGATTGCCCACCCTCCAGGCTGCTGTTTGCTCTGCTGAAAGACTCTTGCAGGACTGTGGCCCCTCTCCATGCAATGGAAATCCTTGCCACAGCTCTCAGTTGAGGCACTGGCATTTCCAGAGCCAGATTCAGGCACAATCCTACTGCCTGCTGAACATCTGGGAAAGCTGCTGAGCACCTTCAGGCCTAGAAGCACAAAAGAGCTCAGGCTCTCCCCGAACTGGGTTTTCAGGGCAGCTTTCCATATCTCTGCAAGATTTCTTCATCCCTCAACACGTCTGACTTTATTATGTCCAACGATGCATTTGGGTTTCTTCCGTCCTCTTGTGTGCCCGTGAGTAACCTTCCACGTGGATGAAGGAGATTGTGTACAGGACAATTGATTGCGGCATTGCCATTTGGCTTCACTGTCACTCAGTTGAACACGGTCCTTATCTAAGAAGGACTTCCAAGAAATGGGTAGGAGTTTTGGCTGTGAGAGGAGCAGAAAGCACATTTTCTACAGCAAATTGCTAGCTGATGCACTTTCCTCCCTGCCAAAATAGTGATTGCCATTCATCTTCCTGGGAAGAATGTAAAGACCCATTCAGAGTTGCCAGGTTCAGCTGGCCTGTGGCTTTGTGTGCCTCATTTCACATGTCCAATTTCAAGGGCCACTAAAAGAGGCTCATGTTTGCCTTGCTACCCACAAGTGCTGTAGGTATTTCCAGGAGAAGAGGGAAAACATCGCTGTCCTGTGGTGTGGTAGAAATGCCACCACAACTGTGATTGTGTGAGCAAAGCCAGCCAGTGCTTTTTGGGGCAGCAGCAGCAGCTGAGAGTGTGGCAGAGCGGTTGTGATACTCTTTTTAGAGTCCTGCAAACATTGTTCCCGAAACAACCCACAGCTTTGCAAATGTGCCCGAAGAAAATGCAAAGAGAACTGGGGTGTGAAAATCAAAGACTGTTTATCTGTAGAAGAAAAGGAACAAGAATGAACTACACCACATATTTACACTGTAAGAATATTGGTAACAACAACAACCACCACAACAACAACAAACTATAGAACCTATTTACCTGAGAACAGCTCTAACAAAACTCTATGAAACGTATTTACAGGCAACTTAAACAAACTCTAAAACCTCTATCCTGAACACAACAACTGTAAAACGTATGTACAGCAGGGTGGCATCTGTGTCTGTGATGTCCCTAAGTCCTGGAAGAAAAACAAGTAGCACGGTCAGTGCAGTCAGGCACGGAAGGGTGTTCCATGTGCTGCCGGGCTGGGACACTGGCCCAGTGGGACTCTGCTGCCAGAAGGGAGCCTGGCTGGGGGCTGTGGCCCAGGCACTGGAACAGGGCTTGTGTGGCCCACAGCAAGCCCAGGCCAGGCCAGGGATGGCCAGCAGAATCCAGTGCATGGGCTAGCGTGTCCCTGAGCAGGAAGTGCCCAGCCCGGCCCCAGGCTGGCAGCAGGGGCCCCACTCTGCCTGTGGGGAGCACCTGCCTGTTCTGCTGCTGGCATCGGTCTTCATCCCAAGACCATGTCTTCCTCCTTGTCTTTTAGATCAATATCCATCTCTTCAATATAATCTTTCGTTTCCACCTCCATCTCTTCCTCTGTCTCGTACATATCCACATCCATCTCTTCCTCTCCACTATCCTCTCCGTCCACTTCCATGGCTTCTTCTCTATCAGTCTGTGTATCGACGTCCGTCTCCTCCTCTCCGTCTGTGCCAGCCTGCAGAGGTAGCAAAATTTCCCAGCCTGTCCCACAGAGCTCCAGCCCAGCCAGGCAGCTGCGGGGTGTCCGCCTCCGTGGAATAGTACCATAGCTCTTTTGGAACAAATGCAGACATCCTGCAGGGATGGAGAGCAAAATCCAAGCGATGGGGAGCTTTGGGGACTGCTGGGGGAATCAGGGAGCAGGTGGCAACAAGGTGACAGGGGTAGGCTTGGAGCAGGGTGAATGAAGAGCGTGCTGGCACAAGGAGCCAAGGGTTGTGTTGTGGCCGTTGCTGGATGCTGGAAGTTCTAGCTGGAGCGTGCACTGTGACATCACCGCCAGGAGTTCAGGCCCAGGCTGAAGTAGACAACGGAGACTGTAGAATGAATGATGGAATCCCTGGGTGCTTGGGCTTGGAAGGGACCCTAAAGACCATCTTGTTCCAAGCGGAGCAATCTTCGCCCAGAAGAGGCTGCTCAGAGCCCCGCTCCCAGCTGGCCTTGGATGTTGCCAAGGATGGAGCATCCCCAGCCTCTGTGCACAGCCTGGGCCAGTGCCCCAGCAGCCGGAGTGGAAAAGAGCAGCTTCATTAGATCCAACTTCAAGCTCACTCCTGCCTTTGAAAGGCTTCTCCTCTCTGTGCCCATCTTTCCTAGAGCTGCAGGGAGGCCTCGCCAGCCCCCTTCTCTTTCCAGGCTGAGCATCCCCAGCCCCACACGGACAGCAGTCCGATGCGTGGCAGTCAAGGCTAAAGGGTAGCAAATGGCTACATCAGGAAGTGAGAGATGGAAGCTTTTGGAGATGGAAGCTTTACCTCTAAAAGTAGAAAAGAAAGAAAAGTGGAGGGGGAAATGGTGGGACTCTGGCTCTGTTCTAACTGGCGAAGATTTTCTTTTCTTCTTTTCTGTCGTGCTAACCCAAGTTTTGTTGTTTGAAAGGAGGTTTAGCAAAATATCCATCGTCTTCTCCACTGCTGAAACACTGAACAACACCTGGGCAGGCTGAGGATGCAGAGCAAAACCTGCAAATATCTACTGCTGATCATGATCCTGGGGAATGCAGCTAAAGCCAGCCAAAAGCAATTTCTGGAAAGTCAAGCCTGCTTTACGTATTCTGGAGTTTAGTTGTGCCAACTTCACCAGTCATTTCTAAAAAAGGAAAAGAAACTCCAAGCAAAAGAGAGAAAAACACAAAGAAACCAACCCAAAGAAACCAATCAAACAAACAGATAAAACACCCCCAATCAAACCAAAGGCAATGAGAAGTTAGGACTAGTTGTAAGGATATCACAGCAGGCGAATGGCTGCTTCCTACTTGGATCACCATCCAAAGCCACCTAGAACAACTTCTCCAAAACATATCCAACAGGACAAATGGAAAAAGTGATCCATGGCAGCTCTGCATTGTGGTGAAGGATGAGCATGCAGTGGTCCAGATTGCCCACCCTCCAGGCTGCTGTTTGCTCTGCTGAAAGACTCTTGCAGGACTGTGGCCCCTCTCCATGCAATGGAAATCATTGCCACAGCTCTCAGTTGAGGCACTGGCATTTCCAGAGCCAGATTCAGGCACAATCCTACTGCCTGCTGAGCATCTGGGAAAGGTGCTGAGCATCTTCAGGCCTAGAAGCACAAAAGAGCTCAGGCTCTCCCCAAACTGGGTTTTCAGGGCAGCTTTCCATATCTCTGCAAGATTTCTTCATCCCTCAACACGTCTGGCTTTATTATGTCCAACGATGCATTTGGGTTTCTTCCGTCCTCTTGTGTGCCTGTGGGTAACCTTCCACGTGGATGAAGGAGATTGTGTACAGGACAATTGATTGCGGCATTGCCATTTGGCTTCACTGTCACTCAGTTGAACACGGTCCTTATCTAAGAAGGACTTCCAAGAAATGGGTAGGAGTTTTGGCTGTGAGAGGAGCAGAAAGCACATTTTCTACAGCAAATTGCTAGCTGATGCACTTTCCTCCCTGCCAAAATAGTGATTGCCATTCATCTTCCTGGGAAGAATGTAAAGACCCATTCAGAGATGCCAGGTTCAGCTGGCCTGTGGCTTTGTGTGCCTCATTTCACATGTCCAATTTCAAGGGCCACTAAAAGAGGCTCATGTTTGCCTTGCTACCCACAAGTGCTGTAGGTATTTCCAGGAGAAGAGGGAAAACATCGCTGTCCTGTGGTGTGGTAGAAATGCCACCACAACTGTGATTGTGTGAGCAAAGCCAGCCAGTGCTTTTTGGGGCAGCAGCAGCAGCTGAGAGTGTGGCAGAGCGGTTTTGATACTCTTTTTAGAGTCCTGCAAACATTGTTCCCGAAACAAGCCACAGCTTTGCAAATGTGCCCGAAGAAAATGCAAAGAGAACTGGGGTGTGAAAATCAAACACTGTTTATCTGTAGAAGAAAAGGAACAAGAATGAACTACACCACATATTTACACTGTAAGAATATTGGTAACAACAACAACCACCACAACAACAACAAACTATAGAACCTATTTACCTGAGAACAGCTCTAACAAAACTCTATGAAACGTATTTACAGACAACTTAAACAAACTCTAAAACCTCTATCCTGAACACAACAACTGTAAAACGTATGTACAGCAGGGTGGCATCTGTGTCTGTGATGTCCCTAAGTCCTGGAAGAAAAACAAGTAGCACGGTCAGTGCAGTCAGGCACGGAAGGGTGTTCCATGTGCTGCCGGGCTGGGACACTGGCCCAGTGGGACTCTGCTGCCAGAAGGGAGCCTGGCTGGGGGCTGTGGCCCAGGCACTGGAACAGGGCTTGTGTGGCCCACAGCAAGCCCAGGCCAGGCCAGGGATGGCCAGCAGAATCCAGTGCATGGGCTAGCGTGTCCCTGAGCAGGAAGTGCCCAGCCCGGCCCCAGGCTGGCAGCAGGGGCCCCACTCTGCCTGTGGGGAGCACCTGCCTGTTCTGCTGCTGGCATCGGTCTTCATCCCAAGACCATGTCTTCCTCCTTGTCTTTTAGATCAATATCCATCTCTTCAATATAATCTTTCGTTTCCACCTCCATCTCTTCCTCTGTCTCGTACATATCCACATCCATCTCTTCCTCTCCACTATCCTCTCCGTCCACTTCCATGGCTTCTTCTCTATCAGTCTGTGTATCGACGTCCGTCTCCTCCTCTCCGTCTGTGCCAGCCTGCAGAGGTAGCAAAATTTCCCACCCTGTCCCACAGAGCTCCAGCCCAGCCAGGCAGCTGCGGGGTGTCCGCCTCCGTGGAATAGTACCATAGCTCTTTTGGAACAAATGCAGACATCCTGCAGGGATGGAGAGCAAAATCCAAGCGATGGGGAGCTTTGGGGACTGCTGGGGGAATCAGGGAGCAGGTGGCAACAAGGTGACAGGGGTAGGCTTGGAGCAGGGTGAATGAAGAGCGTGCTGGCACAAGGAGCCAAGGGTTGTGTTGTGGCCGTTGCTGGATGCTGGAAGTTCTAGCTGGAGCGTGCACTGTGACATCACCGCCAGGAGTTGAGGCCCAGGCTGAAGTGGACAACGGAGACTGTACAATGAATGATGGAATCCCTGGGTGCTTGGGCTTGGAAGGGACCCTAAAGACCATCTTGTTCCAAGCGGAGCAATCTTCGCCCAGAAGAGGCTGCTCAGAGCCCCGCTCCCAGCTGGCCTTGGATGTTGCCAAGGATGGAGCATCCCCAGCCTCTGTGCACAGCCTGGGCCAGTGCCCCAGCAGCCGGAGTGGAAAAGAGCAGCTTCATTAGATCCAACTTCAAGCTCACTCCTGCCTTTGAAAGGCTTCTCCTCTCTGTGCCCATCTTTCCTAGAGCTGCAGGGAGGCCTCGCCAGCCCCCTTCTCTTTCCAGGCTGAGCATCCCCAGCCCCACACGGACAGCAGTCCGATGCGTGGCAGTCAAGGCTAAAGGGTAGCAAATGGCTACATCAGGAAGTGAGAGATGGAAGCTTTTGGAGATGGAAGCTTTACCTCTAAAAGTAGAAAAGAAAGAAAAGTGGAGGGGGAAATGGTGGGACTCTGGCTCTGTTCTAACTGGCGAAGATTTTCTTTTCTTCTTTTCTGTCGTGCTAACCCAAGTTTTGTTGTTTGAAAGGAGGTTTAGCAAAATATCCATCGTCTTCTCCACTGCTGAAACACTGAACAACACCTGGGCAGGCTGAGGATGCAGAGCAAAACCTGCAAATATCTACTGCTGATCATGATCCTGGGGAATGCAGCTAAAGCCAGCCAAAAGCAATTTCTGGAAAGTCAAGCCTGCTTTACGTATTCTGGAGTTTAGTTGTGCCAACTTCACCAGTCATTTCTAAAAAAGGAAAAGAAACTCCAAGCAAAAGAGAGAAAAACACAAAGAAACCAACCCAAAGAAACCAATCAAACAAACAGATAAAACACCCCCAATCAAACCAAAGGCAATGAGACGTTAGGACTAGTTGTAAGGATATCACAGCAGGCGAATGGCTGCTTCCTACTTGGATCACCATCCAAAGCCACCTAGAACAACTTCTCCAAAACATATCCAACAGGACAAATGGAAAAAGTGATCCATGGCAGCTCTGCATTGTGGTGAAGGATGAGCATGCAGTGGTCCAGATTGCCCACCCTCCAGGCTGCTGTTTGCTCTGCTGAAAGACTCTTGCAGGACTGTGGCCCCTCTCCATGCAATGGAAATCATTGCCACAGCTCTCAGTTGAGGCATCGGCATTTCCAGAGCCAGATTCAGGCACAATCCTACTGCCTGCTGAGCATCTGGGAAAGCTGCTGAGCATCTTCAGGCCTAGAAGCACAAAAGAGCTCAGGCTCTCCCCGAACTGGGTTTTCAGGGCAGCTTTCCATATCTCTGCAAGATTTCTTCATCCCTCAACACGTCTGGCTTTATTATGTCCAACGATGCATTTGGGTTTCTTCCGTCCTCTTGTGTGCCTGTGGGTAACCTTCCACGTGGATGAAGGAGATTGTGTACAGGACAATTGATTGCGGCATTGCCATTTGGCTTCACTGTCACTCAGTTGAACACGGTCCTTATCTAAGAAGGACTTCCAAGAAATGGGTAGGAGTTTTGGCTGTGAGAGGAGCAGAAAGCACATTTTCTACAGCAAATTGCTAGCTGATGCACTTTCCTCCCTGCCAAAATAGTGATTGCCATTCATCTTCCTGGGAAGAATGTAAAGACCCATTCAGAGATGCCAGGTTCAGCTGGCCTGTGGCTTTGTGTGCCTCATTTCACATGTCCAATTTCAAGGGCCACTAAAAGAGGCTCATGTTTGCCTTGCTACCCACAAGTGCTGTAGGTATTTCCAGGAGAAGAGGGAAAACATCGCTGTCCTGTGGTGTGGTAGAAATGCCACCACAACTGTGATTGTGTGAGCAAAGCCAGCCAGTGCTTTTTGGGGCAGCAGCAGCAGCTGAGAGTGTGGCAGAGCGGTTGTGATACTCTTTTTAGAGTCCTGCAAACATTGTTCCCGAAACAAGCCACAGCTTTGCAAATGTGCCCGAAGAAAATGCAAAGAGAACTGGGGTGTGAAAATCAAAGACTGTTTATCTGTAGAAGAAAAGGAACAAGAATGAACTACACCACATATTTACACTGTAAGAATATTGGTAACAACAACAACAACAACCACCACAACAACAACAACAAACTATAGAACCTATTTACCTGAGAACAGCTCTAACAAAACTCTATGAAACGTATTTACAGACAACTTAAACAAACTCTAAAACCTCTATCCTGAACACAACAACTGTAAAACGTATGTACAGCAGGGTGGCATCTGTGTCTGTGATGTCCCTAAGTCCTGGAAGAAAAACAAGTAGCACGGTCAGTGCAGTCAGGCACGGAAGGGTGTTCCATGTGCTGCCGGGCTGGGACACTGGCCCAGTGGGACTCTGCTGCCAGAAGGGAGCCTGGCTGGGGGCTGTGGCCCAGGCACTGGAACAGGGCTTGTGTGGCCCACAGCAAGCCCAGGCCAGGCCAGGGATGGCCAGCAGAATCCAGTGCATGGGCTAGCGTGTCCCTGAGCAGGAAGTGCCCAGCCCGGCCCCAGGCTGGCAGCAGGGGCCCCACTCTGCCTGTGGGGAGCACCTGCCTGTTCTGCTGCTGGCATCGGTCTTCATCCCAAGACCATGTCTTCCTCCTTGTCTTTTAGATCAATATCCATCTCTTCAATATAATCTTTCGTTTCCACCTCCATCTCTTCCTCTGTCTCGTACATATCCACATCCATCTCTTCCTCTCCACTATCCTCTCCGTCCACTTCCATGGCTTCTTCTCTATCAGTCTGTGTATCGACGTCCGTCTCCTCCTCTCCGTCTGTGCCAGCCTGCAGAGGTAGCAAAATTTCCCACCCTGTCCCACAGAGCTCCAGCCCAGCCAGGCAGCTGCGGGGTGTCCGCCTCCGTGGAATAGTACCATAGCTCTTTTGGAACAAATGCAGACATCCTGCAGGGATGGAGAGCAAAATCCAAGCGATGGGGAGCTTTGGGGACTGCTGGGGGAATCAGGGAGCAGGTGGCAACAAGGTGACAGGGGTAGGCTTGGAGCAGGGTGAATGAAGAGCGTGCTGGCACAAGGAGCCAAGGGTTGTGTTGTGGCCGTTGCTGGATGCTGGAAGTTCTAGCTGGAGCGTGCACTGTGACATCACCGCCAGGAGTTGAGGCCCAGGCTGAAGTGGACAACGGAGACTGTACAATGAATGATGGAATCCCTGGGTGCTTGGGCTTGGAAGGGACCCTAAAGACCATCTTGTTCCAAGCGGAGCAATCTTCGCCCAGAAGAGGCTGCTCAGAGCCCCGCTCCCAGCTGGCCTTGGATGTTGCCAAGGATGGAGCATCCCCAGCCTCTGTGCACAGCCTGGGCCAGTGCCCCAGCAGCCGGAGTGGAAAAGAGCAGCTTCATTAGATCCAACTTCAAGCTCACTCCTGCCTTTGAAAGGCTTCTCCTCTCTGTGCCCATCTTTCCTAGAGCTGCAGGGAGGCCTCGCCAGCCCCCTTCTCTTTCCAGGCTGAGCATCCCCAGCCCCACACGGACAGCAGTCCGATGCGTGGCAGTCAAGGCTAAAGGGTAGCAAATGGCTACATCAGGAAGTGAGAGATGGAAGCTTTTGGAGATGGAAGCTTTACCTCTAAAAGTAGAAAAGAAAGAAAAGTGGAGGGGGAAATGGTGGGACTCTGGCTCTGTTCTAACTGGCGAAGATTTTCTTTTCTTCTTTTCTGTCGTGCTAACCCAAGTTTTGTTGTTTGAAAGGAGGTTTAGCAAAATATCCATCGTCTTCTCCACTGCTGAAACACTGAACAACACCTGGGCAGGCTGAGGATGCAGAGCAAAACCTGCAAATATCTACTGCTGATCATGATCCTGGGGAATGCAGCTAAAGCCAGCCAAAAGCAATTTCTGGAAAGTCAAGCCTGCTTTACGTATTCTGGAGTTTAGTTGTGCCAACTTCACCAGTCATTTCTAAAAAAGGAAAAGAAACTCCAAGCAAAAGAGAGAAAAACACAAAGAAACCAACCCAAAGAAACCAATCAAACAAACAGATAAAACACCCCCAATCAAACCAAAGGCAATGAGAAGTTAGGACTAGTTGTAAGGATATCACAGCAGGCGAATGGCTGCTTCCTACTTGGATCACCATCCAAAGCCACCTAGAACAACTTCTCCAAAACATATCCAACAGGACAAATGGAAAAAGTGATCCATGGCAGCTCTGCATTGTGGTGAAGGATGAGCATGCAGTGGTCCAGATTGCCCACCCTCCAGGCTGCTGTTTGCTCTGCTGAAAGACTCTTGCAGGACTGTGGCCCCTCTCCATGCAATGGAAATCATTGCCACAGCTCTCAGTTGAGGCATCGGCATTTCCAGAGCCAGATTCAGGCACAATCCTACTGCCTGCTGAGCATCTGGGAAAGCTGCTGAGCATCTTCAGGCCTAGAAGCACAAAAGAGCTCAGGCTCTCCCCGAACTGGGTTTTCAGGGCAGCTTTCCATATCTCTGCAAGATTTCTTCATCCCTCAACACGTCTGGCTTTATTATGTCCAACGATGCATTTGGGTTTCTTCCGTCCTCTTGTGTGCCTGTGGGTAACCTTCCACGTGGATGAAGGAGATTGTGTACAGGACAATTGATTGCGGCATTGCCATTTGGCTTCACTGTCACTCAGTTGAACACGGTCCTTATCTAAGAAGGACTTCCAAGAAATGGGTAGGAGTTTTGGCTGTGAGAGGAGCAGAAAGCACATTTTCTACAGCAAATTGCTAGCTGATGCACTTTCCTCCCTGCCAAAATAGTGATTGCCATTCATCTTCCTGGGAAGAATGTAAAGACCCATTCAGAGATGCCAGGTTCAGCTGGCCTGTGGCTTTGTGTGCCTCATTTCACATGTCCAATTTCAAGGGCCACTAAAAGAGGCTCATGTTTGCCTTGCTACCCACAAGTGCTGTAGGTATTTCCAGGAGAAGAGGGAAAACATCGCTGTCCTGTGGTGTGGTAGAAATGCCACCACAACTGTGATTGTGTGAGCAAAGCCAGCCAGTGCTTTTTGGGGCAGCAGCAGCAGCTGAGAGTGTGGCAGAGCGGTTGTGATACTCTTTTTAGAGTCCTGCAAACATTGTTCCCGAAACAAGCCACAGCTTTGCAAATGTGCCCGAAGAAAATGCAAAGAGAACTGGGGTGTGAAAATCAAAGACTGTTTATCTGTAGAAGAAAAGGAACAAGAATGAACTACACCACATATTTACACTGTAAGAATATTGGTAACAACAACAACAACAACCACCACAACAACAACAACAAACTATAGAACCTATTTACCTGAGAACAGCTCTAACAAAACTCTATGAAACGTATTTACAGACAACTTAAACAAACTCTAAAACCTCTATCCTGAACACAACAACTGTAAAACGTATGTACAGCAGGGTGGCATCTGTGTCTGTGATGTCCCTAAGTCCTGGAAGAAAAACAAGTAGCACGGTCAGTGCAGTCAGGCACGGAAGGGTGTTCCATGTGCTGCCGGGCTGGGACACTGGCCCAGTGGGACTCTGCTGCCAGAAGGGAGCCTGGCTGGGGGCTGTGGCCCAGGCACTGGAACAGGGCTTGTGTGGCCCACAGCAAGCCCAGGCCAGGCCAGGGATGGCCAGCAGAATCCAGTGCATGGGCTAGCGTGTCCCTGAGCAGGAAGTGCCCAGCCCGGCCCCAGGCTGGCAGCAGGGGCCCCACTCTGCCTGTGGGGAGCACCTGCCTGTTCTGCTGCTGGCATCGGTCTTCATCCCAAGACCATGTCTTCCTCCTTGTCTTTTAGATCAATATCCATCTCTTCAATATAATCTTTTGTTTCCACCTCCATCTCTTCCTCTGTCTCGTACATATCCACATCCATCTCTTCCTCTCCACTATCCTCTCCGTCCACTTCCATGGCTTCTTCTCTATCAGTCTGTGTATCGACGTCCGTCTCCTCCTCTCCGTCTGTGCCAGCCTGCAGAGGTAGCAAAATTTCCCAGCCTGTCCCACAGAGCTCCAGCCCAGCCAGGCAGCTGCGGGGTGTCCGCCTCCGTGGAATAGTACCATACCTCTTTTGGAACAAATGCAGACATCCTGCAGGGATGGAGAGCAAAATCCAAGCGATGGGGAGCTTTGGGGACTGCTGGGGGAATCAGGGAGCAGGTGGCAACAAGGTGACAGGGGTAGGCTTGGAGCAGGGTGAATGAAGAGCGTGCTGGCACAAGGAGCCAAGGGTTGTGTTGTGGCCGTTGCTGGATGCTGGAAGTTCTAGCTGGAGCGTGCACTGTGACATCACCGCCAGGAGTTCAGGCCCAGGCTGAAGTAGACAACGGAGACTGTAGAATGAATGATGGAATCCCTGGGTGCTTGGGCTTGGAAGGGACCCTAAAGACCATCTTGTTCCAAGCGGAGCAATCTTCGCCCAGAAGAGGCTGCTCAGAGCCCTGCTCCCAGCTGGCCTTGGATGTTGCCAAGGATGGAGCATCCCCAGCCTCTGTGCACAGCCTGGGCCAGTGCCCCAGCAGCCGGAGTGGAAAAGAGCAGCTTCATTAGATCCAACTTCAAGCTCACTCCTGCCTTTGAAAGGCTTCTCCTCTCTGTGCCCATCTTTCCTAGAGCTGCAGGGAGGCCTCGCCAGCCCCCTTCTCTTTCCAGGCTGAGCATCCCCAGCCCCACACGGACAGCAGTCCGATGCGTGGCAGTCAAGGCTAAAGGGTAGCAAATGGCTACATCAGGAAGTGAGAGATGGAAGCTTTTGGAGATGGAAGCTTTACCTCTAAAAGTAGAAAAGAAAGAAAAGTGGAGGGGGAAATGGTGGGACTCTGGCTCTGTTCTAACTGGCGAAGATTTTCTTTTCTTCTTTTCTGTCGTGCTAACCCAAGTTTTGTTGTTTGAAAGGAGGTTTAGCAAAATATCCATCGTCTTCTCCACTGCTGAAACACTGAACAACACCTGGGCAGGCTGAGGATGCAGAGCAAAACCTGCAAATATCTACTGCTGATCATGATCCTGGGGAATGCAGCTAAAGCCAGCCAAAAGCAATTTCTGGAAAGTCAAGCCTGCTTTACGTATTCTGGAGTTTAGTTGTGCCAACTTCACCAGTCATTTCTAAAAAAGGAAAAGAAACTCCAAGCAAAAGAGAGAAAAACACAAAGAAACCAACCCAAAGAAACCAATCAAACAAACAGATAAAACACCCCCAATCAAACCAAAGGCAATGAGAAGTTAGGACTAGTTGTAAGGATATCACAGCAGGCGAATGGCTGCTTCCTACTTGGATCACCATCCAAAGCCACCTAGAACAACTTCTCCAAAACATATCCAACAGGACAAATGGAAAAAGTGATCCATGGCAGCTCTGCATTGTGGTGAAGGATGAGCATGCAGTGGTCCAGATTGCCCACCCTCCAGGCTGCTGTTTGCTCTGCTGAAAGACTCTTGCAGGACTGTGGCCCCTCTCCATGCAATGGAAATCATTGCCACAGCTCTCAGTTGAGGCACTGGCATTTCCAGAGCCAGATTCAGGCACAATCCTACTGCCTGCTGAGCATCTGGGAAAGCTGCTGAGCATCTTCAGGCCTAGAAGCACAAAAGAGCTCAGGCTCTCCCCGAACTGGGTTTTCAGGGCAGCTTTCCATATCTCTGCAAGATTTCTTCATCCCTCAACACGTCTGGCTTTATTATGTCCAACGATGCATTTGGGTTTCTTCCGTCCTCTTGTGTGCCTGTGGGTAACCTTCCACGTGGATGAAGGAGATTGTGTACAGGACAATTGATTGCGGCATTGCCATTTGGCTTCACTGTCACTCAGTTGAACACGGTCCTTATCTAAGAAGGACTTCCAAGAAATGGGTAGGAGTTTTGGCTGTGAGAGGAGCAGAAAGCACATTTTCTACAGCAAATTGCTAGCTGATGCACTTTCCTCCCTGCCAAAATAGTGATTGCCATTCATCTTCCTGGGAAGAATGTAAAGACCCATTCAGAGATGCCAGGTTCAGCTGGCCTGTGGCTTTGTGTGCCTCATTTCACATGTCCAATTTCAAGGGCCACTAAAAGAGGCTCATGTTTGCCTTGCTACCCACAAGTGCTGTAGGTATTTCCAGGAGAAGAGGGAAAACATCGCTGTCCTGTGGTGTGGTAGAAATGCCACCACAACTGTGATTGTGTGAGCAAAGCCAGCCAGTGCTTTTTGGGGCAGCAGCAGCAGCTGAGAGTGTGGCAGAGCGGTTTTGATACTCTTTTTAGAGTCCTGCAAACATTGTTCCCGAAACAAGCCACAGCTTTGCAAATGTGCCCGAAGAAAATGCAAAGAGAACTGGGGTGTGAAAATCAAAGACTGTTTATCTGTAGAAGAAAAGGAACAAGAATGAACTACACCACATATTTACACTGTAAGAATATTGGTAACAACAACAACCACCACAACAACAACAAACTATAGAACCTATTTACCTGAGAACAGCTCTAACAAAACTCTATGAAACGTATTTACAGACAACTTAAACAAACTCTAAAACCTCTATCCTGAACACAACAACTGTAAAACGTATGTACAGCAGGGTGGCATCTGTGTCTGTGATGTCCCTAAGTCCTGGAAGAAAAACAAGTAGCACGGTCAGTGCAGTCAGGCACGGAAGGGTGTTCCATGTGCTGCCGGGCTGGGACACTGGCCCAGTGGGACTCTGCTGCCAGAAGGGAGCCTGGCTGGGGGCTGTGGCCCAGGCACTGGAACAGGGCTTGTGTGGCCCACAGCAAGCCCAGGCCAGGCCAGGGATGGCCAGCAGAATCCAGTGCATGGGCTAGCGTGTCCCTGAGCAGGAAGTGCCCAGCCCGGCCCCAGGCTGGCAGCAGGGGCCCCACTCTGCCTGTGGGGAGCACCTGCCTGTTCTGCTGCTGGCATCGGTCTTCATCCCAAGACCATGTCTTCCTCCTTGTCTTTTAGATCAATATCCATCTCTTCAATATAATCTTTCGTTTCCACCTCCATCTCTTCCTCTGTCTCGTACATATCCACATCCATCTCTTCCTCTCCACTATCCTCTCCGTCCACTTCCATGGCTTCTTCTCTATCAGTCTGTGTATCGACGTCCGTCTCCTCCTCTCCGTCTGTGCCAGCCTGCAGAGGTAGCAAAATTTCCCACCCTGTCCCACAGAGCTCCAGCCCAGCCAGGCAGCTGCGGGGTGTCCGCCTCCGTGGAATAGTACCATAGCTCTTTTGGAACAAATGCAGACATCCTGCAGGGATGGAGAGCAAAATCCAAGCGATGGGGAGCTTTGGGGACTGCTGGGGGAATCAGGGAGCAGGTGGCAACAAGGTGACAGGGGTAGGCTTGGAGCAGGGTGAATGAAGAGCGTGCTGGCACAAGGAGCCAAGGGTTGTGTTGTGGCCGTTGCTGGATGCTGGAAGTTCTAGCTGGAGCGTGCACTGTGACATCACCACCAGGATTTGAGGCCCAGGCTGAAGTGGACAACGGAGACTGTACAATGAATGATGGAATCCCTGGGTGCTTGGGCTTGGAAGGGACCCTAAAGACCATCTTGTTCCAAGCGGAGCAATCTTCGCCCAGAAGAGGCTGCTCAGAGCCCCGCTCCCAGCTGGCCTTGGATGTTGCCAAGGATGGAGCATCCCCAGCCTCTGTGCACAGCCTGGGCCAGTGGCCCAGCAGCCGGAGTGGAAAAGAGCAGCTTCATTAGATCCAACTTCAAGCTCACTCCTGCCTTTGAAAGGCTTCTCCTCTCTGTGCCCATCTTTCCTAGAGCTGCAGGGAGGCCTCGCCAGCCCCCTTCTCTTTCCAGGCTGAGCATCCCCAGCCCCACACGGACAGCAGTCCGATGCGTGGCAGTCAAGGCTAAAGGGTAGCAAATGGCTACATCAGGAAGTGAGAGATGGAAGCTTTTGGAGATGGAAGCTTTACCTCTAAAAGTAGAAAAGAAAGAAAAGTGGAGGGGGAAATGGTGGGACTCTGGCTCTGTTCTAACTGGCGAAGATTTTCTTTTCTTCTTTTCTGTCGTGCTAACCCAAGTTTTGTTGTTTGAAAGGAGGTTTAGCAAAATATCCATCGTCTTCTCCACTGCTGAAACACTGAACAACACCTGGGCAGGCTGAGGATGCAGAGCAAAACCTGCAAATATCTACTGCTGATCATGATCCTGGGGAATGCAGCTAAAGCCAGCCAAAAGCAATTTCTGGAAAGTCAAGCCTGCTTTACGTATTCTGGAGTTTAGTTGTGCCAACTTCACCAGTCATTTCTAAAAAAGGAAAAGAAACTCCAAGCAAAAGAGAGAAAAACACAAAGAAACCAACCCAAAGAAACCAATCAAACAAACAGATAAAACACCCCCAATCAAACCAAAGGCAATGAGACGTTAGGACTAGTTGTAAGGATATCACAGCAGGCGAATGGCTGCTTCCTACTTGGATCACCATCCAAAGCCACCTAGAACAACTTCTCCAAAACATATCCAACAGGACAAATGGAAAAAGTGATCCATGGCAGCTCTGCATTGTGGTGAAGGATGAGCATGCAGTGGTCCAGATTGCCCACCCTCCAGGCTGCTGTTTGCTCTGCTGAAAGACTCTTGCAGGACTGTGGCCCCTCTCCATGCAATGGAAATCATTGCCACAGCTCTCAGTTGAGGCATCGGCATTTCCAGAGCCAGATTCAGGCACAATCCTACTGCCTGCTGAGCATCTGGGAAAGCTGCTGAGCATCTTCAGGCCTAGAAGCACAAAAGAGCTCAGGCTCTCCCCGAACTGGGTTTTCAGGGCAGCTTTCCATATCTCTGCAAGATTTCTTCATCCCTCAACACGTCTGGCTTTATTATGTCCAACGATGCATTTGGGTTTCTTCCGTCCTCTTGTGTGCCTGTGGGTAACCTTCCACGTGGATGAAGGAGATTGTGTACAGGACAATTGATTGCGGCATTGCCATTTGGCTTCACTGTCACTCAGTTGAACACGGTCCTTATCTAAGAAGGACTTCCAAGAAATGGGTAGGAGTTTTGGCTGTGAGAGGAGCAGAAAGCACATTTTCTACAGCAAATTGCTAGCTGATGCACTTTCCTCCCTGCCAAAATAGTGATTGCCATTCATCTTCCTGGGAAGAATGTAAAGACCCATTCAGAGATGCCAGGTTCAGCTGGCCTGTGGCTTTGTGTGCCTCATTTCACATGTCCAATTTCAAGGGCCACTAAAAGAGGCTCATGTTTGCCTTGCTACCCACAAGTGCTGTAGCTATTTCCAGGAGAAGAGGGAAAACATCGCTGTCCTGTGGTGTGGTAGAAATGCCACCACAACTGTGATTGTGTGAGCAAAGCCAGCCAGTGCTTTTTGGGGCAGCAGCAGCAGCTGAGAGTGTGGCAGAGCGGTTGTGATACTCTTTTTAGAGTCCTGCAAACATTGTTCCCGAAACAAGCCACAGCTTTGCAAATGTGCCCGAAGAAAATGCAAAGAGAACTGGGGTGTGAAAATCAAAGACTGTTTATCTGTAGAAGAAAAGGAACAAGAATGAACTACACCACATATTTACACTGTAAGAATATTGGTAACAACAACAACAACAACCACCACAACAACAACAACAAACTATAGAACCTATTTACCTGAGAACAGCTCTAACAAAACTCTATGAAACGTATTTACAGACAACTTAAACAAACTCTAAAACCTCTATCCTGAACACAACAACTGTAAAACGTATGTACAGCAGGGTGGCATCTGTGTCTGTGATGTCCCTAAGTCCTGGAAGAAAAACAAGTAGCACGGTCAGTGCAGTCAGGCACGGAAGGGTGTTCCATGTGCTGCCGGGCTGGGACACTGGCCCAGTGGGACTCTGCTGCCAGAAGGGAGCCTGGCTGGGGGCTGTGGCCCAGGCACTGGAACAGGGCTTGTGTGGCCCACAGCAAGCCCAGGCCAGGCCAGGGATGGCCAGCAGAATCCAGTGCATGGGCTAGCGTGTCCCTGAGCAGGAAGTGCCCAGCCCGGCCCCAGGCTGGCAGCAGGGGCCCCACTCTGCCTGTGGGGAGCACCTGCCTGTTCTGCTGCTGGCATCGGTCTTCATCCCAAGACCATGTCTTCCTCCTTGTCTTTTAGATCAATATCCATCTCTTCAATATAATCTTTTGTTTCCACCTCCATCTCTTCCTCTGTCTCGTACATATCCACATCCATCTCTTCCTCTCCACTATCCTCTCCGTCCACTTCCATGGCTTCTTCTCTATCAGTCTGTGTATCGACGTCCGTCTCCTCCTCTCGGTCTGTGCCAGCCTGCAGAGGTAGCAAAATTTCCCAGCCTGTCCCACAGAGCTCCAGCCCAGCCAGGCAGCTGCGGGGTGTCCGCCTCCGTGGAATAGTACCATACCTCTTTTGGAACAAATGCAGACATCCTGCAGGGATGGAGAGCAAAATCCAAGCGATGGGGAGCTTTGGGGACTGCTGGGGGAATCAGGGAGCAGGTGGCAACAAGGTGACAGGGGTAGGCTTGGAGCAGGGTGAATGAAGAGCGTGCTGGCACAAGGAGCCAAGGGTTGTGTTGTGGCCGTTGCTGGATGCTGGAAGTTCTAGCTGGAGCGTGCACTGTGACATCACCGCCAGGAGTTCAGGCCCAGGCTGAAGTAGACAACGGAGACTGTAGAATGAATGATGGAATCCCTGGGTGCTTGGGCTTGGAAGGGACCCTAAAGACCATCTTGTTCCAAGCGGAGCAATCTTCGCCCAGAAGAGGCTGCTCAGAGCCCCGCTCCCAGCTGGCCTTGGATGTTGCCAAGGATGGAGCATCCCCAGCCTCTGTGCACAGCCTGGGCCAGTGCCCCAGCAGCCGGAGTGGAAAAGAGCAGCTTCATTAGATCCAACTTCAAGCTCACTCCTGCCTTTGAAAGGCTTCTCCTCTCTGTGCCCATCTTTCCTAGAGCTGCAGGGAGGCCTCGCCAGCCCCCTTCTCTTTCCAGGCTGAGCATCCCCAGCCCCACACGGACAGCAGTCCGATGCGTGGCAGTCAAGGCTAAAGGGTAGCAAATGGCTACATCAGGAAGTGAGAGATGGAAGCTTTTGGAGATGGAAGCTTTACCTCTAAAAGTAGAAAAGAAAGAAAAGTGGAGGGGGAAATGGTGGGACTCTGGCTCTGTTCTAACTGGCGAAGATTTTCTTTTCTTCTTTTCTGTCGTGCTAACCCAAGTTTTGTTGTTTGAAAGGAGGTTTAGCAAAATATCCATCGTCTTCTCCACTGCTGAAACACTGAACAACACCTGGGCAGGCTGAGGATGCAGAGCAAAACCTGCAAATATCTACTGCTGATCATGATCCTGGGGAATGCAGCTAAAGCCAGCCAAAAGCAATTTCTGGAAAGTCAAGCCTGCTTTACGTATTCTGGAGTTTAGTTGTGCCAACTTCACCAGTCATTTCTAAAAAAGGAAAAGAAACTCCAAGCAAAAGAGAGAAAAACACAAAGAAACCAACCCAAAGAAACCAATCAAACAAACAGATAAAACACCCCCAATCAAACCAAAGGCAATGAGAAGTTAGGACTAGTTGTAAGGATATCACAGCAGGCGAATGGCTGCTTCCTACTTGGATCACCATCCAAAGCCACCTAGAACAACTTCTCCAAAACATATCCAACAGGACAAATGGAAAAAGTGATCCATGGCAGCTCTGCATTGTGGTGAAGGATGAGCATGCAGTGGTCCAGATTGCCCACCCTCCAGGCTGCTGTTTGCTCTGCTGAAAGACTCTTGCAGGACTGTGGCCCCTCTCCATGCAATGGAAATCATTGCCACAGCTCTCAGTTGAGGCACTGGCATTTCCAGAGCCAGATTCAGGCACAATCCTACTGCCTGCTGAGCATCTGGGAAAGCTGCTGAGCATCTTCAGGCCTAGAAGCACAAAAGAGCTCAGGCTCTCCCCGAACTGGGTTTTCAGGGCAGCTTTCCATATCTCTGCAAGATTTCTTCATCCCTCAACACGTCTGGCTTTATTATGTCCAACGATGCATTTGGGTTTCTTCCGTCCTCTTGTGTGCCTGTGGGTAACCTTCCACGTGGATGAAGGAGATTGTGTACAGGACAATTGATTGCGGCATTGCCATTTGGCTTCACTGTCACTCAGTTGAACACGGTCCTTATCTAAGAAGGACTTCCAAGAAATGGGTAGGAGTTTTGGCTGTGAGAGGAGCAGAAAGCACATTTTCTACAGCAAATTGCTAGCTGATGCACTTTCCTCCCTGCCAAAATAGTGATTGCCATTCATCTTCCTGGGAAGAATGTAAAGACCCATTCAGAGATGCCAGGTTCAGCTGGCCTGTGGCTTTGTGTGCCTCATTTCACATGTCCAATTTCAAGGGCCACTAAAAGAGGCTCATGTTTGCCTTGCTACCCACAAGTGCTGTAGGTATTTCCAGGAGAAGAGGGAAAACATCGCTGTCCTGTGGTGTGGTAGAAATGCCACCACAACTGTGATTGTGTGAGCAAAGCCAGCCAGTGCTTTTTGGGGCAGCAGCAGCAGCTGAGAGTGTGGCAGAGCGGTTTTGATACTCTTTTTAGAGTCCTGCAAACATTGTTCCCGAAACAAGCCACAGCTTTGCAAATGTGCCCGAAGAAAATGCAAAGAGAACTGGGGTGTGAAAATCAAAGACTGTTTATCTGTAGAAGAAAAGGAACAAGAATGAACTACACCACATATTTACACTGTAAGAATATTGGTAACAACAACAACCACCACAACAACAACAAACTATAGAACCTATTTACCTGAGAACAGCTCTAACAAAACTCTATGAAACGTATTTACAGGCAACTTAAACAAACTCTAAAACCTCTATCCTGAACACAACAACTGTAAAACGTATGTACAGCAGGGTGGCATCTGTGTCTGTGATGTCCCTAAGTCCTGGAAGAAAAACAAGTAGCACGGTCAGTGCAGTCAGGCACGGAAGGGTGTTCCATGTGCTGCCGGGCTGGGACACTGGCCCAGTGGGACTCTGCTGCCAGAAGGGAGCCTGGCTGGGGGCTGTGGCCCAGGCACTGGAACAGGGCTTGTGTGGCCCACAGCAAGCCCAGGCCAGGCCAGGGATGGCCAGCAGAATCCAGTGCATGGGCTAGCGTGTCCCTGAGCAGGAAGTGCCCAGCCCGGCCCCAGGCTGGCAGCAGGGGCCCCACTCTGCCTGTGGGGAGCACCTGCCTGTTCTGCTGCTGGCATCGGTCTTCATCCCAAGACCATGTCTTCCTCCTTGTCTTTTAGATCAATATCCATCTCTTCAATATAATCTTTCGTTTCCACCTCCATCTCTTCCTCTGTCTCGTACATATCCACATCCATCTCTTCCTCTCCACTATCCTCTCCGTCCACTTCCATGGCTTCTTCTCTATCAGTCTGTGTATCGACGTCCGTCTCCTCCTCTCCGTCTGTGCCAGCCTGCAGAGGTAGCAAAATTTCCCACCCTGTCCCACAGAGCTCCAGCCCAGCCAGGCAGCTGCGGGGTGTCCGCCTCCGTGGAATAGTACCATAGCTCTTTTGGAACAAATGCAGACATCCTGCAGGGATGGAGAGCAAAATCCAAGCGATGGGGAGCTTTGGGGACTGCTGGGGGAATCAGGGAGCAGGTGGCAACAAGGTGACAGGGGTAGGCTTGGAGCAGGGTGAATGAAGAGCGTGCTGGCACAAGGAGCCAAGGGTTGTGTTGTGGCCGTTGCTGGATGCTGGAAGTTCTAGCTGGAGCGTGCACTGTGACATCACCACCAGGAGTTGAGGCCCAGGCTGAAGTGGACAACGGAGACTGTACAATGAATGATGGAATCCCTGGGTGCTTGGGCTTGGAAGGGACCCTAAAGACCATCTTGTTCCAAGCGGAGCAATCTTCGCCCAGAAGAGGCTGCTCAGAGCCCCGCTCCCAGCTGGCCTTGGATGTTGCCAAGGATGGAGCATCCCCAGCCTCTGTGCACAGCCTGGGCCAGTGCCCCAGCAGCCGGAGTGGAAAAGAGCAGCTTCATTAGATCCAACTTCAAGCTCACTCCTGCCTTTGAAAGGCTTCTCCTCTCTGTGCCCATCTTTCCTAGAGCTGCAGGGAGGCCTCGCCAGCCCCCTTCTCTTTCCAGGCTGAGCATCCCCAGCCCCACACGGACAGCAGTCCGATGCGTGGCAGTCAAGGCTAAAGGGTAGCAAATGGCTACATCAGGAAGTGAGAGATGGAAGCTTTTGGAGATGGAAGCTTTACCTCTAAAAGTAGAAAAGAAAGAAAAGTGGAGGGGGAAATGGTGGGACTCTGGCTCTGTTCTAACTGGCGAAGATTTTCTTTTCTTCTTTTCTGTCGTGCTAACCCAAGTTTTGTTGTTTGAAAGGAGGTTTAGCAAAATATCCATCGTCTTCTCCACTGCTGAAACACTGAACAACACCTGGGCAGGCTGAGGATGCAGAGCAAAACCTGCAAATATCTACTGCTGATCATGATCCTGGGGAATGCAGCTAAAGCCAGCCAAAAGCAATTTCTGGAAAGTCAAGCCTGCTTTACGTATTCTGGAGTTTAGTTGTGCCAACTTCACCAGTCATTTCTAAAAAAGGAAAAGAAACTCCAAGCAAAAGAGAGAAAAACACAAAGAAACCAACCCAAAGAAACCAATCAAACAAACAGATAAAACACCCCCAATCAAACCAAAGGCAATGAGAAGTTAGGACTAGTTGTAAGGATATCACAGCAGGCGAATGGCTGCTTCCTACTTGGATCACCATCCAAAGCCACCTAGAACAACTTCTCCAAAACATATCCAACAGGACAAATGGAAAAAGTGATCCATGGCAGCTCTGCATTGTGGTGAAGGATGAGCATGCAGTGGTCCAGATTGCCCACCCTCCAGGCTGCTGTTTGCTCTGCTGAAAGACTCTTGCAGGACTGTGGCCCCTCTCCATGCAATGGAAATCATTGCCACAGCTCTCAGTTGAGGCACCGGCATTTCCAGAGCCAGATTCAGGCACAATCCTACTGCCTGCTGAGCATCTGGGAAAGCTGCTGAGCATCTTCAGGCCTAGAAGCACAAAAGAGCTCAGGCTCTCCCCGAACTGGGTTTTCAGGGCAGCTTTCCATATCTCTGCAAGATTTCTTCATCCCTCAACACGTCTGGCTTTATTATGTCCAACGATGCATTTGGGTTTCTTCCGTCCTCTTGTGTGCCTGTGGGTAACCTTCCACGTGGATGAAGGAGATTGTGTACAGGACAATTGATTGCGGCATTGCCATTTGGCTTCACTGTCACTCAGTTGAACACGGTCCTTATCTAAGAAGGACTTCCAAGAAATGGGTAGGAGTTTTGGCTGTGAGAGGAGCAGAAAGCACATTTTCTACAGCAAATTGCTAGCTGATGCACTTTCCTCCCTGCCAAAATAGTGATTGCCATTCATCTTCCTGGGAAGAATGTAAAGACCCATTCAGAGATGCCAGGTTCAGCTGGCCTGTGGCTTTGTGTGCCTCATTTCACATGTCCAATTTCAAGGGCCACTAAAAGAGGCTCATGTTTGCCTTGCTACCCACAAGTGCTGTAGGTATTTCCAGGAGAAGAGGGAAAACATCGCTGTCCTGTGGTGTGGTAGAAATGCCACCACAACTGTGATTGTGTGAGCAAAGCCAGCCAGTGCTTTTTGGGGCAGCAGCAGCAGCTGAGAGTGTGGCAGAGCGGTTTTGATACTCTTTTTAGAGTCCTGCAAACATTGTTCCCGAAACAAGCCACAGCTTTGCAAATGTGCCCGAAGAAAATGCAAAGAGAACTGGGGTGTGAAAATCAAACACTGTTTATCTGTAGAAGAAAAGGAACAAGAATGAACTACACCACATATTTACACTGTAAGAATATTGGTAACAACAACAACCACCACAACAACAACAAACTATAGAACCTATTTACCTGAGAACAGCTCTAACAAAACTCTATGAAACGTATTTACAGGCAACTTAAACAAACTCTAAAACCTCTATCCTGAACACAACAACTGTAAAACGTATGTACAGCAGGGTGGCATCTGTGTCTGTGATGTCCCTAAGTCCTGGAAGAAAAACAAGTAGCACGGTCAGTGCAGTCAGGCACGGAAGGGTGTTCCATGTGCTGCCGGGCTGGGACACTGGCCCAGTGGGACTCTGCTGCCAGAAGGGAGCCTGGCTGGGGGCTGTGGCCCAGGCACTGGAACAGGGCTTGTGTGGCCCACAGCAAGCCCAGGCCAGGCCAGGGATGGCCAGCAGAATCCAGTGCATGGGCTAGCGTGTCCCTGAGCAGGAAGTGCCCAGCCCGGCCCCAGGCTGGCAGCAGGGGCCCCACTCTGCCTGTGGGGAGCACCTGCCTGTTCTGCTGCTGGCATCGGTCTTCATCCCAAGACCATGTCTTCCTCCTTGTCTTTTAGATCAATATCCATCTCTTCAATATAATCTTTCGTTTCCACCTCCATCTCTTCCTCTGTCTCGTACATATCCACATCCATCTCTTCCTCTCCAGTATCCTCTCCGTCCACTTCCATGGCTTCTTCTCTATCAGTCTGTGTATCGACGTCCGTCTCCTCCTCTCCGTCTGTGCCAGCCTGCAGAGGTAGCAAAATTTCCCACCCTGTCCCACAGAGCTCCAGCCCAGCCAGGCAGCTGCGGGGTGTCCGCCTCCGTGGAATAGTACCATACCTCTTTTGGAACAAATGCAGACATCCTGCAGGGATGGAGAGCAAAATCCAAGCGATGGGGAGCTTTGGGGACTGCTGGGGGAATCAGGGAGCAGGTGGCAACAAGGTGACAGGGGTAGGCTTGGAGCAGGGTGAATGAAGAGCGTGCTGGCACAAGGAGCCAAGGGTTGTGTTGTGGCCGTTGCTGGATGCTGGAAGTTCTAGCTGGAGCGTGCACTGTGACATCACCACCAGGAGTTCAGGCCCAGGCTGAAGTGGACAACGGAGACTGTACAATGAATGATGGAATCCCTGGGTGCTTGGGCTTGGAAGGGACCCTAAAGACCATCTTGTTCCAAGCGGAGCAATCTTCGCCCAGAAGAGGCTGCTCAGAGCCCCGCTCCCAGCTGGCCTTGGATGTTGCCAAGGATGGAGCATCCCCAGCCTCTGTGCACAGCCTGGGCCAGTGCCCCAGCAGCCGGAGTGGAAAAGAGCAGCTTCATTAGATCCAACTTCAAGCTCACTCCTGCCTTTGAAAGGCTTCTCCTCTCTGTGCCCATCTTTCCTAGAGCTGCAGGGAGGCCTCGCCAGCCCCCTTCTCTTTCCAGGCTGAGCATCCCCAGCCCCACACGGACAGCAGTCCGATGCGTGGCAGTCAAGGCTAAAGGGTAGCAAATGGCTACATCAGGAAGTGAGAGATGGAAGCTTTTGGAGATGGAAGCTTTACCTCTAAATGTAGAAAAGAAAGAGAAGTGGAGGGGGAAATGGTGGGACTCTGGCTCTGTTCTAACTGGCGAAGATTTTCTTTTCTTCTTTTCTGTCGTGCTAACCCAAGTTTTGTTGTTTGAAAGGAGGTTTAGCAAAATATCCATCGTCTTCTCCACTGCTGAAACACTGAACAACACCTGGGCAGGCTGAGGATGCAGAGCAAAACCTGCAAATATGGCAAGCCTGGGCTTGCTGTGGGCCACACAAGCCCTGTTCCAGTGCCTGGGCCACAGCCCCCAGCCAGGCTCCCTTCTGGCAGCAGAGTCCCACTGGGCCAGTGTCCCAGCCCGGCAGCACATGCAACACCCTTCCGTGCCTGACTGCACTGACCGTGCTACTTGTTTTTCTTGCAGGACTTAGGGACATCACAGACACAGATGCCACCCTGCTGTACATACGTTTTACAGTTGTTGTGTTCAGGATAGAAGTTTTAGAGTTTGTTTAAGTTGCCTGTAAATACGTTTCATAGAGTTTTGTTAGAGCTGTTCTCAGGTAAATAGGTTCTATAGTTTGTTGTTGTTGTTGTTGTTACCAATATTCTTACAGTGTAAATATGTGGTGTAGTTCATTCTTGTTCCTTTTCTTCTACAGATAAACAGTCTTTGATTTTCACACCCCAGTTCTCTTTGCATTTTCTTCGGGCACATTTGCAAAGCTGTGGCTTGTTTCGGGAACAATGTTTGCAGGACTCTAAAAAGAGTATCACAACCGCTCTGCCACACTCTCAGCTGCTGCTGCTGCCCCAAAAAGCACTGGCTGGCTTTGCTCACACAATCACAGTTGTGGTGGCATTTCTACCACACCACAGGACAGCGATGTTTTCCCTCTTCTCCTGGAAATAGCTACAGCACTTGTGGGTAGCAAGGCAAACATGAGCCTCTTTTAGTGGCCCTTGAAATTGGACATGTGAAATGAGGCACACAAAGCCACAGGCCAGCTGAACCTGGCATCTCTGAATGGGTCTTTACATTCTTCCCAGGAAGATGAATGGCAATCACTATTTTGGCAGGGAGGAAAGTGCATCAGCTAGCAATTTGCTGTAGAAAATGTGCTTTCTGCTCCTCTCACAGCCAAAACTCCTACCCATTTCTTGGAAGTCCTTCTTAGATAAGGACCGTGTTCAACTGAGTGACAGTGAAGCCAAATGGCAATGCCGCAATCAATTGTCCTGTACACAATCTCCTTCATCCACGTGGAAGGTTACTCACGGGCACACAAGAGGACGGAAGAAACCCAAATGCATCGTTGGACATCATAAAGTCAGACGTGTTGAGGGATGAAGAAATCTTGCAGAGATATGGAAAGCTGCCCTGAAAACCCAGTTCGGGGAGAGCCTGAGCTCTTTTGTGCTTCTAGGCCTGAAGATGCTCAGCACCTTTCCCAGATGCTCAGCAGGCAGTAGGATTGTGCCTGAATCTGGCTCTGGAAATGCCAGTGCCTCAACTGAGAGCTGTGGCAATGATTTCCATTGCATGGAGAGGGGCCACAGTCCTGCAAGAGTCTTTCAGCAGAGCAAACAGCAGCCTGGAGGGTGGGCAATCTGGACCACTACATGCTCATCCTTCACCACAATGCAGAGCTGCCATGGATCACTTTTTCCATTTGTCCTGTTGGATATGTTTTGGAGAAGTTGTTCTAGGTGGCTTTGGATGGTGATCCAAGTCGGAAGCAGCCATTCGCCTGCTGTGATATCCTTACAACTAGTCCTAACTTCTCATTGCCTTTGGTTTGATTGGGGGTGTTTTATCTGTTTGTTTGATTGGTTTCTTTGGGTTGGTTTCTTTGTGTTTTTCTCTCTTTTGCTTGGAGTTTCTTTTCCTTTTTTAGAAATGACTGGTGAAGTTGGCACAACCAAACTCCAGAAAACGTAAAGCAGGCTTGACTTCCCAGAAATTGCTTTTGGCTGGCTTTAGCTGCATTCCCCAGGATCACGATCAGCAGTAGATATTTGCAGGTTTTGCTCTACATCCTCAGCCTGCCCAGGTGTTGTTCAGTGTTTCAGCAGTGGAGAAGACGATGGATATTTTGCTAAACCTCCTTTCAAACAACAAAACTTGGGTTAGCACGACAGAAAAGAAGAAAAGAAAATCTTCGCCAGTTAGAACAGAGCCAGAGTCCCACCATTTCCCCCTCCACTTCTCTTTCTTTTCTACATTTAGAGGTAAAGCTTCCATCTCCAAAAGCTTCCATCTCTCACTTCCTGATGTAGCCATTTGCTACCCTTTAGCCTTGACTGCCACGCATCGGACTGCTGTCCGTGTGGGGCTGGGGATGCTCAGCCTGGAAAGAGAAGGGGGCTGGCGAGGCCTCCCTGCAGCTCTAGGAAAGATGGGCACAGGGAGGAGAAGCCTTTCAACTGCAGGAGTGAGCTTGAAGTTGGATCTAATGAAGCTGCTCTTTTCCACTCCGGCTGCTGGGGCACTGGCCCAGGCTGTGCACAGAGGCTGGGGATGCTCCATCCTTGGCAACATCCAAGGCCAGCTGGGAGCGGGGCTCTGAGCAACCTATTCTAGGGGAAGATCGCTCCGCTTGGAACAAGATGGTCTTTAGGGTCCCTTCCAAGCCCAAGCACCCAGGGATTCCATCATTCATTCTACAGTCTCCGTTGTCCACTTCAGCCTGGGCCTGAACTCCTGGCGGTGATGTCACAGTGCACGCTCCAGCTAGAACTTCCAGCATCCAGCAACGGCCACAACACAACCCTTGGCTCCTTATGCCAGCACGCTCTTCATTCACCCTGCTCCAAGCCTACCCCTGTCACCTTGTTGCCACCTGCTCCCTGATTCCTCCAGCAGTCCCCAAAGCTCCCCATCGCTTGGATTTTGCTCTCCATCCCTGCAGGATGTCTGCATTTGTTCCAAAAGAGGTATGGTACTATTCCACGGAGGCGGACACCCCGCAGCTGCCTGGCTGGGCTGGAGCTCTGTGGGACAGGCTGGGAAATTTTGCTACCTCTGCAGGCTGGCACAGACGGAGAGGAGGAGACGGACGTCGATACACAGACTGATAGAGAAGAAGCCATGGAAGTGGACGGAGAGGATACTGGAGAGGAAGAGATGGATGTGGATATGTACGAGACAGAGGAAGAGATGGAGGTGGAAACGAAAGATTATATTGAAGAGATGGATATTCATCTAAAAGACAAGGAGGAAGACATGGTCTTGGGATGAAGACCGATGCCAGCAGCAGAACAGGCAGGTGCTCCCCACAGGCAGAGTGGGGCCCCTGCTGCCAGCCTGGGGCCGGGCTGGGCACTTCCTGCTCAGGGACACGCTAGCCCATGCACTGGATTCTGCTGGCCATCCCTGGCCTGGCCTGGGCTTGCTGTGGGCCACACAAGCCCTGTTCCAGTGCCTGGGCCACAGCCCCCAGCCAGGCTCCCTTCTGGCAGCAGAGTCCCACTGGGCCAGTGTCCCAGCCCGGCAGCACATGGAACACCCTTCCGTGCCTGACTGCACTGACCGTGCTACTTGTTTTTCTTCCAGGACTTAGGGACATCACAGACACAGATGCCACCCTGCTGTACATACGTTTTACAGTTGTTGTGTTCAGGATAGAGGTTTTAGAGTTTGTTTAAGTTGTCTGTAAATACGTTTCATAGAGTTTTGTTAGAGCTGTTCTCAGGTAAATAGGTTCTATAGTTTGTTGTTGTTGTGGTGGTTGTTGTTGTTACCAATATTCTTACAGTGTAAATATGTGGTGTAGTTCATTCTTGTTCCTTTTCTTCTACAGATAAACAGTCTTTGATTTTCACACCCCAGTTCTCTTTGCATTTTCTTCGGGCACATTTGCAAAGCTGTGGCTTGTTTCGGGAACAATGTTTGCAGGACTCTAAAAAGAGTATCACAACCGCTCTGCCACACTCTCAGCTGCTGCTGCTGCCCCAAAAAGCACTGGCTGGCTTTGCTCACACAATCACAGTTGTGGTGGCATTTCTACCACACCACAGGACAGCGATGTTTTCCCTCTTCTCCTGGAAATAGCTACAGCACTTGTGGGTAGCAAGGCAAACATGAGCCTCTTTTAGTGGCCCTTGAAATTGGACATGTGAAATGAGGCACACAAAGCCACAGGCCAGCTGAACCTGGCATCTCTGAATGGGTCTTTACATTCTTCCCAGGAAGATGAATGGCAATCACTATTTTGGCAGGGAGGAAAGTGCATCAGCTAGCAATTTGCTGTAGAAAATGTGCTTTCTGCTCCTCTCACAGCCAAAACTCCTAGCCATTTCTTGGAAGTCCTTCTTAGATAAGGACCGTGTTCAACTGAGTGACAGTGAAGCCAAATGGCAATGCCGCAATCAATTGTCCTGTACACAATCTCCTTCATCCACGTGGAAGGTTACTCACGGGCACACAAGAGGACGGAAGAAACCCAAATGCATCGTTGGACATCATAAAGTCAGACGTGTTGAGGGATGAAGAAATCTTGCAGAGATATGGAAAGCTGCCCTGAAAACCCAGTTTGGGGAGAGCCTGAGCTCTTTTGTGCTTCTAGGCCTGAAGATGCTCAGCAGCTTTCCCAGATGCTCAGCAGGCAGTAGGATTGTGCCTGAATCTGGCTCTGGAAATGCCAGTGCCTCAACTGAGAGCTGTGGCAATGATTTCCATTGCATGGAGAGGGGCCACAAGAGTCCTGCAAGAGTCTTTCAGCAGAGCAAACAGCAGCCTGGAGGGTGGGCAATCTGGACCACTGCATGCTCATCCTTCACCACAATGCAGAGCTGCCATGGATCACTTTTTCCATTTGTCCTGTTGGATATGTTTTGGAGAAGTTGTTCTAGGTGGCTTTGGATGGTGATCCAAGTAGGAAGCAGCCATTCGCCTGCTGTGATATCCTTACAACTAGTCCTAACTTCTCATTGCCTTTGGTTTGATTGGGGGTGTTTTATCTGTTTGTTTGATTGGTTTCTTTGGGTTGGTTTCTTTGTGTTTTTCTCTCTTTTGCTTGGAGTTTCTTTTCCTTTTTTAGAAATGACTGGTGAAGTTGGCACAACCAAACTCCAGAAAACGTAAAGCAGGCTTGACTTTCCAGAAATTGCTTTTGGCTGGCTTTAGCTGCATTCCCCAGGATCACGATCAGCAGTAGATATTTGCAGGTTTTGCTCTGCATCCTCAGCCTGCCCAGGTGTTGTTCAGTGTTTCAGCAGTGGAGAAGACGATGGATATTTTGCTAAACCTCCTTTCAAACAACAAAACTTGGGTTAGCACGACAGAAAAGAAGAAAAGAAAATCTTCGCCAGTTAGAACAGAGCCAGAGTCCCACCATTTCCCCCTCCACTTCTCTTTCTTTTCTACATTTAGAGGTAAAGCTTCCATCTCCAAAAGCTTCCATCTCTCACTTCCTGATGTAGCCATTTGCTACCCTTTAGCCTTGACTGCCACGCATCGGACTGCTGTCCGTGTGGGGCTGGGGATGCTCAGCCTGGAAAGAGAAGGGGGCTGGCGAGGCCTCCCTGCAGCTCTAGGAAAGATGGGCACAGGGAGGAGAAGCCTTTCAACTGCAGGAGTGAGCTTGAAGTTGGATCTAATGAAGCTGCTCTTTTCCACTCCGGCTGCTGGGGCACTGGCCCAGGCTGTGCACAGAGGCTGGGGATGCTCCATCCTTGGCAACATCCAAGGCCAGCTGGGAGCGGGGCTCTGAGCAACCTCTTCTGGGCGAAGATTGCTCCGCTTGGAACAAGATGGTCTTTAGGGTCCCTTCCAAGCCCAAGCACCCAGGGATTCCATCATTCATTCTACGGTCTCCGTTGTCTACTTCAGCCTGGGCCTGAACTCCTGGCGGTGATGTCACAGTGCACGCTTCAGCTAGAACTTCCAGCATCCAGCAACGGCCACAACACAACCCTTGGCTCCTTGTGCCAGCACGCTCTTCATTCACCCTGCTCCAAGCCTACCCCTGTCACCTTGTTGCCACCTGCTCCCTGATTCCCCCAGCAGTCCCCAAAGCTCCCCATCGCTTGGATTTTGCTCTCCATCCCTGCAGGATGTCTGCATTTGTTCCAAAAGAGCTATGGTACTATTCCACGGAGGCGGACACCCCGCAGCTGCCTGGCTGGGCTGGAGCTCTGTGGGACAGGCTGGGAAATTTTGCTACCTCTGCAGGCTGGCACAGACGGAGAGGAGGAGACGGACGTCGATACACAGACTGATAGAGAAGAAGCCATGGAAGTGGACGGAGAGGATAGTGGAGAGGAAGAGATGGATGTGGATATGTACGAGACAGAGGAAGAGATGGAGGTGGAAACAAAAGATTATGTTGAAGAGATGGATATTGATGTAAAAGACAAGGAGGAAGACATGGTCTTGGGATGAAGACCGATGCCAGCAGCAGAACAGGCAGGTGCTCCCCACAGGCAGAATGGGGCCCCTGCTGCCAGCCTGGGGCCGGGCTGGGCACTTCCTGCTCAGGGACACGCTAGCCCATGCACTGGATTCTGCTGGCCATCCCTGGCCTGGCCTGGGCTTGCTGTGGGCCACACAAGCCCTGTTCCAGTGCCTGGGCCACAGCCCCCAGCCAGGCTCCCTTCTGGCAGCAGAGTCCCACTGGGCCAGTGTCCCAGCCCGGCAGCACATGGAACACCCTTCCGTGCCTGACTGCACTGACCGTGCTACTTGTTTTTCTTCCAGGACTTAGGGACATCACAGACACAGATGCCACCCTGCTGTACATACGTTTTACAGTTGTTGTGTTCAGGATAGAGGTTTTAGAGTTTGTTTAAGTTGCCTGTAAATACGTTTCATAGAGTTTTGTTAGAGCTGTTCTCAGGTAAATAGGTTCTATAGTTTGTTGTTGTTGTTGTTGTTACCAATATTCTTACAGTGTAAATATGTGGTGTAGTTCATTCTTGTTCCTTTTCTTCTACAGATAAACAGTCTTTGATTTTCACACCCCAGTTCTCTTTGCATTTTCTTCGGGCACATTTGCAAAGCTGTGGGTTGTTTCGGGAACAATGTTTGCAGGACTCTAAAAAGAGTATCACAACCGCTCTGCCACACTCTCAGCTGCTGCTGCTGCCCCAAAAAGCACTGGCTGGCTTTGCTCACACAATCACAGTTGTGGTGGCATTTCTACCACACCACAGGACAGCGATGTTTTCCCTCTTCTCCTGGAAATACCTACAGCACTTGTGGGTAGCAAGGCAAACATGAGCCTCTTTTAGTGGCCCTTGAAATTGGACATGTGAAATGAGGCACACAAAGCCACAGGCCAGCTGAACCTGGCATCTCTGAATGGGTCTTTACATTCTTCCCAGGAAGATGAATGGCAATCACTATTTTGGCAGGGAGGAAAGTGCATCAGCTAGCAATTTGCTGTAGAAAATGTGCTTTCTGCTCCTCTCACAGCCAAAACTCCTACCCATTTCTTGGAAGTCCTTCTTAGATAAGGACCGTGTTCAACTGAGTGACAGTGAAGCCAAATGGCAATGCCGCAATCAATTGTCCTGTACACAATCTCCTTCATCCACGTGGAAGGTTACTCACGGGCACACAAGAGGACGGAAGAAACCCAAATGCATCGTTGGACATCATAAAGTCAGACGTGTTGAGGGATGAAGAAATCTTGCAGAGATATGGAAAGCTGCCCTGAAAACCCAGTTTGGGGAGAGCCTGAGCTCTTTTGTGCTTCTAGGCCTGAAGATGCTCAGCACCTTTCCCAGATGCTCAGCAGGCAGTAGGATTGTGCCTGAATCTGGCTCTGGAAATGCCAGTGCCTCAACTGAGAGCTGTGGCAAGGATTTCCATTGCATGGAGAGGGGCCACAAGAGTCCTGCAAGAGTCTTTCAGCAGAGCAAACAGCAGCCTGGAGGGTGGGCAATCTGGACCACTGCATGCTCATCATTCACCACAATGCAGAGCTGCCATGGATCACTTTTTCCATTTGTCCTGTTGGATATGTTTTGGAGAAGTTGTTCTAGGTGGCTTTGGATGGTGATCCAAGTAGGAAGCAGCCATTCGCCTGCTGTGATATCCTTACAACTAGTCCTAACTTCTCATTGCCTTTGGTTTGATTGGGGGTGTTTTATCTGTTTGTTTGATTGGTTTCTTTGGGTTGGTTTCTTTGTGTTTTTCTCTGTTTTGCTTGGAGTTTCTTTTCCTTTTTTAGAAATGACTGGTGAAGTTGGCACAACCAAACTCCAGAAAACGTAAAGCAGGCTTGACTTTCCAGAAATTGCTTTTGGCTGGCTTTAGCTGCATTCCCCAGGATCACGATCAGCAGTAGATATTTGCAGGTTTTGCTCTGCATCCTCAGCCTGCCCAGGTGTTGTTCAGTGTTTCAGCAGTGGAGAAGACGATGGATATTTTGCTAAACCTCCTTTCAAACAACAAAACTTGGGTTAGCACGACAGAAAAGAAGAAAAGAAAATCTTCGCCAGTTAGAACAGAGCCAGAGTCCCACCATTTCCCCCTCCACTTCTCTTTCTTTTCTACATTTAGAGGTAAAGCTTCCATCTCCAAAAGCTTCCATCTCGCACTTCCTGATGTAGCCATTTGCTACCCTTTAGCCTTGACTGCCACGCATCGGACTGCTGTCCGTGTGGGGCTGGGGATGCTCAGCCTGGAAAGAGAAGGGGGCTGGCGAGGCCTCCCTGCAGCTCTAGGAAAGATGGGCACAGGGAGGAGAAGCCTTTCAACTGCAGGAGTGAGCTTGAAGTTGGATCTAATGAAGCTGCTCTTTTCCACTCCGGCTGCTGGGCCACTGGCCCAGGCTGTGCACAGAGGCTGGGGATGCTCCATCCTTGGCAACATCCAAGGCCAGCTGGGAGCGGGGCTCTGAGCAACCTATTCTAGGGGAAGATCGCTCCGCTTGGAACAAGATGGTCTTTAGGGTCCCTTCCAAGCCCAAGCACCCAGGGATTCCATCATTCATTCTACGGTCTCCGTTGTCCACTTCAGCCTGGGCCTGAACTCCTGGCGGTGATGTCACAGTGCACGCTCCAGCTAGAACTTCCAGCATCCAGCAACGGCCACAACACAACCCTTGGCTCCTTGTGCCAGCACGCTCTTCATTCACCCTGCTCCAAGCCTACCCCTGTCACCTTGTTGCCACCTGCTCCCTGATTCCCCCAGCAGTCCCCAAAGCTCCCCATCGCTTGGATTTTGCTCTCCATCCCTGCAGGACGTCTGCATTTGTTCCAAAAGAGGTATGGTACTATTCCACGGAGGCGGACACCCCGCAGCTGCCTGGCTGGGCTGGAGCTCTGTGGGACAGGCTGGGAAATTTTGCTAACCTCTGCAGGCTGGCACAGACGGAGAGGAGGAGACGGACGTCGATACACAGTCTGATAGAGAAGAAGCCATGGAAGTGGACGGAGAGGATACTGGAGAGGAAGAGATGGATGTGGATATGTACGAGACAGAGGAAGAGATGGAGGTGGAAACGAAAGATTATGTTGAAGAGATGGATATTGATCTAAAAGACAAGGAGGAAGACATGGTCTTGGGATGAAGACCGATGCCAGCAGCAGAACAGGCAGGTGCTCCCCACAGGCAGAGTGGGGCCCCTGCTGCCAGCCTGGGGCCGGGCTGGGCACTTCCTGCTCAGGGACACGCTAGCTCATGCACTGGATTCTGCTGGCCATCCCTGGCCTGGCCTGGGCTTGCTGTGGGCCACACAAGCCCTGTTCCAGTGCCTGGGCCACAGCCCCCAGCCAGGCTCCCTTCTGGCAGCAGAGTCCCACTGGGCCAGTGTCCCAGCCCGGCAGCACATGCAACACCCTTCCGTGCCTGACTGCACTGACCGTGCTACTTGTTTTTCTTGCAGGACTTAGGGACATCACAGACACAGATGCCACCCTGCTGTACATACGTTTTACAGTTGTTGTGTTCAGGATAGAAGTTTTAGAGTTTGTTTAAGTTGCCTGTAAATACGTTTCATAGAGTTTTGTTAGAGCTGTTCTCAGGTAAATAGGTTCTATAGTTTGTTGTTGTTGTTGTTGTTACCAATATTCTTACAGTGTAAATATGTGGTGTAGTTCATTCTTGTTCCTTTTCTTCTACAGATAAACAGTGTTTGATTTTCACACCCCAGTTCTCTTTCCATTTTCTTCGGGCACATTTGCAAAGCTGTGGGTTGTTTCGGGAACAATGTTTGCAGGACTCTAAAAAGAGTATCACAACCGCTCTGCCACACTCTCAGCTGCTGCTGCTGCCCCAAAAAGCACTGGCTGGCTTTGCTCACACAATCACAGTTGTGGTGGCATTTCTACCACACCACAGGACAGCGATGTTTTCCCTCTTCTCCTGGAAATACCTACAGCACTTGTGGGTAGCAAGGCAAACATGAGCCTCTTTTAGTGGCCCTTGAAATTGGACATGTGAAATGAGGCACACAAAGCCACAGGCCAGCTGAACCTGGCATCTCTGAATGGGTCTTTACATTCTTCCCAGGAAGATGAATGGCAATCACTATTTTGGCAGGGAGGAAAGTGCATCAGCTAGCAATTTGCTGTAGAAAATGTGCTTTCTGCTCCTCTCACAGCCAAAACTCCTACCCATTTCTTGGAAGTCCTTCTTAGATAAGGACCGTGTTCAACTGAGTGACAGTGAAGCCAAATGGCAATGCCGCAATCAATTGTCCTGTACACAATCTCCTTCATCCACGTGGAAGGTTACTCACGGGCACACAAGAGGACGGAAGAAACCCAAATGCATCGTTGGACATCATAAAGTCAGACGTGTTGAGGGATGAAGAAATCTTGCAGAGATATGGAAAGCTGCCCTGAAAACCCAGTTCGGGGAGAGCCTGAGCTCTTTTGTGCTTCTAGGCCTGAAGATGCTCAGCACCTTTCCCAGATGCTCAGCAGGCAGTAGGATTGTGCCTGAATCTGGCTCTGGAAATGCCAGTGCCTCAACTGAGAGCTGTGGCAAGGATTTCCATTGCATGGAGAGGGGCCACAAGAGTCCTGCAAGAGTCTTTCAGCAGAGCAAACAGCAGCCTGGAGGGTGGGCAATGCTGCATCTGGACCACTGCATGCTCATCCTTCACCACAATGCAGAGCTGCCATGGATCACTTTTTCCATTTCTCCTGTTGGATATGTTTTGGAGAAGTTGTTCTAGGTGGCTTTGGATGGTGATCCAAGTAGGAAGCAGCCATTCGCCTGCTGTGATATCCTTACAACTAGTCCTAACGTCTCATTGCCTTTGGTTTGATTGGGGGTGTTTTATCTGTTTGTTTGATTGGTTTCTTTGGGTTGGTTTCTTTGTGTTTTTCTCTCTTTTGCTTGGAGTTTCTTTTCCTTTTTTAGAAATGACTGGTGAAGTTGGTACAACCAAACTCCAGAAAACGTAAAGCAGGCTTGACTTTCCAGAAATTGCTTTTGGCTGGCTTTAGCTGCATTCCCCAGGATCACGATCAGCAGTAGATATTTGCAGGTTTTGCTCTGCATCCTCAGCCTGCCCAGGTGTTGTTCAGTGTTTCAGCAGTGGAGAAGATGATGGATATTTTGCTAAACCTCCTTTCAAACAACAAAACTTGGGTTAGCACGACAGAAAAGAAGAAAAGAAAATCTTCGCCAGTTAGAACAGAGCCAGAGTCCCACCATTTCCCCCTCCACTTCTCTTTCTTTTCTACATTTAGAGGTAAAGCTTCCATCTCCAAAAGCTTCCATCTCTCACTTCCTGATGTAGCCATTTGCTACCCTTTAGCCTTGACTGCCACGCATCGGACTGCTGTCCGTGTGGGGCTGGGGATGCTCAGCCTGGAAAGAGAAGGGGGCTGGCGAGGCCTCCCTGCAGCTCTAGGAAAGATGGGCACAGGGAGGAGAAGCCTTTCAACTGCAGGAGTGAGCTTGAAGTTGGATCTAATGAAGCTGCTCTTTTCCACTCCGGCTGCTGGGCCACTGGCCCAGGCTGTGCACAGAGGCTGGGGATGCTCCATCCTTGGCAACATCCAAGGCCAGCTGGGAGCGGGGCTCTGAGCAACCTATTCTAGGGGAAGATCGCTCCGCTTGGAACAAGATGGTCTTTAGGGTCCCTTCCAAGCCCAAGCACCCAGGGATTCCATCATTCATTCTACGGTCTCCGTTGTCCACTTCAGCCTGGGCCTGAACTCCTGGCGGTGATGTCACAGTGCACGCTCCAGCTAGAACTTCCAGCATCCAACAACGGCCACAACACAACCCTTGGCTCCTTGTGCCAGCACGCTCTTCATTCACCCTGCTCCAAGCCTACCCCTGTCACCTTGTTGCCACCTGCTCCCTGATTCCCCCAGCAGTCCCCAAAGCTCCCCATCGCTTGGATTTTGCTCTCCATCCCTGCAGGATGTCTGCATTTGTTCCAAAAGAGGTATGGTACTATTCCACGGAGGCGGACACCCCGCAGCTGCGTGGCCGGGCTGGAGCTCTGTGGGACAGGCTGGGAAATTTTGCTAACCTCTGCAGGCTGGCACAGACCGAGAGGAGGAGACGGACGTCGATACACAGACTGATAGAGAAGAAGCCATGGAAGTGGACGGAGAGGATACTGGAGAGGAAGAGATGGATGTGGATATGTACGAGACAGAGGAAGAGATGGAGGTGGAAACAAAAGATTATGTTGAAGAGATGGATATTGATCTAAAAGACAAGGAGGAAGACATGGTCTTGGGATGAAGACCGATGCCAGCAGCAGAACAGGCAGGTGCTCCCCACAGGCAGAATGGGGCCCCTGCTGCCAGCCTGGGGCCGGGCTGGGCACTTCCTGCTCAGGGACACGCTAGCCCATGCACTGGATTCTGCTGGCCATCCCTGGCCTGGCCTGGGCTTGCTGTGGGCCACACAAGCCCTGTTCCAGTGCCTGGGCCACAGCCCCCAGCCAGGCTCCCTTCTGGCAGCAGAGTCCCACTGGGCCAGTGTCCCAGCCCGGCAGCACATGGAACACCCTTCCGTGCCTGACTGCACTGACCGTGCTACTTGTTTTTCTTCCAGGACTTAGGGACATCACAGACACAGATGCCACCCTGCTGTACATACGTTTTACAGTTGTTGTGTTCAGGATAGAGGTTTTAGAGTTTGTTTAAGTTGTCTGTAAATACGTTTCATAGAGTTTTGTTAGAGCTGTTCTCAGGTAAATAGGTTCTATAGTTTGTTGTTGTTGTTGTGGTTGTTGTTGTTGTTGTTACCAATATTCTTACAGTGTAAATATGTGGTGTAGTTCATTCTTGTTCCTTTTCTTCTACAGATAAACAGTCTTTGATTTTCACACCCCAGTTCTCTTTGCATTTTCTTCGGGCACATTTGCAAAGCTGTGGCTTGTTTCGGGAACAATGTTTGCAGGACTCTAAAAAGAGTATCACAACCGCTCTGCCACACTCTCAGCTGCTGCTGCTGCCCCAAAAAGCACTGGCTGGCTTTGCTCACACAATCACAGTTGTGGTGGCATTTCTACCACACCACAGGACAGCGATGTTTTCCCTCTTCTCCTGGAAATAGCTACAGCACTTGTGGGTAGCAAGGCAAACATGAGCCTCTTTTAGTGGCCCTTGAAATTGGACATGTGAAATGAGGCACACAAAGCCACAGGCCAGCTGAACCTGGCATCTCTGAATGGGTCTTTACATTCTTCCCAGGAAGATGAATGGCAATCACTATTTTGGCAGGGAGGAAAGTGCATCAGCTAGCAATTTGCTGTAGAAAATGTGCTTTCTGCTCCTCTCACAGCCAAAACTCCTACCCATTTCTTGGAAGTCCTTCTTAGATAAGGACCGTGTTCAACTGAGTGACAGTGAAGCCAAATGGCAATGCCGCAATCAATTGTCCTGTACACAATCTCCTTCATCCACGTGGAAGGTTACTCACGGGCACACAAGAGGACGGAAGAAACCCAAATGCATCGTTGGACATCATAAAGTCAGACGTGTTGAGGGATGAAGAAATCTTGCAGAGATATGGAAAGCTGCCCTGAAAACCCAGTTCGGGGAGAGCCTGAGCTCTTTTGTGCTTCTAGGCCTGAAGATGCTCAGCACCTTTCCCAGATGCTCAGCAGGCAGTAGGATTGTGCCTGAATCTGGCTCTGGAAATGCCAGTGCCTCAACTGAGAGCTGTGGCAATGATTTCCATTGCATGGAGAGGGGCCACAAGAGTCCTGCAAGAGTCTTTCAGCAGAGCAAACAGCAGCCTGGAGGGTGGGCAATGCTGCATCTGGACCACTGCATGCTCATCCTTCACCACAATGCAGAGCTGCCATGGATCACTTTTTCCATTTGTCCTGTTGGATATGTTTTGGAGAAGTTGTTCTAGGTGGCTTTGGATGGTGATCCAAGTAGGAAGCAGCCATTCGCCTGCTGTGATATCCTTACAACTAGTCCTAACGTCTCATTGCCTTTGGTTTGATTGGGGGTGTTTTATCTGTTTGTTTGATTGGTTTCTTTGGGTTGGTTTCTTTGTGTTTTTCTCTCTTTTGCTTGGAGTTTCTTTTCCTTTTTTAGAAATGACTGGTGAAGTTGGCACAACCAAACTCCAGAAAACGTAAAGCAGGCTTGACTTTCCAGAAATTGCTTTTGGCTGGCTTTAGCTGCATTCCCCAGGCTCACGATCAGCAGTAGATATTTGCAGGTTTTGCTCTGCATCCTCAGCCTGCCCAGGTGTTGTTCAGTGTTTCAGCAGTGGAGAAGACGATGGATATTTTGCTAAACCTCCTTTCAAACAACAAAACTTGGGTTAGCACGACAGAAAAGAAGAAAAGAAAATCTTCGCCAGTTAGAACAGAGCCAGAGTCCCACCATTTCCCCCTCCACTTCTCTTTCTTTTCTACATTTAGAGGTAAAGCTTCCATCTCCAAAAGCTTCCATCTCTCACTTCCTGATGTAGCCATTTGCTACCCTTTAGCCTTGACTGCCACGCATCGGACTGCTGTCCGTGTGGGGCTGGGGATGCTCAGCCTGGAAAGAGAAGGGGGCTGGCGAGGCCTCCCTGCAGCTCTAGGAAAGATGGGCACAGGGAGGAGAAGCCTTTCAACTGCAGGAGTGAGCTTGAAGTTGGATCTAATGAAGCTGCTCTTTTCCACTCCGGCTGCTGGGCCACTGGCCCAGGCTGTGCACAGAGGCTGGGGATGCTCCATCCTTGGCAACATCCAAGGCCAGCTGGGAGCGGGGCTCTGAGCAACCTATTCTAGGGGAAGATCGCTCCGCTTGGAACAAGATGGTCTTTAGGGTCCCTTCCAAGCCCAAGCACCCAGGGATTCCATCATTCATTCTACGGTCTCCGTTGTCCACTTCAGCCTGGGCCTGAACTCCTGGCGGTGATGTCACAGTGCACGCTCCAGCTAGAACTTCCAGCATCCAACAACGGCCACAACACAACCCTTGGCTCCTTGTGCCAGCACGCTCTTCATTCACCCTGCTCCAAGCCTACCCCTGTCACCTTGTTGCCACCTGCTCCCTGATTCCCCCAGCAGTCCCCAAAGCTCCCCATCGCTTGGATTTTGCTCTCCATCCCTGCAGGATGTCTGCATTTGTTCCAAAAGAGGTATGGTACTATTCCACGGAGGCGGACACCCCGCAGCTGCCTGGCTGGGCTGGAGCTCTGTGGGACAGGCTGGGAAATTTTGCTAACCTCTGCAGGCTGGCACAGACCGAGAGGAGGAGACGGACGTCGATACACAGACTGATAGAGAAGAAGCCATGGAAGTGGACGGAGAGGATACTGGAGAGGAAGAGATGGATGTGGATATGTACGAGACAGAGGAAGAGATGGAGGTGGAAACGAAAGATTATGTTGAAGAGATGGATATTGATGTAAAAGACAAGGAGGAAGACATGGTCTTGGGATGAAGACCGATGCCAGCAGCAGAACAGGCAGGTGCTCCCCACAGGCAGAGTGGGGCCCCTGCTGCCAGCCTGGGGCCGGGCTGGGCACTTCCTGTTCAGGGACACGCTAGCCCATGCACTGGATTCTGCTGGCCATCCCTGGCCTGGCCTGGGCTTGCTGTGGGCCACACAAGCCCTGTTCCAGTGCCTGGGCCACAGCCCCCAGCCAGGCTCCCTTCTGGCAGCAGGGTCCCACTGGGCCAGTGTCCCAGCCCGGCAGCACATGGAACACCCTTCCGTGCCTGACTGCACTGACCGTGCTACTTGTTTTTCTTCCAGGACTTAGGGACATCACAGACACAGATGCCACCCTGCTGTACATACGTTTTACAGTTGTTGTGTTCAGGATAGAGGTTTTAGAGTTTGTTTAAGTTGTCTGTAAATACGTTTCATAGAGTTTTGTTAGATCTCTTCTCAGGTAAATAGGTTCTATAGTTTGTTGTTGTTGTTGTGGTTGTTGTTGTTGTTGTTACCAATATTCTTACAGTGTAAATATGTGGTGTAGTTCATTCTTGTTCCTTTTCTTCTACAGATAAACAGTCTTTGATTTTCACACCCCAGTTCTCTTTGCATTTTCTTCGGGCACATTTGCAAAGCTGTGGCTTGTTTCGGGAACAATGTTTGCAGGACTCTAAAAAGAGTATCACAACCGCTCTGCCACACTCTCAGCTGCTGCTGCTGCCCCAAAAAGCACTGGCTGGCTTTGCTCACACAATCACAGTTGTGGTGGCATTTCTACCACACCACAGGACAGCGATGTTTTCCCTCTTCTCCTGGAAATACCTACAGCACTTGTGGGTAGCAAGGCAAACATGAGCCTCTTTTAGTGGCCCTTGAAATTGGACATGTGAAATGAGGCACACAAAGCCACAGGCCAGCTGAACCTGGCATCTCTGAATGGGTCTTTACATTCTTCCCAGGAAGATGAATGGCAATCACTATTTTGGCAGGGAGGAAAGTGCATCAGCTAGCAATTTGCTGTAGAAAATGTGCTTTCTGCTCCTCTCACAGCCAAAACTCCTACCCATTTCTTGGAAGTCCTTCTTAGATAAGGACCGTGTTCAACTGAGTGACAGTGAAGCCAAATGGCAATGCCGCAATCAATTGTCCTGTACACAATCTCCTTCATCCACGTGGAAGGTTACTCACGGGCACACAAGAGGACGGAAGAAACCCAAATGCATCGTTGGACATCATAAAGTCAGACGTGTTGAGGGATGAAGAAATCTTGCAGAGATATGGAAAGCTGCCCTGAAAACCCAGTTCGGGGAGAGCCTGAGCTCTTTTGTGCTTCTAGGCCTGAAGATGCTCAGCACCTTTCCCAGATGCTCAGCAGGCAGTAGGATTGTGCCTGAATCTGGCTCTGGAAATGCCAGTGCCTCAACTGAGAGCTGTGGCAATGATTTCCATTGCATGGAGAGGGGCCACAAGAGTCCTGCAAGAGTCTTTCAGCAGAGCAAACAGCAGCCTGGAGGGTGGGCAATGCTGCATCTGGACCACTGCATGCTCATCCTTCACCACAATGCAGAGCTGCCATGGATCACTTTTTCCATTTGTCCTGTTGGATATGTTTTGGAGAAGTTGTTCTAGGTGGCTTTGGATGGTGATCCAAGTAGGAAGCAGCCATTCGCCTGCTGTGATATCCTTACAACTAGTCCTAACGTCTCATTGCCTTTGGTTTGATTGGGGGTGTTTTATCTGTTTGTTTGATTGGTTTCTTTGGGTTGGTTTCTTTGTGTTTTTCTCTCTTTTGCTTGGAGTTTCTTTTCCTTTTTTAGAAATGACTGGTGAAGTTGGCACAACCAAACTCCAGAAAACGTAAAGCAGGCTTGACTTTCCAGAAATTGCTTTTGGCTGGCTTTAGCTGCATTCCCCAGGCTCACGATCAGCAGTAGATATTTGCAGGTTTTGCTCTGCATCCTCAGCCTGCCCAGGTGTTGTTCAGTGTTTCAGCAGTGGAGAAGACGATGGATATTTTGCTAAACCTCCTTTCAAACAACAAAACTTGGGTTAGCACGACAGAAAAGAAGAAAAGAAAATCTTCGCCAGTTAGAACAGAGCCAGAGTCCCACCATTTCCCCCTCCACTTCTCTTTCTTTTCTACATTTAGAGGTAAAGCTTCCATCTCCAAAAGCTTCCATCTCTCACTTCCTGATGTAGCCATTTGCTACCCTTTAGCCTTGACTGCCACGCATCGGACTGCTGTCCGTGTGGGGCTGGGGATGCTCAGCCTGGAAAGAGAAGGGGGCTGGCGAGGCCTCCCTGCAGCTCTAGGAAAGATGGGCACAGGGAGGAGAAGCCTTTCAACTGCAGGAGTGAGCTTGAAGTTGGATCTAATGAAGCTGCTCTTTTCCACTCCGGCTGCTGGGCCACTGGCCCAGGCTGTGCACAGAGGCTGGGGATGCTCCATCCTTGGCAACATCCAAGGCCAGCTGGGAGCGGGGCTCTGAGCAACCTATTCTAGGGGAAGATCGCTCCGCTTGGAACAAGATGGTCTTTAGGGTCCCTTCCAAGCCCAAGCACCCAGGGATTCCATCATTCATTCTACGGTCTCCGTTGTCCACTTCAGCCTGGGCCTGAACTCCTGGCGGTGATGTCACAGTGCACGCTCCAGCTAGAACTTCCAGCATCCAACAACGGCCACAACACAACCCTTGGCTCCTTGTGCCAGCACGCTCTTCATTCACCCTGCTCCAAGCCTACCCCTGTCACCTTGTTGCCACCTGCTCCCTGATTCCCCCAGCAGTCCCCAAAGCTCCCCATCGCTTGGATTTTGCTCTCCATCCCTGCAGGATGTCTGCATTTGTTCCAAAAGAGGTATGGTACTATTCCACGGAGGCGGACACCCCGCAGCTGCCTGGCTGGGCTGGAGCTCTGTGGGACAGGCTGGGAAATTTTGCTAACCTCTGCAGGCTGGCACAGACCGAGAGGAGGAGACGGACGTCGATACACAGACTGATAGAGAAGAAGCCATGGAAGTGGACGGAGAGGATACTGGAGAGGAAGAGATGGATGTGGATATGTACGAGACAGAGGAAGAGATGGAGGTGGAAACGAAAGATTATGTTGAAGAGATGGATATTGATGTAAAAGACAAGGAGGAAGACATGGTCTTGGGATGAAGACCGATGCCAGCAGCAGAACAGGCAGGTGCTCCCCACAGGCAGAGTGGGGCCCCTGCTGCCAGCCTGGGGCCGGGCTGGGCACTTCCTGTTCAGGGACACGCTAGCCCATGCACTGGATTCTGCTGGCCATCCCTGGCCTGGCCTGGGCTTGCTGTGGGCCACACAAGCCCTGTTCCAGTGCCTGGGCCACAGCCCCCAGCCAGGCTCCCTTCTGGCAGCAGGGTCCCACTGGGCCAGTGTCCCAGCCCGGCAGCACATGGAACACCCTTCCGTGCCTGACTGCACTGACCGTGCTACTTGTTTTTCTTCCAGGACTTAGGGACATCACAGACACAGATGCCACCCTGCTGTACATACGTTTTACAGTTGTTGTGTTCAGGATAGAGGTTTTAGAGTTTGTTTAAGTTGTCTGTAAATACGTTTCATAGAGTTTTGTTAGATCTCTTCTCAGGTAAATAGGTTCTATAGTTTGTTGTTGTTGTTGTGGTTGTTGTTGTTGTTGTTACCAATATTCTTACAGTGTAAATATGTGGTGTAGTTCATTCTTGTTCCTTTTCTTCTACAGATAAACAGTCTTTGATTTTCACACCCCAGTTCTCTTTGCATTTTCTTCGGGCACATTTGCAAAGCTGTGGCTTGTTTCGGGAACAATGTTTGCAGGACTCTAAAAAGAGTATCACAACCGCTCTGCCACACTCTCAGCTGCTGCTGCTGCCCCAAAAAGCACTGGCTGGCTTTGCTCACACAATCACAGTTGTGGTGGCATTTCTACCACACCACAGGACAGCGATGTTTTCCCTCTTCTCCTGGAAATACCTACAGCACTTGTGGGTAGCAAGGCAAACATGAGCCTCTTTTAGTGGCCCTTGAAATTGGACATGTGAAATGAGGCACACAAAGCCACAGGCCAGCTGAACCTGGCATCTCTGAATGGGTCTTTACATTCTTCCCAGGAAGATGAATGGCAATCACTATTTTGGCAGGGAGGAAAGTGCATCAGCTAGCAATTTGCTGTAGAAAATGTGCTTTCTGCTCCTCTCACAGCCAAAACTCCTACCCATTTCTTGGAAGTCCTTCTTAGATAAGGACCGTGTTCAACTGAGTGACAGTGAAGCCAAATGGCAATGCCGCAATCAATTGTCCTGTACACAATCTCCTTCATCCACGTGGAAGGTTACTCACGGGCACACAAGAGGACGGAAGAAACCCAAATGCATCGTTGGACATCATAAAGTCAGACGTGTTGAGGGATGAAGAAATCTTGCAGAGATATGGAAAGCTGCCCTGAAAACCCAGTTTGGGGAGAGCCTGAGCTCTTTTGTGCTTCTAGGCCTGAAGATGCTCAGCACCTTTCCCAGATGCTCAGCAGGCAGTAGGATTGTGCCTGAATCTGGCTCTGGAAATGCCAGTGCCTCAACTGAGAGCTGTGGCAATGATTTCCATTGCATGGAGAGGGGCCACAAGAGTCCTGCAAGAGTCTTTCAGCAGAGCAAACAGCAGCCTGGAGGGTGGGCAATGCTGCATCTGGACCACTGCATGCTCATCCTTCACCACAATGCAGAGCTGCCATGGATCACTTTTTCCATTTCTCCTGTTGGATATGTTTTGGAGAAGTTGTTCTAGGTGGCTTTGGATGGTGATCCAAGTAGGAAGCAGCCATTCGCCTGCTGTGATATCCTTACAACTAGTCCTAACGTCTCATTGCCTTTGGTTTGATTGGGGGTGTTTTATCTGTTTGTTTGATTGGTTTCTTTGGGTTGGTTTCTTTGTGTTTTTCTCTCTTTTGCTTGGAGTTTCTTTTCCTTTTTTAGAAATGACTGGTGAAGTTGGCACAACCAAACTCCAGAAAACGTAAAGCAGGCTTGACTTTCCAGAAATTGCTTTTGGCTGGCTTTAGCTGCATTCCCCAGGATCACGATCAGCAGTAGATATTTGCAGGTTTTGCTCTGCATCCTCAGCCTGCCCAGGTGTTGTTCAGTGTTTCAGCAGTGGAGAAGACGATGGATATTTTGCTAAACCTCCTTTCAAACAACAAAACTTGGGTTAGCACGACAGAAAAGAAGAAAAGAAAATCTTCGCCAGTTAGAACAGAGCCAGAGTCCCACCATTTCCCCCTCCACTTCTCTTTCTTTTCTACATTTAGAGGTAAAGCTTCCATCTCCAAAAGCTTCCATCTCTCACTTCCTGATGTAGCCATTTGCTACCCTTTAGCCTTGACTGCCACGCATCGGACTGCTGTCCGTGTGGGGCTGGGGATGCTCAGCCTGGAAAGAGAAGGGGGCTGGCGAGGCCTCCCTGCAGCTCTAGGAAAGATGGGCACAGGGAGGAGAAGCCTTTCAACTGCAGGAGTGAGCTTGAAGTTGGATCTAATGAAGCTGCTCTTTTCCACTCCGGCTGCTGGGCCACTGGCCCAGGCTGTGCACAGAGGCTGGGGATGCTCCATCCTTGGCAACATCCAAGGCCAGCTGGGAGCGGGGCTCTGAGCAACCTATTCTAGGGGAAGATCGCTCCGCTTGGAACAAGATGGTCTTTAGGGTCCCTTCCAAGCCCAAGCACCCAGGGATTCCATCATTCATTCTACGGTCTCCGTTGTCCACTTCAGCCTGGGCCTGAACTCCTGGCGGTGATGTCACAGTGCACGCTCCAGCTAGAACTTCCAGCATCCAACAACGGCCACAACACAACCCTTGGCTCCTTGTGCCAGCACGCTCTTCATTCACCCTGCTCCAAGCCTACCCCTGTCACCTTGTTGCCACCTGCTCCCTGATTCCCCCAGCAGTCCCCAAAGCTCCCCATCGCTTGGATTTTGCTCTCCATCCCTGCAGGATGTCTGCATTTGTTCCAAAAGAGGTATGGTACTATTCCACGGAGGCGGACACCCCGCAGCTGCGTGGCCGGGCTGGAGCTCTGTGGGACAGGCTGGGAAATTTTGCTAACCTCTGCAGGCTGGCACAGACCGAGAGGAGGAGACGGACGTCGATACACAGACTGATAGAGAAGAAGCCATGGAAGTGGACGGAGAGGATACTGGAGAGGAAGAGATGGATGTGGATATGTACGAGACAGAGGAAGAGATGGAGGTGGAAACAAAAGATTATGTTGAAGAGATGGATATTGATCTAAAAGACAAGGAGGAAGACATGGTCTTGGGATGAAGACCGATGCCAGCAGCAGAACAGGCAGGTGCTCCCCACAGGCAGAATGGGGCCCCTGCTGCCAGCCTGGGGCCGGGCTGGGCACTTCCTGCTCAGGGACACGCTAGCCCATGCACTGGATTCTGCTGGCCATCCCTGGCCTGGCCTGGGCTTGCTGTGGGCCACACAAGCCCTGTTCCAGTGCCTGGGCCACAGCCCCCAGCCAGGCTCCCTTCTGGCAGCAGAGTCCCACTGGGCCAGTGTCCCAGCCCGGCAGCACATGGAACACCCTTCCGTGCCTGACTGCACTGACCGTGCTACTTGTTTTTCTTCCAGGACTTAGGGACATCACAGACACAGATGCCACCCTGCTGTACATACGTTTTACAGTTGTTGTGTTCAGGATAGAGGTTTTAGAGTTTGTTTAAGTTGTCTGTAAATACGTTTCATAGAGTTTTGTTAGAGCTGTTCTCAGGTAAATAGGTTCTATAGTTTGTTGTTGTTGTTGTGGTTGTTGTTGTTGTTGTTACCAATATTCTTACAGTGTAAATATGTGGTGTAGTTCATTCTTGTTCCTTTTCTTCTACAGATAAACAGTCTTTGATTTTCACACCCCAGTTCTCTTTGCATTTTCTTCGGGCACATTTGCAAAGCTGTGGCTTGTTTCGGGAACAATGTTTGCAGGACTCTAAAAAGAGTATCACAACCGCTCTGCCACACTCTCAGCTGCTGCTGCTGCCCCAAAAAGCACTGGCTGGCTTTGCTCACACAATCACAGTTGTGGTGGCATTTCTACCACACCACAGGACAGCGATGTTTTCCCTCTTCTCCTGGAAATAGCTACAGCACTTGTGGGTAGCAAGGCAAACATGAGCCTCTTTTAGTGGCCCTTGAAATTGGACATGTGAAATGAGGCACACAAAGCCACAGGCCAGCTGAACCTGGCATCTCTGAATGGGTCTTTACATTCTTCCCAGGAAGATGAATGGCAATCACTATTTTGGCAGGGAGGAAAGTGCATCAGCTAGCAATTTGCTGTAGAAAATGTGCTTTCTGCTCCTCTCACAGCCAAAACTCCTAGCCATTTCTTGGAAGTCCTTCTTAGATAAGGACCGTGTTCAACTGAGTGACAGTGAAGCCAAATGGCAATGCCGCAATCAATTGTCCTGTACACAATCTCCTTCATCCACGTGGAAGGTTACTCACGGGCACACAAGAGGACGGAAGAAACCCAAATGCATCGTTGGACATCATAAAGTCAGACGTGTTGAGGGATGAAGAAATCTTGCAGAGATATGGAAAGCTGCCCTGAAAACCCAGTTTGGGGAGAGCCTGAGCTCTTTTGTGCTTCTAGGCCTGAAGATGCTCAGCACCTTTCCCAGATGCTCAGCAGGCAGTAGGATTGTGCCTGAATCTGGCTCTGGAAATGCCAGTGCCTCAACTGAGAGCTGTGGCAATGATTTCCATTGCATGGAGAGGGGCCACAAGAGTCCTGCAAGAGTCTTTCAGCAGAGCAAACAGCAGCCTGGAGGGTGGGCAATGCTGCATCTGGACCACTGCATGCTCATCCTTCACCACAATGCAGAGCTGCCATGGATCACTTTTTCCATTTGTCCTGTTGGATATGTTTTGGAGAAGTTGTTCTAGGTGGCTTTGGATGGTGATCCAAGTAGGAAGCAGCCATTCGCCTGCTGTGATATCCTTACAACTAGTCCTAACGTCTCATTGCCTTTGGTTTGATTGGGGGTGTTTTATCTGTTTGTTTGATTGGTTTCTTTGGGTTGGTTTCTTTGTGTTTTTCTCTCTTTTGCTTGGAGTTTCTTTTCCTTTTTTAGAAATGACTGGTGAAGTTGGCACAACCAAACTCCAGAAAACGTAAAGCAGGCTTGACTTTCCAGAAATTGCTTTTGGCTGGCTTTAGCTGCATTCCCCAGGCTCACGATCAGCAGTAGATATTTGCAGGTTTTGCTCTGCATCCTCAGCCTGCCCAGGTGTTGTTCAGTGTTTCAGCAGTGGAGAAGACGATGGATATTTTGCTAAACCTCCTTTCAAACAACAAAACTTGGGTTAGCACGACAGAAAAGAAGAAAAGAAAATCTTCGCCAGTTAGAACAGAGCCAGAGTCCCACCATTTCCCCCTCCACTTCTCTTTCTTTTCTACATTTAGAGGTAAAGCTTCCATCTCCAAAAGCTTCCATCTCTCACTTCCTGATGTAGCCATTTGCTACCCTTTAGCCTTGACTGCCACGCATCGGACTGCTGTCCGTGTGGGGCTGGGGATGCTCAGCCTGGAAAGAGAAGGGGGCTGGCGAGGCCTCCCTGCAGCTCTAGGAAAGATGGGCACAGGGAGGAGAAGCCTTTCAACTGCAGGAGTGAGCTTGAAGTTGGATCTAATGAAGCTGCTCTTTTCCACTCCGGCTGCTGGGCCACTGGCCCAGGCTGTGCACAGAGGCTGGGGATGCTCCATCCTTGGCAACATCCAAGGCCAGCTGGGAGCGGGGCTCTGAGCAACCTATTCTAGGGGAAGATCGCTCCGCTTGGAACAAGATGGTCTTTAGGGTCCCTTCCAAGCCCAAGCACCCAGGGATTCCATCATTCATTCTACGGTCTCCGTTGTCCACTTCAGCCTGGGCCTGAACTCCTGGCGGTGATGTCACAGTGCACGCTCCAGCTAGAACTTCCAGCATCCAACAACGGCCACAACACAACCCTTGGCTCCTTGTGCCAGCACGCTCTTCATTCACCCTGCTCCAAGCCTACCCCTGTCACCTTGTTGCCACCTGCTCCCTGATTCCCCCAGCAGTCCCCAAAGCTCCCCATCGCTTGGATTTTGCTCTCCATCCCTGCAGGATGTCTGCATTTGTTCCAAAAGAGGTATGGTACTATTCCACGGAGGCGGACACCCCGCAGCTGCCTGGCTGGGCTGGAGCTCTGTGGGACAGGCTGGGAAATTTTGCTAACCTCTGCAGGCTGGCACAGACCGAGAGGAGGAGACGGACGTCGATACACAGACTGATAGAGAAGAAGCCATGGAAGTGGACGGAGAGGATACTGGAGAGGAAGAGATGGATGTGGATATGTACGAGACAGAGGAAGAGATGGAGGTGGAAACGAAAGATTATGTTGAAGAGATGGATATTGATGTAAAAGACAAGGAGGAAGACATGGTCTTGGGATGAAGACCGATGCCAGCAGCAGAACAGGCAGGTGCTCCCCACAGGCAGAGTGGGGCCCCTGCTGCCAGCCTGGGGCCGGGCTGGGCACTTCCTGTTCAGGGACACGCTAGCCCATGCACTGGATTCTGCTGGCCATCCCTGGCCTGGCCTGGGCTTGCTGTGGGCCACACAAGCCCTGTTCCAGTGCCTGGGCCACAGCCCCCAGCCAGGCTCCCTTCTGGCAGCAGGGTCCCACTGGGCCAGTGTCCCAGCCCGGCAGCACATGGAACACCCTTCCGTGCCTGACTGCACTGACCGTGCTACTTGTTTTTCTTCCAGGACTTAGGGACATCACAGACACAGATGCCACCCTGCTGTACATACGTTTTACAGTTGTTGTGTTCAGGATAGAGGTTTTAGAGTTTGTTTAAGTTGTCTGTAAATACGTTTCATAGAGTTTTGTTAGATCTCTTCTCAGGTAAATAGGTTCTATAGTTTGTTGTTGTTGTTGTGGTTGTTGTTGTTGTTGTTACCAATATTCTTACAGTGTAAATATGTGGTGTAGTTCATTCTTGTTCCTTTTCTTCTACAGATAAACAGTCTTTGATTTTCACACCCCAGTTCTCTTTGCATTTTCTTCGGGCACATTTGCAAAGCTGTGGCTTGTTTCGGGAACAATGTTTGCAGGACTCTAAAAAGAGTATCACAACCGCTCTGCCACACTCTCAGCTGCTGCTGCTGCCCCAAAAAGCACTGGCTGGCTTTGCTCACACAATCACAGTTGTGGTGGCATTTCTACCACACCACAGGACAGCGATGTTTTCCCTCTTCTCCTGGAAATACCTACAGCACTTGTGGGTAGCAAGGCAAACATGAGCCTCTTTTAGTGGCCCTTGAAATTGGACATGTGAAATGAGGCACACAAAGCCACAGGCCAGCTGAACCTGGCATCTCTGAATGGGTCTTTACATTCTTCCCAGGAAGATGAATGGCAATCACTATTTTGGCAGGGAGGAAAGTGCATCAGCTAGCAATTTGCTGTAGAAAATGTGCTTTCTGCTCCTCTCACAGCCAAAACTCCTAGCCATTTCTTGGAAGTCCTTCTTAGATAAGGACCGTGTTCAACTGAGTGACAGTGAAGCCAAATGGCAATGCCGCAATCAATTGTCCTGTACACAATCTCCTTCATCCACGTGGAAGGTTACTCACGGGCACACAAGAGGACGGAAGAAACCCAAATGCATCGTTGGACATCATAAAGTCAGACGTGTTGAGGGATGAAGAAATCTTGCAGAGATATGGAAAGCTGCCCTGAAAACCCAGTTTGGGGAGAGCCTGAGCTCTTTTGTGCTTCTAGGCCTGAAGATGCTCAGCACCTTTCCCAGATGCTCAGCAGGCAGTAGGATTGTGCCTGAATCTGGCTCTGGAAATGCCAGTGCCTCAACTGAGAGCTGTGGCAATGATTTCCATTGCATGGAGAGGGGCCACAAGAGTCCTGCAAGAGTCTTTCAGCAGAGCAAACAGCAGCCTGGAGGGTGGGCAATGCTGCATCTGGACCACTGCATGCTCATCCTTCACCACAATGCAGAGCTGCCATGGATCACTTTTTCCATTTCTCCTGTTGGATATGTTTTGGAGAAGTTGTTCTAGGTGGCTTTGGATGGTGATCCAAGTAGGAAGCAGCCATTCGCCTGCTGTGATATCCTTACAACTAGTCCTAACGTCTCATTGCCTTTGGTTTGATTGGGGGTGTTTTATCTGTTTGTTTGATTGGTTTCTTTGGGTTGGTTTCTTTGTGTTTTTCTCTCTTTTGCTTGGAGTTTCTTTTCCTTTTTTAGAAATGACTGGTGAAGTTGGCACAACCAAACTCCAGAAAACGTAAAGCAGGCTTGACTTTCCAGAAATTGCTTTTGGCTGGCTTTAGCTGCATTCCCCAGGATCACGATCAGCAGTAGATATTTGCAGGTTTTGCTCTGCATCCTCAGCCTGCCCAGGTGTTGTTCAGTGTTTCAGCAGTGGAGAAGACGATGGATATTTTGCTAAACCTCCTTTCAAACAACAAAACTTGGGTTAGCACGACAGAAAAGAAGAAAAGAAAATCTTCGCCAGTTAGAACAGAGCCAGAGTCCCACCATTTCCCCCTCCACTTCTCTTTCTTTTCTACATTTAGAGGTAAAGCTTCCATCTCCAAAAGCTTCCATCTCTCACTTCCTGATGTAGCCATTTGCTACCCTTTAGCCTTGACTGCCACGCATCGGACTGCTGTCCGTGTGGGGCTGGGGATGCTCAGCCTGGAAAGAGAAGGGGGCTGGCGAGGCCTCCCTGCAGCTCTAGGAAAGATGGGCACAGGGAGGAGAAGCCTTTCAACTGCAGGAGTGAGCTTGAAGTTGGATCTAATGAAGCTGCTCTTTTCCACTCCGGCTGCTGGGCCACTGGCCCAGGCTGTGCACAGAGGCTGGGGATGCTCCATCCTTGGCAACATCCAAGGCCAGCTGGGAGCGGGGCTCTGAGCAACCTATTCTAGGGGAAGATCGCTCCGCTTGGAACAAGATGGTCTTTAGGGTCCCTTCCAAGCCCAAGCACCCAGGGATTCCATCATTCATTCTACGGTCTCCGTTGTCCACTTCAGCCTGGGCCTGAACTCCTGGCGGTGATGTCACAGTGCACGCTCCAGCTAGAACTTCCAGCATCCAACAACGGCCACAACACAACCCTTGGCTCCTTGTGCCAGCACGCTCTTCATTCACCCTGCTCCAAGCCTACCCCTGTCACCTTGTTGCCACCTGCTCCCTGATTCCCCCAGCAGTCCCCAAAGCTCCCCATCGCTTGGATTTTGCTCTCCATCCCTGCAGGATGTCTGCATTTGTTCCAAAAGAGGTATGGTACTATTCCACGGAGGCGGACACCCCGCAGCTGCCTGGCTGGGCTGGAGCTCTGTGGGACAGGGTGGGAAATTTTGCTACCTCTGCAGGCTGGCACAGACGGAGAGGAGGAGACGGACGTCAATACACAGACTGATAGAGAAGAAGCCATGGAAGTGGACGGAGAGGATACTGGAGAGGAAGAGATGGATGTGGATATGTACGAGACAGAGGAAGAGATGGAGGTGGAAACGAAAGATTATGTTGAAGAGATGGATATTGATCTAAAAGACAAGGAGGAAGACATGGTCTTGGGATGAAGACCGATGCCAGCAGCAGAACAGGCAGGTGCTCCCCACAGGCAGAGTGGGGCCCCTGCTGCCAGCCTGGGGCCGGGCTGGGCACTTCCTGCTCAGGGACACGCTAGCCCATGCACTGGATTCTGCTGGCCATCCCTGGCCTGGCCTGGGCTTGCTGTGGGCCACACAAGCCCTGTTCCAGTGCCTGGGCCACAGCCCCCAGCCAGGCTCCCTTCTGGCAGCAGGGTCCCACTGGGCCAGTGTCCCAGCCCGGCAGCACATGGAACACCCTTCCGTGCCTGACTGCACTGACCGTGCTACTTGTTTTTCTTCCAGGACTTAGGGACATCACAGACACAGATGCCACCCTGCTGTACATACGTTTTACAGTTGTTGTGTTCAGGATAGAGGTTTTAGAGTTTGTTTAAGTTGTCTGTAAATACGTTTCATAGAGTTTTGTTAGATCTCTTCTCAGGTAAATAGGTTCTATAGTTTGTTGTTGTTGTTGTGGTTGTTGTTGTTGTTGTTACCAATATTCTTACAGTGTAAATATGTGGTGTAGTTCATTCTTGTTCCTTTTCTTCTACAGATAAACAGTCTTTGATTTTCACACCCCAGTTCTCTTTGCATTTTCTTCGGGCACATTTGCAAAGCTGTGGCTTGTTTCGGGAACAATGTTTGCAGGACTCTAAAAAGAGTATCACAACCGCTCTGCCACACTCTCAGCTGCTGCTGCTGCCCCAAAAAGCACTGGCTGGCTTTGCTCACACAATCACAGTTGTGGTGGCATTTCTACCACACCACAGGACAGCGATGTTTTCCCTCTTCTCCTGGAAATAGCTACAGCACTTGTGGGTAGCAAGGCAAACATGAGCCTCTTTTAGTGGCCCTTGAAATTGGACATGTGAAATGAGGCACACAAAGCCACAGGCCAGCTGAACCTGGCATCTCTGAATGGGTCTTTACATTCTTCCCAGGAAGATGAATGGCAATCACTATTTTGGCAGGGAGGAAAGTGCATCAGCTAGCAATTTGCTGTAGAAAATGTGCTTTCTGCTCCTCTCACAGCCAAAACTCCTAGCCATTTCTTGGAAGTCCTTCTTAGATAAGGACCGTGTTCAACTGAGTGACAGTGAAGCCAAATGGCAATGCCGCAATCAATTGTCCTGTACACAATCTCCTTCATCCACGTGGAAGGTTACTCACGGGCACACAAGAGGACGGAAGAAACCCAAATGCATCGTTGGACATCATAAAGTCAGACGTGTTGAGGGATGAAGAAATCTTGCAGAGATATGGAAAGCTGCCCTGAAAACCCAGTTTGGGGAGAGCCTGAGCTCTTTTGTGCTTCTAGGCCTGAAGATGCTCAGCACCTTTCCCAGATGCTCAGCAGGCAGTAGGATTGTGCCTGAATCTGGCTCTGGAAATGCCAGTGCCTCAACTGAGAGCTGTGGCAATGATTTCCATTGCATGGAGAGGGGCCACAAGAGTCCTGCAAGAGTCTTTCAGCAGAGCAAACAGCAGCCTGGAGGGTGGGCAATCTGGACCACTGCATGCTCATCATTCACCACAATGCAGAGCTGCCATGGATCACTTTTTCCATTTCTCCTGTTGGATATGTTTTGGAGAAGTTGTTCTAGGTGGCTTTGGATGGTGATCCAAGTAGGAAGCAGCCATTCGCCTGCTGTGATATCCTTACAACTAGTCCTAACGTCTCATTGCCTTTGGTTTGATTGGGGGTGTTTTATCTGTTTGTTTGATTGGTTTCTTTGGGTTGGTTTCTTTGTGTTTTTCTCTCTTTTGCTTGGAGTTTCTTTTCCTTTTTTAGAAATGACTGGTGAAGTTGGCACAACCAAACTCCAGAAAACGTAAAGCAGGCTTGACTTTCCAGAAATTGCTTTTGGCTGGCTTTAGCTGCATTCCCCAGGATCACGATCAGCAGTAGATATTTGCAGGTTTTGCTCTGCATCCTCAGCCTGCCCAGGTGTTGTTCAGTGTTTCAGCAGTGGAGAAGACGATGGATATTTTGCTAAACCTCCTTTCAAACAACAAAACTTGGGTTAGCACGACAGAAAAGAAGAAAAGAAAATCTTCGCCAGTTAGAACAGAGCCAGAGTCCCACCATTTCCCCCTCCACTTCTCTTTCTTTTCTACATTTAGAGGTAAAGCTTCCATCTCCAAAAGCTTCCATCTCGCACTTCCTGATGTAGCCATTTGCTACCCTTTAGCCTTGACTGCCACGCATCGGACTGCTGTCCGTGTGGGGCTGGGGATGCTCAGCCTGGAAAGAGAAGGGGGCTGGCGAGGCCTCCCTGCAGCTCTAGGAAAGATGGGCACAGGGAGGAGAAGCCTTTCAACTGCAGGAGTGAGCTTGAAGTTGGATCTAATGAAGCTGCTCTTTTCCACTCCGGCTGCTGGGCCACTGGCCCAGGCTGTGCACAGAGGCTGGGGATGCTCCATCCTTGGCAACATCCAAGGCCAGCTGGGAGCGGGGCTCTGAGCAACCTCTTCTAGGGGAAGATCGCTCCGCTTGGAACAAGATGGTCTTTAGGGTCCCTTCCAAGCCCAAGCACCCAGGGATTCCATCATTCATTCTACGGTCTCCGTTGTCCACTTCAGCCTGGGCCTGAACTCCTGGCGGTGATGTCACAGTGCACGCTCCAGCTAGAACTTCCAGCATCCAGCAACGGCCACAACACAACCCTTGGCTCCTTGTGCCAGCACGCTCTTCATTCACCCTGCTCCAAGCCTACCCCTGTCACCTTGTTGCCACCTGCTCCCTGATTCCCCCAGCAGTCCCCAAAGCTCCCCATCGCTTGGATTTTGCTCTCCATCCCTGCAGGACGTCTGCATTTGTTCCAAAAGAGGTATGGTACTATTCCACGGAGGCGGACACCCCGCAGCTGCCTGGCTGGGCTGGAGCTCTGTGGGACAGGCTGGGAAATTTTGCTAACCTCTGCAGGCTGGCACAGACGGAGAGGAGGAGACGGACGTCGATACACAGTCTGATAGAGAAGAAGCCATGGAAGTGGACGGAGAGGATACTGGAGAGGAAGAGATGGATGTGGATATGTACGAGACAGAGGAAGAGATGGAGGTGGAAACAAAAGATTATGTTGAAGAGATGGATATTGATCTAAAAGACAAGGAGGAAGACATGGTCTTGGGATGAAGACCGATGCCAGCAGCAGAACAGGCAGGTGCTCCCCACAGGCAGAATGGGGCCCCTGCTGCCAGCCTGGGGCCGGGCTGGGCACTTCCTGCTCAGGGACACGCTAGCCCATGCACTGGATTCTGCTGGCCATCCCTGGCCTGGCCTGGGCTTGCTGTGGGCCACACAAGCCCTGTTCCAGTGCCTGGGCCACAGCCCCCAGCCAGGCTCCCTTCTGGCAGCAGGGTCCCACTGGGCCAGTGTCCCAGCCCGGCAGCACATGGAACACCCTTCCGTGCCTGACTGCACTGACCGTGCTACTTGTTTTTCTTCCAGGACTTAGGGACATCACAGACACAGATGCCACCCTGCTGTACATACGTTTTACAGTTGTTGTGTTCAGGATAGAGGTTTTAGAGTTTGTTTAAGTTGTCTGTAAATACGTTTCATAGAGTTTTGTTAGATCTCTTCTCAGGTAAATAGGTTCTATAGTTTGTTGTTGTTGTTGTGGTTGTTGTTGTTGTTGTTACCAATATTCTTACAGTGTAAATATGTGGTGTAGTTCATTCTTGTTCCTTTTCTTCTACAGATAAACAGTCTTTGATTTTCACACCCCAGTTCTCTTTGCATTTTCTTCGGGCACATTTGCAAAGCTGTGGCTTGTTTCGGGAACAATGTTTGCAGGACTCTAAAAAGAGTATCACAACCGCTCTGCCACACTCTCAGCTGCTGCTGCTGCCCCAAAAAGCACTGGCTGGCTTTGCTCACACAATCACAGTTGTGGTGGCATTTCTACCACACCACAGGACAGCGATGTTTTCCCTCTTCTCCTGGAAATAGCTACAGCACTTGTGGGTAGCAAGGCAAACATGAGCCTCTTTTAGTGGCCCTTGAAATTGGACATGTGAAATGAGGCACACAAAGCCACAGGCCAGCTGAACCTGGCATCTCTGAATGGGTCTTTACATTCTTCCCAGGAAGATGAATGGCAATCACTATTTTGGCAGGGAGGAAAGTGCATCAGCTAGCAATTTGCTGTAGAAAATGTGCTTTCTGCTCCTCTCACAGCCAAAACTCCTAGCCATTTCTTGGAAGTCCTTCTTAGATAAGGACCGTGTTCAACTGAGTGACAGTGAAGCCAAATGGCAATGCCGCAATCAATTGTCCTGTACACAATCTCCTTCATCCACGTGGAAGGTTACTCACGGGCACACAAGAGGACGGAAGAAACCCAAATGCATCGTTGGACATCATAAAGTCAGACGTGTTGAGGGATGAAGAAATCTTGCAGAGATATGGAAAGCTGCCCTGAAAACTCAGTTTGGGGAGAGCCTGAGCTCTTTTGTGCTTCTAGGCCTGAAGATGCTCAGCACCTTTCCCAGATGCTCAGCAGGCAGTAGGATTGTGCCTGAATCTGGCTCTGGAAATGCCAGTGCCTCAACTGAGAGCTGTGGCAATGATTTCCATTGCATGGAGAGGGGCCACAAGAGTCCTGCAAGAGTCTTTCAGCAGAGCAAACAGCAGCCTGGAGGGTGGGCAATGCTGCATCTGGACCACTGCATGCTCATCCTTCACCACAATGCAGAGCTGCCATGGATCACTTTTTCCATTTCTCCTGTTGGATATGTTTTGGAGAAGTTGTTCTAGGTGGCTTTGGATGGTGATCCAAGTAGGAAGCAGCCATTCGCCTGCTGTGATATCCTTACAACTAGTCCTAACGTCTCATTGCCTTTGGTTTGATTGGGGGTGTTTTATCTGTTTGTTTGATTGGTTTCTTTGGGTTGGTTTCTTTGTGTTTTTCTCTCTTTTGCTTGGAGTTTCTTTTCCTTTTTTAGAAATGACTGGTGAAGTTGGCACAACCAAACTCCAGAAAATGTAAAGCAGGCTTGACTTTCCAGAAATTGCTTTTGGCTGGCTTTAGCTGCATTCCCCAGGCTCACGATCAGCAGTAGATATTTGCAGGTTTTGCTCTGCATCCTCAGCCTGCCCAGGTGTTGTTCAGTGTTTCAGCAGTGGAGAAGACGATGGATATTTTGCTAAACCTCCTTTCAAACAACAAAACTTGGGTTAGCACGACAGAAAAGAAGAAAAGAAAATCTTCGCCAGTTAGAACAGAGCCAGAGTCCCACCATTTCCCCCTCCACTTCTCTTTCTTTTCTACATTTAGAGGTAAAGCTTCCATCTCCAAAAGCTTCCATCTCTCACTTCCTGATGTAGCCATTTGCTACCCTTTAGCCTTGACTGCCACGCATCGGACTGCTGTCCGTGTGGGGCTGGGGATGCTCAGCCTGGAAAGAGAAGGGGGCTGGCGAGGCCTCCCTGCAGCTCTAGGAAAGATGGGCACAGGGAGGAGAAGCCTTTCAACTGCAGGAGTGAGCTTGAAGTTGGATCTAATGAAGCTGCTCTTTTCCACTCTGGCTGCTGGGCCACTGGCCCAGGCTGTGCACAGAGGCTGGGGATGCTCCATCCTTGGCAACATCCAAGGCCAGCTGGGAGCGGGGCTCTGAGCAACCTATTCTAGGGGAAGATCGCTCCGCTTGGAACAAGATGGTCTTTAGGGTCCCTTCCAAGCCCAAGCACCCAGGGATTCCATCATTCATTCTACGGTCTCCGTTGTCCACTTCAGCCTGGGCCTGAACTCCTGGCGGTGATGTCACAGTGCACGCTCCAGCTAGAACTTCCAGCATCCAACAACGGCCACAACACAACCCTTGGCTCCTTGTGCCAGCACGCTCTTCATTCACCCTGCTCCAAGCCTACCCCTGTCACCTTGTTGCCACCTGCTCCCTGATTCCCCCAGCAGTCCCCAAAGCTCCCCATCGCTTGGATTTTGCTCTCCATCCCTGCAGGATGTCTGCATTTGTTCCAAAAGAGGTATGGTACTATTCCACGGAGGCGGACACCCCGCAGCTGCCTGGCTGGGCTGGAGCTCTGTGGGACAGGCTGGGAAATTTTGCTAACCTCTGCAGGCTGGCACAGACGGAGAGGAGGAGACGGACGTCAATACACAGACTGATAGAGAAGAAGCCATGGAAGTGGACGGAGAGGATACTGGAGAGGAAGAGATGGATGTGGATATGTACGAGACAGAGGAAGAGATGGAGGTGGAAACGAAAGATTATGTTGAAGAGATGGATATTGATGTAAAAGACAAGGAGGAAGACATGGTCTTGGGATGAAGACCGATGCCAGCAGCAGAACAGGCAGGTGCTCCCCACAGGCAGAGTGGGGCCCCTGCTGCCAGCCTGGGGCCGGGCTGGGCACTTCCTGCTCAGGGACACGCTAGCCCATGCACTGGATTCTGCTGGCCATCCCTGGCCTGGCCTGGGCTTGCTGTGGGCCACACAAGCCCTGTTCCAGTGCCTGGGCCACAGCCCCCAGCCAGGCTCCCTTCTGGCAGCAGGGTCCCACTGGGCCAGTGTCCCAGCCCGGCAGCACATGGAACACCCTTCCGTGCCTGACTGCACTGACCGTGCTACTTGTTTTTCTTCCAGGACTTAGGGACATCACAGACACAGATGCCACCCTGCTGTACATACGTTTTACAGTTGTTGTGTTCAGGATAGAGGTTTTAGAGTTTGTTTAAGTTGTCTGTAAATACGTTTCATAGAGTTTTGTTAGATCTCTTCTCAGGTAAATAGGTTCTATAGTTTGTTGTTGTTGTTGTGGTTGTTGTTGTTGTTGTTACCAATATTCTTACAGTGTAAATATGTGGTGTAGTTCATTCTTGTTCCTTTTCTTCTACAGATAAACAGTCTTTGATTTTCACACCCCAGTTCTCTTTGCATTTTCTTCGGGCACATTTGCAAAGCTGTGGCTTGTTTCGGGAACAATGTTTGCAGGACTCTAAAAAGAGTATCACAACCGCTCTGCCACACTCTCAGCTGCTGCTGCTGCCCCAAAAAGCACTGGCTGGCTTTGCTCACACAATCACAGTTGTGGTGGCATTTCTACCACACCACAGGACAGCGATGTTTTCCCTCTTCTCCTGGAAATAGCTACAGCACTTGTGGGTAGCAAGGCAAACATGAGCCTCTTTTAGTGGCCCTTGAAATTGGACATGTGAAATGAGGCACACAAAGCCACAGGCCAGCTGAACCTGGCATCTCTGAATGGGTCTTTACATTCTTCCCAGGAAGATGAATGGCAATCACTATTTTGGCAGGGAGGAAAGTGCATCAGCTAGCAATTTGCTGTAGAAAATGTGCTTTCTGCTCCTCTCACAGCCAAAACTCCTAGCCATTTCTTGGAAGTCCTTCTTAGATAAGGACCGTGTTCAACTGAGTGACAGTGAAGCCAAATGGCAATGCCGCAATCAATTGTCCTGTACACAATCTCCTTCATCCACGTGGAAGGTTACTCACGGGCACACAAGAGGACGGAAGAAACCCAAATGCATCGTTGGACATCATAAAGTCAGACGTGTTGAGGGATGAAGAAATCTTGCAGAGATATGGAAAGCTGCCCTGAAAACCCAGTTCGGGGAGAGCCTGAGCTCTTTTGTGCTTCTAGGCCTGAAGATGCTCAGCACCTTTCCCAGATGCTCAGCAGGCAGTAGGATTGTGCCTGAATCTGGCTCTGGAAATGCCAGTGCCTCAGCTGAGAGCTGTGGCAATGATTTCCATTGCATGGAGAGGGGCCACAAGAGTCCTGCAAGAGTCTTTCAGCAGAGCAAACAGCAGCCTGGAGGGTGGGCAATGCTGCATCTGGACCACTGCATGCTCATCCTTCACCACAATGCAGAGCTGCCATGGATCACTTTTTCCATTTCTCCTGTTGGATATGTTTTGGAGAAGTTGTTCTAGGTGGCTTTGGATGGTGATCCAAGTAGGAAGCAGCCATTCGCCTGCTGTGATATCCTTACAACTAGTCCTAACGTCTCATTGCCTTTGGTTTGATTGGGGGTGTTTTATCTGTTTGTTTGATTGGTTTCTTTGGGTTGGTTTCTTTGTGTTTTTCTCTCTTTTGCTTGGAGTTTCTTTTCCTTTTTTAGAAATGACTGGTGAAGTTGGCACAACCAAACTCCAGAAAACGTAAAGCAGGCTTGACTTTCCAGAAATTGCTTTTGGCTGGCTTTAGCTGCATTCCCCAGGCTCACGATCAGCAGTAGATATTTGCAGGTTTTGCTCTGCATCCTCAGCCTGCCCAGGTGTTGTTCAGTGTTTCAGCAGTGGAGAAGACGATGGATATTTTGCTAAACCTCCTTTCAAACAACAAAACTTGGGTTAGCACGACAGAAAAGAAGAAAAGAAAATCTTCGCCAGTTAGAACAGAGCCAGAGTCCCACCATTTCCCCCTCCACTTCTCTTTCTTTTCTACATTTAGAGGTAAAGCTTCCATCTCCAAAAGCTTCCATCTCTCACTTCCTGATGTAGCCATTTGCTACCCTTTAGCCTTGACTGCCACGCATCGGACTGCTGTCCGTGTGGGGCTGGGGATGCTCAGCCTGGAAAGAGAAGGGGGCTGGCGAGGCCTCCCTGCAGCTCTAGGAAAGATGGGCACAGGGAGGAGAAGCCTTTCAACTGCAGGAGTGAGCTTGAAGTTGGATCTAATGAAGCTGCTCTTTTCCACTCTGGCTGCTGGGCCACTGGCCCAGGCTGTGCACAGAGGCTGGGGATGCTCCATCCTTGGCAACATCCAAGGCCAGCTGGGAGCGGGGCTCTGAGCAACCTATTCTAGGGGAAGATCGCTCCGCTTGGAACAAGATGGTCTTTAGGGTCCCTTCCAAGCCCAAGCACCCAGGGATTCCATCATTCATTCTACGGTCTCCGTTGTCCACTTCAGCCTGGGCCTGAACTCCTGGCGGTGATGTCACAGTGCACGCTCCAGCTAGAACTTCCAGCATCCAGCAACGGCCACAACACAACCCTTGGCTCCTTGTGCCAGCACGCTCTTCATTCACCCTGCTCCAAGCCTACCCGTCACCTTGTTGCCACCTGCTCCCTGATTCCCCCAGCAGTCCCCAAAGCTCCCCATCGCTTGGATTTTGCTCTCCATCCCTGCAGGATGTCTGCATTTGTTCCAAAAGAGGTATGGTACTATTCCACGGAGGCGGACACCCCGCAGCTGCCTGGCTGGGCTGGAGCTCTGTGGGACAGGCTGGGAAATTTTGCTAACCTCTGCAGGCTGGCACAGACCGAGAGGAGGAGACGGACGTCGATACACAGACTGATAGAGAAGAAGCCATGGAAGTGGACGGAGAGGATACTGGAGAGGAAGAGATGGATGTGGATATGTACGAGACAGAGGAAGAGATGGAGGTGGAAACGAAAGATTATGTTGAAGAGATGGATATTGATCTAAAAGACAAGGAGGAAGACATGGTCTTGGGATGAAGACCGATGCCAGCAGCAGAACAGGCAGGTGCTCCCCACAGGCAGAGTGGGGCCCCTGCTGCCAGCCTGGGGCCGGGCTGGGCACTTCCTGCTCAGGGACACGCTAGCCCATGCACTGGATTCTGCTGGCCATCCCTGGCCTGGCCTGGGCTTGCTGTGGGCCACACAAGCCCTGTTCCAGTGCCTGGGCCACAGCCCCCAGCCAGGCTCCCTTCTGGCAGCAGGGTCCCACTGGGCCAGTGTCCCAGCCCGGCAGCACATGGAACACCCTTCCGTGCCTGACTGCACTGACCGTGCTACTTGTTTTTCTTCCAGGACTTAGGGACATCACAGACACAGATGCCACCCTGCTGTACATACGTTTTACAGTTGTTGTGTTCAGGATAGAGGTTTTAGAGTTTGTTTAAGTTGTCTGTAAATACGTTTCATAGAGTTTTGTTAGATCTCTTCTCAGGTAAATAGGTTCTATAGTTTGTTGTTGTTGTTGTGGTTGTTGTTGTTGTTGTTACCAATATTCTTACAGTGTAAATATGTGGTGTAGTTCATTCTTGTTCCTTTTCTTCTACAGATAAACAGTCTTTGATTTTCACACCCCAGTTCTCTTTGCATTTTCTTCGGGCACATTTGCAAAGCTGTGGCTTGTTTCGGGAACAATGTTTGCAGGACTCTAAAAAGAGTATCACAACCGCTCTGCCACACTCTCAGCTGCTGCTGCTGCCCCAAAAAGCACTGGCTGGCTTTGCTCACACAATCACAGTTGTGGTGGCATTTCTACCACACCACAGGACAGCGATGTTTTCCCTCTTCTCCTGGAAATAGCTACAGCACTTGTGGGTAGCAAGGCAAACATGAGCCTCTTTTAGTGGCCCTTGAAATTGGACATGTGAAATGAGGCACACAAAGCCACAGGCCAGCTGAACCTGGCATCTCTGAATGGGTCTTTACATTCTTCCCAGGAAGATGAATGGCAATCACTATTTTGGCAGGGAGGAAAGTGCATCAGCTAGCAATTTGCTGTAGAAAATGTGCTTTCTGCTCCTCTCACAGCCAAAACTCCTAGCCATTTCTTGGAAGTCCTTCTTAGATAAGGACCGTGTTCAACTGAGTGACAGTGAAGCCAAATGGCAATGCCGCAATCAATTGTCCTGTACACAATCTCCTTCATCCACGTGGAAGGTTACTCACGGGCACACAAGAGGACGGAAGAAACCCAAATGCATCGTTGGACATCATAAAGTCAGACGTGTTGAGGGATGAAGAAATCTTGCAGAGATATGGAAAGCTGCCCTGAAAACCCAGTTTGGGGAGAGCCTGAGCTCTTTTGTGCTTCTAGGCCTGAAGATGCTCAGCACCTTTCCCAGATGCTCAGCAGGCAGTAGGATTGTGCCTGAATCTGGCTCTGGAAATGCCAGTGCCTCAACTGAGAGCTGTGGCAATGATTTCCATTGCATGGAGAGGGGCCACAAGAGTCCTGCAAGAGTCTTTCAGCAGAGCAAACAGCAGCCTGGAGGGTGGGCAATGCTGCATCTGGACCACTGCATGCTCATCCTTCACCACAATGCAGAGCTGCCATGGATCACTTTTTCCATTTCTCCTGTTGGATATGTTTTGGAGAAGTTGTTCTAGGTGGCTTTGGATGGTGATCCAAGTAGGAAGCAGCCATTCGCCTGCTGTGATATCCTTACAACTAGTCCTAACGTCTCATTGCCTTTGGTTTGATTGGGGGTGTTTTATCTGTTTGTTTGATTGGTTTCTTTGGGTTGGTTTCTTTGTGTTTTTCTCTCTTTTGCTTGGAGTTTCTTTTCCTTTTTTAGAAATGACTGGTGAAGTTGGCACAACCAAACTCCAGAAAACGTAAAGCAGGCTTGACTTTCCAGAAATTGCTTTTGGCTGGCTTTAGCTGCATTCCCCAGGCTCACGATCAGCAGTAGATATTTGCAGGTTTTGCTCTGCATCCTCAGCCTGCCCAGGTGTTGTTCAGTGTTTCAGCAGTGGAGAAGACGATGGATATTTTGCTAAACCTCCTTTCAAACAACAAAACTTGGGTTAGCACGACAGAAAAGAAGAAAAGAAAATCTTCGCCAGTTAGAACAGAGCCAGAGTCCCACCATTTCCCCCTCCACTTCTCTTTCTTTTCTACATTTAGAGGTAAAGCTTCCATCTCCAAAAGCTTCCATCTCTCACTTCCTGATGTAGCCATTTGCTACCCTTTAGCCTTGACTGCCACGCATCGGACTGCTGTCCGTGTGGGGCTGGGGATGCTCAGCCTGGAAAGAGAAGGGGGCTGGCGAGGCCTCCCTGCAGCTCTAGGAAAGATGGGCACAGGGAGGAGAAGCCTTTCAACTGCAGGAGTGAGCTTGAAGTTGGATCTAATGAAGCTGCTCTTTTCCACTCTGGCTGCTGGGCCACTGGCCCAGGCTGTGCACAGAGGCTGGGGATGCTCCATCCTTGGCAACATCCAAGGCCAGCTGGGAGCGGGGCTCTGAGCAACCTATTCTAGGGGAAGATCGCTCCGCTTGGAACAAGATGGTCTTTAGGGTCCCTTCCAAGCCCAAGCACCCAGGGATTCCATCATTCATTCTACGGTCTCCGTTGTCCACTTCAGCCTGGGCCTGAACTCCTGGCGGTGATGTCACAGTGCACGCTCCAGCTAGAACTTCCAGCATCCAGCAACGGCCACAACACAACCCTTGGCTCCTTGTGCCAGCACGCTCTTCATTCACCCTGCTCCAAGCCTACCCCTGTCACCTTGTTGCCACCTGCTCCCTGATTCCCCCAGCAGTCCCCAAAGCTCCCCATCGCTTGGATTTTGCTCTCCATCCCTGCAGGATGTCTGCATTTGTTCCAAAAGAGGTATGGTACTATTCCACGGAGGCGGACACCCCGCAGCTGCCTGGCTGGGCTGGAGCTCTGTGGGACAGGCTGGGAAATTTTGCTAACCTCTGCAGGCTGGCACAGACGGAGAGGAGGAGACGGACGTCGATACACAGTCTGATAGAGAAGAAGCCATGGAAGTGGACGGAGAGGATACTGGAGAGGAAGAGATGGATGTGGATATGTACGAGACAGAGGAAGAGATGGAGGTGGAAACGAAAGATTATGTTGAAGAGATGGATATTGATCTAAAAGACAAGGAGGAAGACATGGTCTTGGGATGAAGACCGATGCCAGCAGCAGAACAGGCAGGTGCTCCCCACAGGCAGAGTGGGGCCCCTGCTGCCAGCCTGGGGCCGGGCTGGGCACTTCCTGCTCAGGGACACGCTAGCTCATGCACTGGATTCTGCTGGCCATCCCTGGCCTGGCCTGGGCTTGCTGTGGGCCACACAAGCCCTGTTCCAGTGCCTGGGCCACAGCCCCCAGCCAGGCTCCCTTCTGGCAGCAGAGTCCCACTGGGCCAGTGTCCCAGCCCGGCAGCACATGCAACACCCTTCCGTGCCTGACTGCACTGACCGTGCTACTTGTTTTTCTTCCAGGACTTAGGGACATCACAGACACAGATGCCATCCTGCTGTACATACGTTTTACAGTTGTTGTGTTCAGGATAGAGGTTTTAGAGTTTGTTTAAGTTGTCTGTAAATACGTTTCATAGAGTTTTGTTAGAGCTCTTCTCAGGTAAATAGGTTCTATAGTTTGTTGTTGTTGTTGTTGTTACCAATATTCTTACAGTGTAAATATGTGGTGTAGTTCATTCTTGTTCCTTTTCTTCTACAGATAAACAGTCTTTGATTTTCACACCCCAGTTCTCTTTGCATTTTCTTCGGGCACATTTGCAAAGCTGTGGGTTCTTTCGGGAACAATGTTTGCAGGACTCTAAAAAGAGTATCACAACCGCTCTGCCACACTCTCAGCTGCTGCTGCTGCCCCAAAAAGCACTGGCTGGCTTTGCTCACACAATCACAGTTGTGGTGGCATTTCTACCACACCACAGGACAGCGATGTTTTCCCTCTTCTCCTGGAAATACCTACAGCACTTGTGGGTAGCAAGGCAAACATGAGCCTCTTTTAGTGGCCCTTGAAATTGGACATGTGAAATGAGGCACACAAAGCCACAGGCCAGCTGAACCTGGCATCTCTGAATGGGTCTTTACATTCTTCCCAGGAAGATGAATGGCAATCACTATTTTGGCAGGGAGGAAAGTGCATCAGCTAGCAATTTGCTGTAGAAAATGTGCTTTCTGCTCCTCTCACAGCCAAAACTCCTAGCCATTTCTTGGAAGTCCTTCTTAGATAAGGACCGTGTTCAACTGAGTGACAGTGAAGCCAAATGGCAATGCCGCAATCAATTGTCCTGTACACAATCTCCTTCATCCACGTGGAAGGTTACTCACGGGCACACAAGAGGACGGAAGAAACCCAAATGCATCGTTGGACATCATAAAGTCAGACGTGTTGAGGGATGAAGAAATCTTGCAGAGATATGGAAAGCTGCCCTGAAAACCCAGTTCGGGGAGAGCCTGAGCTCTTTTGTGCTTCTAGGCCTGAAGATGCTCAGCACCTTTCCCAGATGCTCAGCAGGCAGTAGGATTGTGCCTGAATCTGGCTCTGGAAATGCCAGTGCCTCAACTGAGAGCTGTGGCAAGGATTTCCATTGCATGGAGAGGGGCCACAAGAGTCCTGCAAGAGTCTTTCAGCAGAGCAAACAGCAGCCTGGAGGGTGGGCAATGCTGCATCTGGACCACTGCATGCTCATCCTTCACCACAATGCAGAGCTGCCATGGATCACTTTTTCCATTTCTCCTGTTGGATATGTTTTGGAGAAGTTGTTCTAGGTGGCTTTGGATGGTGATCCAAGTAGGAAGCAGCCATTCGCCTGCTGTGATATCCTTACAACTAGTCCTAACGTCTCATTGCCTTTGGTTTGATTGGGGGTGTTTTATCTGTTTGTTTGATTGGTTTCTTTGGGTTGGTTTCTTTGTGTTTTTCTCTCTTTTGCTTGGAGTTTCTTTTCCTTTTTTAGAAATGACTGGTGAAGTTGGCACAACCAAACTCCAGAAAACGTAAAGCAGGCTTGACTTTCCAGAAATTGCTTTTGGCTGGCTTTAGCTGCATTCCCCAGGCTCACGATCAGCAGTAGATATTTGCAGGTTTTGCTCTGCATCCTCAGCCTGCCCAGGTGTTGTTCAGTGTTTCAGCAGTGGAGAAGACGATGGATATTTTGCTAAACCTCCTTTCAAACAACAAAACTTGGGTTAGCACGACAGAAAAGAAGAAAAGAAAATCTTCGCCAGTTAGAACAGAGCCAGAGTCCCACCATTTCCCCCTCCACTTCTCTTTCTTTTCTACATTTAGAGGTAAAGCTTCCATCTCCAAAAGCTTCCATCTCTCACTTCCTGATGTAGCCATTTGCTACCCTTTAGCCTTGACTGCCACGCATCGGACTGCTGTCCGTGTGGGGCTGGGGATGCTCAGCCTGGAAAGAGAAGGGGGCTGGCGAGGCCTCCCTGCAGCTCTAGGAAAGATGGGCACAGGGAGGAGAAGCCTTTCAACTGCAGGAGTGAGCTTGAAGTTGGATCTAATGAAGCTGCTCTTTTCCACTCTGGCTGCTGGGCCACTGGCCCAGGCTGTGCACAGAGGCTGGGGATGCTCCATCCTTGGCAACATCCAAGGCCAGCTGGGAGCGGGGCTCTGAGCAACCTATTCTAGGGGAAGATCGCTCCGCTTGGAACAAGATGGTCTTTAGGGTCCCTTCCAAGCCCAAGCACCCAGGGATTCCATCATTCATTCTACGGTCTCCGTTGTCCACTTCAGCCTGGGCCTGAACTCCTGGCGGTGATGTCACAGTGCACGCTCCAGCTAGAACTTCCAGCATCCAGCAACGGCCACAACACAACCCTTGGCTCCTTGTGCCAGCACGCTCTTCATTCACCCTGCTCCAAGCCTACCCCTGTCACCTTGTTGCCACCTGCTCCCTGATTCCCCCAGCAGTCCCCAAAGCTCCCCATCGCTTGGATTTTGCTCTCCATCCCTGCAGGATGTCTGCATTTGTTCCAAAAGAGGTATGGTACTATTCCACGGAGGCGGACACCCCGCAGCTGCCTGGCTGGGCTGGAGCTCTGTGGGACAGGCTGGGAAATTTTGCTAACCTCTGCAGGCTGGCACAGACGGAGAGGAGGAGACGGACGTCGATACACAGTCTGATAGAGAAGAAGCCATGGAAGTGGACGGAGAGGATACTGGAGAGGAAGAGATGGATGTGGATATGTACGAGACAGAGGAAGAGATGGAGGTGGAAACGAAAGATTATGTTGAAGAGATGGATATTGATCTAAAAGACAAGGAGGAAGACATGGTCTTGGGATGAAGACCGATGCCAGCAGCAGAACAGGCAGGTGCTCCCCACAGGCAGAGTGGGGCCCCTGCTGCCAGCCTGGGGCCGGGCTGGGCACTTCCTGCTCAGGGACACGCTAGCTCATGCACTGGATTCTGCTGGCCATCCCTGGCCTGGCCTGGGCTTGCTGTGGGCCACACAAGCCCTGTTCCAGTGCCTGGGCCACAGCCCCCAGCCAGGCTCCCTTCTGGCAGCAGAGTCCCACTGGGCCAGTGTCCCAGCCCGGCAGCACATGGAACACCCTTCCGTGCCTGACTGCACTGACCGTGCTACTTGTTTTTCTTCCAGGACTTAGGGACATCACAGACACAGATGCCACCCTGCTGTACATACGTTTTACAGTTGTTGTGTTCAGGATAGAGGTTTTAGAGTTTGTTTAAGTTGTCTGTAAATACGTTTCATAGAGTTTTGTTAGAGCTCTTCTCAGGTAAATAGGTTCTATAGTTTGTTGTTGTTGTTGTTGTTACCAATATTCTTACAGTGTAAATATGTGGTGTAGTTCATTCTTGTTCCTTTTCTTCTACAGATAAACAGTCTTTGATTTTCACACCCCAGTTCTCTTTGCATTTTCTTCGGGCACATTTGCAAAGCTGTGGCTTGTTTCGGGAACAATGTTTGCAGGACTCTAAAAAGAGTATCACAACCGCTCTGCCACACTCTCAGCTGCTGCTGCTGCCCCAAAAAGCACTGGCTGGCTTTGCTCACACAATCACAGTTGTGGTGGCATTTCTACCACACCACAGGACAGCGATGTTTTCCCTCTTCTCCTGGAAATAGCTACAGCACTTGTGGGTAGCAAGGCAAACATGAGCCTCTTTTAGTGGCCCTTGAAATTGGACATGTGAAATGAGGCACACAAAGCCACAGGCCAGCTGAACCTGGCATCTCTGAATGGGTCTTTACATTCTTCCCAGGAAGATGAATGGCAATCACTATTTTGGCAGGGAGGAAAGTGCATCAGCTAGCAATTTGCTGTAGAAAATGTGCTTTCTGCTCCTCTCACAGCCAAAACTCCTACCCATTTCTTGGAAGTCCTTCTTAGATAAGGACCGTGTTCAACTGAGTGACAGTGAAGCCAAATGGCAATGCCGCAATCAATTGTCCTGTACACAATCTCCTTCATCCACGTGGAAGGTTACTCACGGGCACACAAGAGGACGGAAGAAACCCAAATGCATCGTTGGACATCATAAAGTCAGACGTGTTGAGGGATGAAGAAATCTTGCAGAGATATGGAAAGCTGCCCTGAAAACCCAGTTCGGGGAGAGCCTGAGCTCTTTTGTGCTTCTAGGCCTGAAGATGCTCAGCACCTTTCCCAGATGCTCAGCAGGCAGTAGGATTGTGCCTGAATCTGGCTCTGGAAATGCCAGTGCCTCAACTGAGAGCTGTGGCAAGGATTTCCATTGCATGGAGAGGGGCCACAAGAGTCCTGCAAGAGTCTTTCAGCAGAGCAAACAGCAGCCTGGAGGGGGGGCAATGCTGCATCTGGACCACTGCATGCTCATCCTTCACCACAATGCAGAGCTGCCATGGATCACTTTTTCCATTTCTCCTGTTGGATATGTTTTGGAGAAGTTGTTCTAGGTGGCTTTGGATGGTGATCCAAGTAGGAAGCAGCCATTCGCCTGCTGTGATATCCTTACAACTAGTCCTAACGTCTCATTGCCTTTGGTTTGATTGGGGGTGTTTTATCTGTTTGTTTGATTGGTTTCTTTGGGTTGGTTTCTTTGTGTTTTTCTCTCTTTTGCTTGGAGTTTCTTTTCCTTTTTTAGAAATGACTGGTGAAGTTGGCACAACCAAACTCCAGAAAACGTAAAGCAGGCTTGACTTTCCAGAAATTGCTTTTGGCTGGCTTTAGCTGCATTCCCCAGGATCACGATCAGCAGTAGATATTTGCAGGTTTTGCTCTGCATCCTCAGCCTGCCCAGGTGTTGTTCAGTGTTTCAGCAGTGGAGAAGACGATGGATATTTTGCTAAACCTCCTTTCAAACAACAAAACTTGGGTTAGCACGACAGAAAAGAAGAAAAGAAAATCTTCGCCAGTTAGAACAGAGCCAGAGTCCCACCATTTCCCCCTCCACTTCTCTTTCTTTTCTACATTTAGAGGTAAAGCTTCCATCTCCAAAAGCTTCCATCTCTCACTTCCTGATGTAGCCATTTGCTACCCTTTAGCCTTGACTGCCACGCATCGGACTGCTGTCCGTGTGGGGCTGGGGATGCTCAGCCTGGAAAGAGAAGGGGGCTGGCGAGGCCTCCCTGCAGCTCTAGGAAAGATGGGCACAGGGAGGAGAAGCCTTTCAACTGCAGGAGTGAGCTTGAAGTTGGATCTAATGAAGCTGCTCTTTTCCACTCCGGCTGCTGGGCCACTGGCCCAGGCTGTGCACAGAGGCTGGGGATGCTCCATCCTTGGCAACATCCAAGGCCAGCTGGGAGCGGGGCTCTGAGCAACCTATTCTAGGGGAAGATCGCTCCGCTTGGAACAAGATGGTCTTTAGGGTCCCTTCCAAGCCCAAGCACCCAGGGATTCCATCATTCATTCTACGGTCTCCGTTGTCCACTTCAGCCTGGGCCTGAACTCCTGGCGGTGATGTCACAGTGCACGCTCCAGCTAGAACTTCCAGCATCCAGCAACGGCCACAACACAACCCTTGGCTCCTTGTGCCAGCACGCTCTTCATTCACCCTGCTCCAAGCCTACCCCTGTCACCTTGTTGCCACCTGCTCCCTGATTCCCCCAGCAGTCCCCAAAGCTCCCCATCGCTTGGATTTTGCTCTCCATCCCTGCAGGATGTCTGCATTTGTTCCAAAAGAGGTATGGTACTATTCCACGGAGGCGGACACCCCGCAGCTGCCTGGCTGGGCTGGAGCTCTGTGGGACAGGGTGGGAAATTTTGCTACCTCTGCAGGCTGGCACAGACGGAGAGGAGGAGACGGACGTCGATACACAGACTGATAGAGAAGAAGCCATGGAAGTGGACGGAGAGGATACTGGAGAGGAAGAGATGGATGTGGATATGTACGAGACAGAGGAAGAGATGGAGGTGGAAACAAAAGATTATATTGAAGAGATGGATATTGATCTAAAAGACAAGGAGGAAGACATGGTCTTGGGATGAAGACCGATGCCAGCAGCAGAACAGGCAGGTGCTCCCCACAGGCAGAGTGGGGCCCCTGCTGCCAGCCTGGGGCCGGGCTGGGCACTTCCTGCTCAGGGACACGCTAGCCCATGCACTGGATTCTGCTGGCCATCCCTGGCCTGGCCTGGGCTTGCTGTGGGCCACACAAGCCCTGTTCCAGTGCCTGGGCCACAGCCCCCAGCCAGGCTCCCTTCTGGCAGCAGAGTCCCACTGGGCCAGTGTCCCAGCCCGGCAGCACATGGAACACCCTTCCGTGCCTGACTGCACTGACCGTGCTACTTGTTTTTCTTCCAGGACTTAGGGACATCACAGACACAGATGCCACCCTGCTGTACATACGTTTTACAGTTGTTGTGTTCAGGATAGAGGTTTTAGAGTTTGTTTAAGTTGTCTGTAAATACGTTTCATAGAGTTTTGTTAGATCTCTTCTCAGGTAAATAGGTTCTATAGTTTGTTGTTGTTGTTGTGGTTGTTGTTGTTGTTGTTACCAATATTCTTACAGTGTAAATATGTGGTGTAGTTCATTCTTGTTCCTTTTCTTCTACAGATAAACAGTCTTTGATTTTCACACCCCAGTTCTCTTTGCATTTTCTTCGGGCACATTTGCAAAGCTGTGGGTTCTTTCGGGAACAATGTTTGCAGGACTCTAAAAAGAGTATCACAACCGCTCTGCCACACTCTCAGCTGCTGCTGCTGCCCCAAAAAGCACTGGCTGGCTTTGCTCACACAATCACAGTTGTGGTGGCATTTCTACCACACCACAGGACAGCGATGTTTTCCCTCTTCTCCTGGAAATAGCTACAGCACTTGTGGGTAGCAAGGCAAACATGAGCCTCTTTTAGTGGCCCTTGAAATTGGACATGTGAAATGAGGCACACAAAGCCACAGGCCAGCTGAACCTGGCATCTCTGAATGGGTCTTTACATTCTTCCCAGGAAGATGAATGGCAATCACTATTTTGGCAGGGAGGAAAGTGCATCAGCTAGCAATTTGCTGTAGAAAATGTGCTTTCTGCTCCTCTCACAGCCAAAACTCCTAGCCATTTCTTGGAAGTCCTTCTTAGATAAGGACCGTGTTCAACTGAGTGACAGTGAAGCCAAATGGCAATGCCGCAATCAATTGTCCTGTACACAATCTCCTTCATCCACGTGGAAGGTTACTCACGGGCACACAAGAGGACGGAAGAAACCCAAATGCATCGTTGGACATCATAAAGTCAGACGTGTTGAGGGATGAAGAAATCTTGCAGAGATATGGAAAGCTGCCCTGAAAACCCAGTTTGGGGAGAGCCTGAGCTCTTTTGTGCTTCTAGGCCTGAAGATGCTCAGCAGCTTTCCCAGATGCTCAGCAGGCAGTAGGATTGTGCCTGAATCTGGCTCTGGAAATGCCAGTGCCTCAACTGAGAGCTGTGGCAATGATTTCCATTGCATGGAGAGGGGCCACAGTCCTGCAAGAGTCTTTCAGCAGAGCAAACAGCAGCCTGGAGGGTGGGCAGTGCTGCATCTGGACCACTGCATGCTCATCCTTCACCACAATGCAGAGCTGCCATGGATCACTTTTTCCATTTCTCCTGTTGGATATGTTTTGGAGAAGTTGTTCTAGGTGGCTTTGGATGGTGATCCAAGTAGGAAGCAGCCATTCGCCTGCTGTGATATCCTTACAACTAGTCCTAACTTCTCATTGCCTTTGGTTTGATTGGGGGTGTTTTATCTGTTTGTTTGATTGGTTTCTTTGGGTTGGTTTCTTTGTGTTTTTCTCTCTTTTGCTTGGAGTTTCTTTTCCTTTTTTAGAAATGACTGGTGAAGTTGGCACAACCAAACTCCAGAAAACGTAAAGCAGGCTTGACTTTCCAGAAATTGCTTTTGGCTGGCTTTAGCTGCATTCCCCAGGATCACGATTGTGATAAATGGGCCAGGAGGCCTGTTCCTTTTAAAAAGGCCATTATTAAGCAGCACAGCTCTGGGGTGGGGGCCCGAGGGGTTGCGCACACCGCCACTGCTTCCACTGGACACCGCAGAAGAGGAGAATCCGTACAGCTCTGTCAGTGGGGCAGAGCTGGGCCTTCCTCCCTCACGGGAGTCCCCGGGAAGACTCCTTCTTTAGGCCTTGTAGTCTAGGCTGTCATCCTAGTCGAGTCTCCTCGAGGTTATGTCGGCCTCGGAAAGAAGCCAGGGGACTCCTCTGGGTCTTCCTTGTTAGATGGTGCTGGTTCTATTCCTTCCCTTTTGCGTGGCTCGTTGTTTTGGGTTTTTTTCCAGTCTGGGTGCATCCCATAAGTCTCTGGTCTCTCTCGTTTGCATAAAAGTCCGTATGTCATCTTCCTCCTCAGGACGGTACAGCAACTCGGGAAAAGGATACAATGTTGCCATGTGGGAGTCTCGGAGCAGTGGGGGCAGTGCCTGGCTGAACACAGAACAAGAAACACAGGGTACAGCAACTTGGGAGAGGGAGCAGGGCCTGGCTGAACAAGGAATAAAAAAATATGGGGTACAGCAATTTGCGACAGGGGTACAAGGTAAGTAAACCTGGGACAGGGGTACAAGGTAAGTAAGGAGTTTACAAACAGCAACTGTAACATATTATTCTTAACAATATCCCCCCTCTTATATTTTGATCGGGCTCTAGCCCGCATCAACCATTAACTTCTGGCTCTTGGGAATATTTATCTCTTAATTCTCGATATTGCTCATATATTTCCCTGGCAGTTTTGTGCTCTCGATCTTGACTTTGGGTTTCCATTAACATGATCCTGGCCTGCTTCTTGTCTTTTATTTCAGGGATCTGGATGCTTGCTTGTACCTGTGGTAGTCACTGTCTTGATTAGGCAGGGGAGTAAACAGGGTAGGAACAAGAAACTTGCAAATGCACAGACAGCATTGTAGTAATAGATCAAAATGTAAAATTGTGTATGGTGATACGAATAATAAAGGCATCAAGTTGTCATAATAGACGGATGTCTATTAACGCTCAGAAGATGGTGTGTGGTGATCAATATATGGTTTTGTTGAAAGATAGTATTATTTCATTATTATGTTACATATACTGTTATTGTCATCATCACTTTGCCTTTGAGCTTGTGATGCTTGAAGGAAGGTTTTGCTGAAGGTCTGCTAACTACGTAATTTTGAAATAGCAAGACTGTGATGTATAGGAACTGCTGTTTCCCACAAAAGAAGTGGGTCTGGGCTATTTCTTTTCACTTAAGACTGTCATTCCTTCTCATCCCCCCATTTTGGGGAGGGATAGCATTTGTGGGGACCAAGGAATTTCATGAATAGTGTGCTAGCCCATTCTAAGGAATAGGTGACCAGCTGAAGGGACCTAATCTGAATTAGAGTTTCCAAAAAGTATCCTGTGCAGGGCAGTGTGAACTGAAGCCTCTGGCTGGAGAGAAAGCCAAGAATTCACAAAGAGCTGCACTAGAGATAATGTCACTGCAGCTGTTGTGCAGGATCTGTTCCTCAGTAAGAGAGCATTATTTACCTATCTGAAATAGCTTAAAAATGCTCTAATTTTTTTAAAAAAATTCTTCAGTTTATACTATATAAATAATCACCGATTGTGAGATTCAATCTCAAATGTCAAAAAGCTTTCTTACAGTTAGTTAAACTTAATTTATTTTTTCTGGTCCTGGTCTCATCTAGCATACACCTCTCATGTTTTCTTTGAATTTTCTTCAGCATTAGGAACTTAAAAAAGATCAAAAGTATACATAGATTTAGGAACACTGTGTAGCAATATTCTCTTGTGCTGAGCTGGATCTTATTTTTTGTCTGGGCCAGGAGTTCTGTGCAAATTGATTTAAAAGGCCTAGTTGTAGGATGTGGATTGTAGGATGATGCTGAGCTGGCAGTGCTCTTGCTCTGAAAAAGGCAGATGGGATGCCGATGCATCAGGTATTACAAATGCAGATAAAAAAGTATTGGTGTCGCTGCAAACACTGCTACTCTGAAACAGAGTAAGAGATGTAATTCAAATCTTCTGTATTGAAAAAGATTAATTGAAACTGTACTGGAAGCAGAGACATGTTGCCTCTAAAATGGCAGAAGAGAATGACCGGATGTTTGTCTCAAGTAGCTGTGGAATGGATGATGTGATTCTAATTTCTAGGGAAAAAAATTGATGAAAAATATTAGATAAGCCTAAATAAAATATTGGCTTAAGATAAAATGTACACAGGTCATTGATAAAATTTGGTTTAGAGTCTAAAAGGTGTTCCTGAGTGTTACAGCCAGTAGATTCTGGGATAAAAGGAGTGTTCAGTGGAGGAAGGAATCACACTGGATTTGGTAGCTTTGCGATAGGTCTGTGGTGGAGATTCGGGGCTGTTGGACCCCAAGGAGCTTTCGGAGTGTATTTTTAAGCAGTTAGTGCCCTCTAGTGAGAGTCTTAGGTAATAATCTTGGTCCTGGTTTTGTAGTATGTTAACAACTCTTAACAGTACTTTGGTGTGTTACCGAAATGAAAGTAGCTTTGGTATTAAAAATGCAGGAGGATGAGTGTATGAAGAAAGATCCTATGAATACAAGTCATGAAGTGGTTTGTATTGGGAGGGATCTTTAAAGGTTTATTATAAGTGTAACCACCTTCTCATGTGGATTGTGTCCTAAAATCTTAGGTACTTCTTTAAACGATCACTCAAGTTTTTGCAGTTCAGTGTAAAGCAGAAGATGTCAGCAAACTTGTGATTTCAGTCTTGACAACTGAACAAGCACTGCATTACATACCTGTGGAACCAAGTGGCAGGATTAGAAGTACCAAACTCGTGGCAAAGGAGATGTTTCTGTTTTGAAATAAGCACATCATCTAAAAGCATAAATCAAGATAAAAATCGCTGCTTTCTTAGAAGTCAAAAAGTTACAGCTACTATTTTTTAAATATTTTTTTTCTAAGGGTTACAAAACCCCACTGGAAAAAAATCCTGGAGATGATAAAACAGATGAAGAGATGGAGGGGACACATTCAGAGGATGAAATGTTTGCTCAGAGAGGCCTTCGCAGAACTCAGAGTATGAAGTCTGTGAAAACTATTAAAGGCCGTAAAGAAGCAAGTATAATCCTGGTTAATTGAGTTTGTTCTTTCAGTGTATATTGGCATTATTCATAGTGCAGAAATTTATTTTTATTTTTAATATTGGAGAATTTGTCAACAGTAACTGGGTTCCAGAATGCTAAATGGGAAAGAAAGCATGTGACAACAATATCTAAGTTTGGAGCTTTTGTAGTTTGATGTGTTTAGGGGAAATATATGTATGAAATTAATGAAGCAAGGAGCAAGGGAGAGGAGACGAAACAGACTCTCTATTTGAAATGCTAATTTTGGCACCACCAAGCCTAATTTCAGGAAGTGTTCGCCTTGAAAAGGGTATGAATAACAATAATATTATCTGTGTGTTGTGCACACTTAAACATCTGCTTCTTAATAGATAAAGAATATTCAGAATTTTTTAGTTGCCATAGAAAAACAGCCTGACTCTTTGTGATCTACAAAGAGAAGATCCTAGTTAGCATCCTAGTGCATGCATCACAAAATTTAAAGATACTCTAGTATAAATCTCTGTGAAGTCTCATAAAAGTTTTTGGGTCATTCCAGGAAAACAATTGATACTTACTCTTCTTGCCTAATTCTGTTGAAACTTTATTTTATTCAGTCATAGGTAGATTCTCTTAGTGAAACCGGGTGTCCAAAGCACATTGGAAAACATTTGCTAAATAGGATTAGTGGGGAGCTGAATTATATTTCCATTTCATGTGACTTAGTACTTCATTATAATTTTGTTTTTCCCCTCAGATACGATACGGATCACTAAAATACAGAGTAAAGAAGAGACCCGTTGTATACTTTTAAGTGTACTGCACAATTCCTGCAAGAGAAACTGCTGTACTATAGTAACTTGAATTCAAGTGTTAAAGATCTGTGTACAATGCCTAGAATGAGTCTGTATGAACAGATATGGTAGGACTTGGTTTTGTGAGCCCAAGTGATCAGATAAAGTATTACTCTGTTTTTCTATAATTGTGTCATGTTTAGATTTAAATCTGGACAAGTTACAGCATGGATTTCAGCACTCCTTAAATAGGAGTAAAATGAGTAATAGGAAATACTCCTTTGCCAGAGGTATTGAACAGATTGAAATAATTGCAAATCAAATTGAATCAAGAGAAGCTGTAAGTATGTAGAGCTTGTGAAAATTGAACCATAGTGTCCCTAAGTTTACACTGAAAGATAAATATACTTGAAACATTTTTCTGAACTACAATTCCTGAAAAGGTCTTTGTGTAATTTTTAAATGTACAGTTTAAAGGACAGTGGGTGATGGAGGGAAAGGAAAAGGAAAGATGAGGTAGGTAAGATACATCCTTAACTTCATCATTTTGTGTCATATTGTCAAGCTTAGCAAACTGGGGTACATACAGCACTTTATGCAAAACTGTATAGTTTTGCACACTTAATGATTTACAACTGCACGTCATTTTAGTGACTTGCTACATAGGCTAGAGTTACATTTTGAATGCCAGCAATTCTTGTATTTCATGATATTTTTAAAAATCATCTTGATTCCTTAAGTACACTTAGGATGCTGTAGATATCTGCTACTAATGATATTATCAGGTGCCTTTCTATGTATTACTGGGCTGTGTAGGATTTGTGGTTTGGGGGCTTTGTTTTTTTTTTTTGTTTGTGGGTTGTTTCGTTCGTGTCTGTCTTCCTCCATCTAAAGAGATATAACATGATTTAAGACAGATTTTGGTTAAAATTGTGGTAAGTAAAACTTGTAGCAATTCCAGTGATGCACCTCAGGGATCGAAGGAGACTCGCCTCTTGCGCTCACCTTCTCCGAACTGCGGAGTCGCGGCTTCTGCCTTTCTTGCTCTTAATGCAAGCGGAAAGCTTTTGCACAGAGTTTGGCGAGGAGAACGAGTGACAGGACAGCACATGTTTGTGCAGTATACCCCTGCCACTGATGTAACCACGAATTTGCAGCACCCTATGCCACCCATGGTGTGACAGGTTTCTGTGCTGCTCAGGACATTTCTCTGCAGCTTGGAGTAAAAGGGAATGTTCAACTATTGTCGCAGAGAGCAGCAACAGCAGTAGGGAGCAGCAGAAGGAAGTAGTGATCTTACTTCTTCCACACGACAACTAGCTACTAATCAGCAAGCGTGCGAGTGGCAGCTGCTTTCCACTTGCAGTCTGAAAGTCTCGCGCACCAGATGCCTTTTAAACACCTTCCTTATTCGCCTGCCCGCAGCGCTCTCGCTTTCCACCGCCCGTGCGCTGACCGGCACTCTCTCTCAGACACACATGGTATTTCGGCCGGCTGCCAAGAACTCCGGAAAGCAGCTTCTGCCGAAGGAGGCTCGCCTCTTGCGGTTACCCTCTCCGAACTCCGGAATCGAGGCTTCTGCCTTTCTTGCTCGTAATGCAAGCGGAAAGTTTCTGCACTGTGTCTAGCGAGGAGAAGGTGTGACAGGACAGCACATGTTTGTGCAGTTTACCCCTGCCACTTACACAAGCACGGATTTGCAACACCCTATGGCACCCATGGTGTGACAGGTTTCTGTGCTGCGCAGGGCACTTCTCTGCATCTGTAAGTAAAACGGAAAGTGAATTGTTGTCGCAGAGAGCAGCAACAGCAGTAGGGAGCAGAAGAAGGAAGTAGTGATCTTACCTCTTCCACAAGACAACTACGACTAATTAGCAAACGGGCGACTGGCAGTTACATTCCACTCGCAGTCTGAAAGTTTCGCGCGCCAGATGTCTGTTAAACATGTTTCTTATTCGCTTGCCTGTAAAGCTCGCGCTTTCCACCGCCCGCGCGCTGACCGGCAACGTCCCACAGACACACATAGTACTTTGGCCGGTTGCCAAGAGTCCCGAAAAGCGGCTTCTGCCGAATGATGCTCGCCTCTTGCGCTCACCTTCTCGGAACTGAGGAGTCGCGGCTTCTGCCTTTCTTGCTCTTAATGCAAGCGGAAAGCTTCTGAACTGTGTCTAGCGAAGAGAACGTGTGACAGGACAGCACATGTTTGTGCAGTATACCCCTGCCACTGACGCAACACGGATTTGCAGCACCCTATGCCACTCGCGGTGTGACAGGTTTCTGTGCTGCGCAGGGCATTTCTCTGCATCTGGGAGTAAATGGAAAGCGCAATTGTTGTCGCAGAGAGCAGCAACAGCAGTAGGGAGCAGCAGAAGGAAGCCGAAACAGTAATTCTTGCACACGACACCTTAGCGACTACTCAGCAAGCGTCCGAGTGGCAGCTACGATCCACTTGCAGTTTGAAAGTCTCGCGCACCAGATGCCTTTTAAACACCTTCCTTATTCGCCTGCCCGCAGCGCTCGCGCTTTCCACCGGCCGCGCGCTGACCGGCAACGTCCCACAGACACACATGGTACTTTGGCCGGTTGCCAAGAGTTCTGAAAAGCGGCTTCTGCCGAAGGATGCTCGCCTCTTGCGTTTACTTTTTCCGAAATCCAGAATCGAGGCTTCTGCCTTTCTTGCTCTTAATGCAAGCGGAAAGCTTTTGCACAGCTTCTGGCAAAGAGAACGCGTGACAGGACAGCATATGTTTGTGCAGCTTACCTTTCAACTGCAGGAGTGAGCTTGAAGTTGGATCTAATGAAGCTGCTCTTTTCCACTCTGGCTGCTGGGCCACTGGCCCAGGCTGTGCACAGAGGCTGGGGATGCTCCATCCTTGGCAACATCCAAGGCCAGCTGGGAGCGGGGCTCTGAGCAACCTATTCTAGGGGAAGATCGCTCCGCTTGGAACAAGATGGTCTTTAGGGTCCCTTCCAAGCCCAAGCACCCAGGGATTCCATCATTCATTCTACGGTCTCCGTTGTCCACTTCAGCCTGGGCCTGAACTCCTGGCGGTGATGTCACAGTGCACGCTCCAGCTAGAACTTCCAGCATCCAACAACGGCCACAACACAACCCTTGGCTCCTTGTGCCAGCACGCTCTTCATTCACCCTGCTCCAAGCCTACCCCTGTCACCTTGTTGCCACCTGCTCCCTGATTCCCCCAGCAGTCCCCAAAGCTCCCCATCGCTTGGATTTTGCTCTCCATCCCTGCAGGATGTCTGCATTTGTTCCAAAAGAGGTATGGTACTATTCCACGGAGGCGGACACCCCGCAGCTGCCTGGCTGGGCTGGAGCTCTGTGGGACAGGCTGGGAAATTTTGCTAACCTCTGCAGGCTGGCACAGACCGAGAGGAGGAGACGGACGTCGATACACAGACTGATAGAGAAGAAGCCATGGAAGTGGACGGAGAGGATACTGGAGAGGAAGAGATGGATGTGGATATGTACGAGACAGAGGAAGAGATGGAGGTGGAAACGAAAGATTATGTTGAAGAGATGGATATTGATGTAAAAGACAAGGAGGAAGACATGGTCTTGGGATGAAGACCGATGCCAGCAGCAGAACAGGCCGGTGCTCCCCACAGGCAGAGTGGGGCCCCTGCTGCCAGCCTGGGGCCGGGCTGGGCACTTCCTGCTCAGGGACACGCTAGCCCATGCACTGGATTCTGCTGGCCATCCCTGGCCTGGCCTGGGCTTGCTGTGGGCCACACAAGCCCTGTTCCAGTGCCTGGGCCACAGCCCCCAGCCAGGCTCCCTTCTGGCAGCAGGGTCCCACTGGGCCAGTGTCCCAGCCCGGCAGCACATGGAACACCCTTCCGTGCCTGACTGCACTGACCGTGCTACTTGTTTTTCTTCCAGGACTTAGGGACATCACAGACACAGATGCCACCCTGCTGTACATACGTTTTACAGTTGTTGTGTTCAGGATAGAGGTTTTAGAGTTTGTTTAAGTTGTCTGTAAATACGTTTCATAGAGTTTTGTTAGATCTCTTCTCAGGTAAATAGGTTCTATAGTTTGTTGTTGTTGTTGTGGTTGTTGTTGTTGTTGTTACCAATATTCTTACAGTGTAAATATGTGGTGTAGTTCATTCTTGTTCCTTTTCTTCTACAGATAAACAGTCTTTGATTTTCACACCCCAGTTCTCTTTGCATTTTCTTCGGGCACATTTGCAAAGCTGTGGCTTGTTTCGGGAACAATGTTTGCAGGACTCTAAAAAGAGTATCACAACCGCTCTGCCACACTCTCAGCTGCTGCTGCTGCCCCAAAAAGCACTGGCTGGCTTTGCTCACACAATCACAGTTGTGGTGGCATTTCTACCACACCACAGGACAGCGATGTTTTCCCTCTTCTCCTGGAAATAGCTACAGCACTTGTGGGTAGCAAGGCAAACATGAGCCTCTTTTAGTGGCCCTTGAAATTGGACATGTGAAATGAGGCACACAAAGCCACAGGCCAGCTGAACCTGGCATCTCTGAATGGGTCTTTACATTCTTCCCAGGAAGATGAATGGCAATCACTATTTTGGCAGGGAGGAAAGTGCATCAGCTAGCAATTTGCTGTAGAAAATGTGCTTTCTGCTCCTCTCACAGCCAAAACTCCTACCCATTTCTTGGAAGTCCTTCTTAGATAAGGACCGTGTTCAACTGAGTGACAGTGAAGCCAAATGGCAATGCCGCAATCAATTGTCCTGTACACAATCTCCTTCATCCACGTGGAAGGTTACTCACGGGCACACAAGAGGACGGAAGAAACCCAAATGCATCGTTGGACATCATAAAGTCAGACGTGTTGAGGGATGAAGAAATCTTGCAGAGATATGGAAAGCTGCCCTGAAAACCCAGTTTGGGGAGAGCCTGAGCTCTTTTGTGCTTCTAGGCCTGAAGATGCTCAGCACCTTTCCCAGATGCTCAGCAGGCAGTAGGATTGTGCCTGAATCTGGCTCTGGAAATGCCAGTGCCTCAACTGAGAGCTGTGGCAATGATTTCCATTGCATGGAGAGGGGCCACAAGAGTCCTGCAAGAGTCTTTCAGCAGAGCAAACAGCAGCCTGGAGGGTGGGCAATGCTGCATCTGGACCACTGCATGCTCATCCTTCACCACAATGCAGAGCTGCCATGGATCACTTTTTCCATTTCTCCTGTTGGATATGTTTTGGAGAAGTTGTTCTAGGTGGCTTTGGATGGTGATCCAAGTAGGAAGCAGCCATTCGCCTGCTGTGATATCCTTACAACTAGTCCTAACTTCTCATTGCCTTTGGTTTGATTGGGGGTGTTTTATCTGTTTGTTTGATTGGTTTCTTTGGGTTGGTTTCTTTGTGTTTTTCTCTCTTTTGCTTGGAGTTTCTTTTCCTTTTTTAGAAATGACTGGTGAAGTTGGCACAACCAAACTCCAGAAAACGTAAAGCAGGCTTGACTTTCCAGAAATTGCTTTTGGCTGGCTTTAGCTGCATTCCCCAGGCTCACGATCAGCAGTAGATATTTGCAGGTTTTGCTCTGCATCCTCAGCCTGCCCAGGTGTTGTTCAGTGTTTCAGCAGTGGAGAAGACGATGGATATTTTGCTAAACCTCCTTTCAAACAACAAAACTTGGGTTAGCACGACAGAAAAGAAGAAAAGAAAATCTTCGCCAGTTAGAACAGAGCCAGAGTCCCACCATTTCCCCCTCCACTTCTCTTTCTTTTCTACATTTAGAGGTAAAGCTTCCATCTCCAAAAGCTTCCATCTCTCACTTCCTGATGTAGCCATTTGCTACCCTTTAGCCTTGACTGCCACGCATCGGACCGCTGTCCGTGTGGGGCTGGGGATGCTCAGCCTGGAAAGAGAAGGGGGCTGGCGAGGCCTCCCTGCAGCTCTAGGAAAGATGGGCACAGGGAGGAGAAGCCTTTCAACTGCAGGAGTGAGCTTGAAGTTGGATCTAATGAAGCTGCTCTTTTCCACTCTGGCTGCTGGGCCACTGGCCCAGGCTGTGCACAGAGGCTGGGGATGCTCCATCCTTGGCAACATCCAAGGCCAGCTGGGAGCGGGGCTCTGAGCAACCTATTCTAGGGGAAGATCGCTCCGCTTGGAACAAGATGGTCTTTAGGGTCCCTTCCAAGCCCAAGCACCCAGGGATTCCATCATTCATTCTACGGTCTCCGTTGTCCACTTCAGCCTGGGCCTGAACTCCTGGCGGTGATGTCACAGTGCACGCTCCAGCTAGAACTTCCAGCATCCAGCAACGGCCACAACACAACCCTTGGCTCCTTGTGCCAGCACGCTCTTCATTCACCCTGCTCCAAGCCTACCCCTGTCACCTTGTTGCCACCTGCTCCCTGATTCCCCCAGCAGTCCCCAAAGCTCCCCATCGCTTGGATTTTGCTCTCCATCCCTGCAGGATGTCTGCATTTGTTCCAAAAGAGGTATGGTACTATTCCACGGAGGCGGACACCCCGCAGCTGCCTGGCTGGGCTGGAGCTCTGTGGGACAGGCTGGGAAATTTTGCTAACCTCTGCAGGCTGGCACAGACGGAGAGGAGGAGACGGACGTCGATACACAGTCTGATAGAGAAGAAGCCATGGAAGTGGACGGAGAGGATACTGGAGAGGAAGAGATGGATGTGGATATGTACGAGACAGAGGAAGAGATGGAGGTGGAAACGAAAGATTATGTTGAAGAGATGGATATTGATCTAAAAGACAAGGAGGAAGACATGGTCTTGGGATGAAGACCGATGCCAGCAGCAGAACAGGCAGGTGCTCCCCACAGGCAGAGTGGGGCCCCTGCTGCCAGCCTGGGGCCGGGCTGGGCACTTCCTGCTCAGGGACACGCTAGCTCATGCACTGGATTCTGCTGGCCATCCCTGGCCTGGCCTGGGCTTGCTGTGGGCCACACAAGCCCTGTTCCAGTGCCTGGGCCACAGCCCCCAGCCAGGCTCCCTTCTGGCAGCAGAGTCCCACTGGGCCAGTGTCCCAGCCCGGCAGCACATGGAACACCCTTCCGTGCCTGACTGCACTGACCGTGCTACTTGTTTTTCTTCCAGGACTTAGGGACATCACAGACACAGATGCCACCCTGCTGTACATACGTTTTACAGTTGTTGTGTTCAGGATAGAGGTTTTAGAGTTTGTTTAAGTTGTCTGTAAATACGTTTCATAGAGTTTTGTTAGATCTCTTCTCAGGTAAGTAGGTTCTATAGTTTGTTGTTGTTGTTGTGGTTGTTGTTGTTGTTGTTACCAATATTCTTACAGTGTAAATATGTGGTGTAGTTCATTCTTGTTCCTTTTCTTCTACAGATAAACAGTCTTTGATTTTCACACCCCAGTTCTCTTTGCATTTTCTTCGGGCACATTTGCAAAGCTGTGGGTTCTTTCGGGAACAATGTTTGCAGGACTCTAAAAAGAGTATCACAACCGCTCTGCCACACTCTCAGCTGCTGCTGCTGCCCCAAAAAGCACTGGCTGGCTTTGCTCACACAATCACAGTTGTGGTGGCATTTCTACCACACCACAGGACAGCGATGTTTTCCCTCTTCTCCTGGAAATACCTACAGCACTTGTGGGTAGCAAGGCAAACATGAGCCTCTTTTAGTGGCCCTTGAAATTGGACATGTGAAATGAGGCACACAAAGCCACAGGCCAGCTGAACCTGGCATCTCTGAATGGGTCTTTACATTCTTCCCAGGAAGATGAATGGCAATCACTATTTTGGCAGGGAGGAAAGTGCATCAGCTAGCAATTTGCTGTAGAAAATGTGCTTTCTGCTCCTCTCACAGCCAAAACTCCTAGCCATTTCTTGGAAGTCCTTCTTAGATAAGGACCGTGTTCAACTGAGTGACAGTGAAGCCAAATGGCAATGCCGCAATCAATTGTCCTGTACACAATCTCCTTCATCCACGTGGAAGGTTACTCACGGGCACACAAGAGGACGGAAGAAACCCAAATGCATCGTTGGACATCATAAAGTCAGACGTGTTGAGGGATGAAGAAATCTTGCAGAGATATGGAAAGCTGCCCTGAAAACCCAGTTCGGGGAGAGCCTGAGCTCTTTTGTGCTTCTAGGCCTGAAGATGCTCAGCACCTTTCCCAGATGCTCAGCAGGCAGTAGGATTGTGCCTGAATCTGGCTCTGGAAATGCCAGTGCCTCAACTGAGAGCTGTGGCAAGGATTTCCATTGCATGGAGAGGGGCCACAAGAGTCCTGCAAGAGTCTTTCAGCAGAGCAAACAGCAGCCTGGAGGGTGGGCAATCTGGACCACTGCATGCTCATCATTCACCACAATGCAGAGCTGCCATGGATCACTTTTTCCATTTCTCCTGTTGGATATGTTTTGGAGAAGTTGTTCTAGGTGGCTTTGGATGGTGATCCAAGTAGGAAGCAGCCATTCGCCTGCTGTGATATCCTTACAACTAGTCCTAACTTCTCATTGCCTTTGGTTTGATTGGGGGTGTTTTATCTGTTTGTTTGATTGGTTTCTTTGGGTTGGTTTCTTTGTGTTTTTCTCTGTTTTGCTTGGAGTTTCTTTTCCTTTTTTAGAAATGACTGGTGAAGTTGGCACAACCAAACTCCAGAAAACGTAAAGCAGGCTTGACTTTCCAGAAATTGCTTTTGGCTGGCTTTAGCTGCATTCCCCAGGATCACGATCAGCAGTAGATATTTGCAGGTTTTGCTCTGCATCCTCAGCCTGCCCAGGTGTTGTTCAGTGTTTCAGCAGTGGAGAAGACGATGGATATTTTGCTAAACCTCCTTTCAAACAACAAAACTTGGGTTAGCACGACAGAAAAGAAGAAAAGAAAATCTTCGCCAGTTAGAACAGAGCCAGAGTCCCACCATTTCCCCCTCCACTTCTCTTTCTTTTCTACATTTAGAGGTAAAGCTTCCATCTCCAAAAGCTTCCATCTCGCACTTCCTGATGTAGCCATTTGCTACCCTTTAGCCTTGACTGCCACGCATCGGACTGCTGTCCGTGTGGGGCTGGGGATGCTCAGCCTGGAAAGAGAAGGGGGCTGGCGAGGCCTCCCTGCAGCTCTAGGAAAGATGGGCACAGGGAGGAGAAGCCTTTCAACTGCAGGAGTGAGCTTGAAGTTGGATCTAATGAAGCTGCTCTTTTCCACTCCGGCTGCTGGGCCACTGGCCCAGGCTGTGCACAGAGGCTGGGGATGCTCCATCCTTGGCAACATCCAAGGCCAGCTGGGAGCGGGGCTCTGAGCAACCTATTCTAGGGGAAGATCGCTCCGCTTGGAACAAGATGGTCTTTAGGGTCCCTTCCAAGCCCAAGCACCCAGGGATTCCATCATTCATTCTACGGTCTCCGTTGTCCACTTCAGCCTGGGCCTGAACTCCTGGCGGTGATGTCACAGTGCACGCTCCAGCTAGAACTTCCAGCATCCAGCAACGGCCACAACACAACCCTTGGCTCCTTGTGCCAGCACGCTCTTCATTCACCCTGCTCCAAGCCTACCCCTGTCACCTTGTTGCCACCTGCTCCCTGATTCCCCCAGCAGTCCCCAAAGCTCCCCATCGCTTGGATTTTGCTCTCCATCCCTGCAGGATGTCTGCATTTGTTCCAAAAGAGGTATGGTACTATTCCACGGAGGCGGACACCCCGCAGCTGCCTGGCTGGGCTGGAGCTCTGTGGGACAGGCTGGGAAATTTTGCTAACCTCTGCAGGCTGGCACAGACGGAGAGGAGGAGACGGACGTCGATACACAGTCTGATAGAGAAGAAGCCATGGAAGTGGACGGAGAGGATACTGGAGAGGAAGAGAAGGATGTGGATATGTACGAGACAGAGGAAGAGATGGAGGTGGAAACGAAAGATTATGTTGAAGAGATGGATATTGATCTAAAAGACAAGGAGGAAGACATGGTCTTGGGATGAAGACCGATGCCAGCAGCAGAACAGGCAGGTGCTCCCCACAGGCAGAGTGGGGCCCCTGCTGCCAGCCTGGGGCCGGGCTGGGCACTTCCTGCTCAGGGACACGCTAGCTCATGCACTGGATTCTGCTGGCCATCCCTGGCCTGGCCTGGGCTTGCTGTGGGCCACACAAGCCCTGTTCCAGTGCCTGGGCCACAGCCCCCAGCCAGGCTCCCTTCTGGCAGCAGAGTCCCACTGGGCCAGTGTCCCAGCCCGGCAGCACATGGAACACCCTTCCGTGCCTGACTGCACTGACCGTGCTACTTGTTTTTCTTCCAGGACTTAGGGACATCACAGACACAGATGCCACCCTGCTGTACATACGTTTTACAGTTGTTGTGTTCAGGATAGAAGTTTTAGAGTTTGTTTAAGTTGCCTGTAAATACGTTTCATAGAGTTTTGTTAGAGCTGTTCTCAGGTAAATAGGTTCTATAGTTTGTTGTTGTTGTTGTTGTTACCAATATTCTTACAGTGTAAATATGTGGTGTAGTTCATTCTTGTTCCTTTTCTTCTACAGATAAACAGTCTTTGATTTTCACACCCCAGTTCTCTTTGCATTTTCTTCGGGCACATTTGCAAAGCTGTGGGTTCTTTCGGGAACAATGTTTGCAGGACTCTAAAAAGAGTATCACAACCGCTCTGCCACACTCTCAGCTGCTGCTGCTGCCCCAAAAAGCACTGGCTGGCTTTGCTCACACAATCACAGTTGTGGTGGCATTTCTACCACACCACAGGACAGCGATGTTTTCCCTCTTCTCCTGGAAATAGCTACAGCACTTGTGGGTAGCAAGGCAAACATGAGCCTCTTTTAGTGGCCCTTGAAATTGGACATGTGAAATGAGGCACACAAAGCCACAGGCCAGCTGAACCTGGCATCTCTGAATGGGTCTTTACATTCTTCCCAGGAAGATGAATGGCAATCACTATTTTGGCAGGGAGGAAAGTGCATCAGCTAGCAATTTGCTGTAGAAAATGTGCTTTCTGCTCCTCTCACAGCCAAAACTCCTACCCATTTCTTGGAAGTCCTTCTTAGATAAGGACCGTGTTCAACTGAGTGACAGTGAAGCCAAATGGCAATGCCGCAATCAATTGTCCTGTACACAATCTCCTTCATCCACGTGGAAGGTTACTCACGGGCACACAAGAGGACGGAAGAAACCCAAATGCATCGTTGGACATCATAAAGTCAGACGTGTTGAGGGATGAAGAAATCTTGCAGAGATATGGAAAGCTGCCCTGAAAACCCAGTTCGGGGAGAGCCTGAGCTCTTTTGTGCTTCTAGGCCTGAAGATGCTCAGCACCTTTCCCAGATGCTCAGCAGGCAGTAGGATTGTGCCTGAATCTGGCTCTGGAAATGCCAGTGCCTCAACTGAGAGCTGTGGCAAGGATTTCCATTGCATGGAGAGGGGCCACAAGAGTCCTGCAAGAGTCTTTCAGCAGAGCAAACAGCAGCCTGGAGGGTGGGCAATGCTGCATCTGGACCACTGCATGCTCATCCTTCACCACAATGCAGAGCTGCCATGGATCACTTTTTCCATTTCTCCTGTTGGATATGTTTTGGAGAAGTTGTTCTAGGTGGCTTTGGATGGTGATCCAAGTAGGAAGCAGCCATTCGCCTGCTGTGATATCCTTACAACTAGTCCTAACGTCTCATTGCCTTTGGTTTGATTGGGGGTGTTTTATCTGTTTGTTTGATTGGTTTCTTTGGGTTGGTTTCTTTGTGTTTTTCTCTCTTTTGCTTGGAGTTTCTTTTCCTTTTTTAGAAATGACTGGTGAAGTTGGTACAACCAAACTCCAGAAAACGTAAAGCAGGCTTGACTTTCCAGAAATTGCTTTTGGCTGGCTTTAGCTGCATTCCCCAGGATCACGATCAGCAGTAGATATTTGCAGGTTTTGCTCTGCATCCTCAGCCTGCCCAGGTGTTGTTCAGTGTTTCAGCAGTGGAGAAGATGATGGATATTTTGCTAAACCTCCTTTCAAACAACAAAACTTGGGTTAGCACGACAGAAAAGAAGAAAAGAAAATCTTCGCCAGTTAGAACAGAGCCAGAGTCCCACCATTTCCCCCTCCACTTCTCTTTCTTTTCTACATTTAGAGGTAAAGCTTCCATCTCCAAAAGCTTCCATCTCTCACTTCCTGATGTAGCCATTTGCTACCCTTTAGCCTTGACTGCCACGCATCGGACTGCTGTCCGTGTGGGGCTGGGGATGCTCAGCCTGGAAAGAGAAGGGGGCTGGCGAGGCCTCCCTGCAGCTCTAGGAAAGATGGGCACAGGGAGGAGAAGCCTTTCAACTGCAGGAGTGAGCTTGAAGTTGGATCTAATGAAGCTGCTCTTTTCCACTCCGGCTGCTGGGCCACTGGCCCAGGCTGTGCACAGAGGCTGGGGATGCTCCATCCTTGGCAACATCCAAGGCCAGCTGGGAGCGGGGCTCTGAGCAACCTATTCTAGGGGAAGATCGCTCCGCTTGGAACAAGATGGTCTTTAGGGTCCCTTCCAAGCCCAAGCACCCAGGGATTCCATCATTCATTCTACGGTCTCCGTTGTCCACTTCAGCCTGGGCCTGAACTCCTGGCGGTGATGTCACAGTGCACGCTCCAGCTAGAACTTCCAGCATCCAACAACGGCCACAACACAACCCTTGGCTCCTTGTGCCAGCACGCTCTTCATTCACCCTGCTCCAAGCCTACCCCTGTCACCTTGTTGCCACCTGCTCCCTGATTCCCCCAGCAGTCCCCAAAGCTCCCCATCGCTTGGATTTTGCTCTCCATCCCTGCAGGATGTCTGCATTTGTTCCAAAAGAGGTATGGTACTATTCCACGGAGGCGGACACCCCGCAGCTGCCTGGCCGGGCTGGAGCTCTGTGGGACAGGCTGGGAAATTTTGCTAACCTCTGCAGGCTGGCACAGACCGAGAGGAGGAGACGGACGTCGATACACAGACTGATAGAGAAGAAGCCATGGAAGTGGACGGAGAGGATACTGGAGAGGAAGAGATGGATGTGGATATGTACGAGACAGAGGAAGAGATGGAGGTGGAAACAAAAGATTATGTTGAAGAGATGGATATTGATCTAAAAGACAAGGAGGAAGACATGGTCTTGGGATGAAGACCGATGCCAGCAGCAGAACAGGCAGGTGCTCCCCACAGGCAGAATGGGGCCCCTGCTGCCAGCCTGGGGCCGGGCTGGGCACTTCCTGCTCAGGGACACGCTAGCCCATGCACTGGATTCTGCTGGCCATCCCTGGCCTGGCCTGGGCTTGCTGTGGGCCACACAAGCCCTGTTCCAGTGCCTGGGCCACAGCCCCCAGCCAGGCTCCCTTCTGGCAGCAGAGTCCCACTGGGCCAGTGTCCCAGCCCGGCAGCACATGGAACACCCTTCCGTGCCTGACTGCACTGACCGTGCTACTTGTTTTTCTTCCAGGACTTAGGGACATCACAGACACAGATGCCACCCTGCTGTACATACGTTTTACAGTTGTTGTGTTCAGGATAGAGGTTTTAGAGTTTGTTTAAGTTGTCTGTAAATACGTTTCATAGAGTTTTGTTAGAGCTGTTCTCAGGTAAATAGGTTCTATAGTTTGTTGTTGTTGTTGTGGTTGTTGTTGTTGTTGTTACCAATATTCTTACAGTGTAAATATGTGGTGTAGTTCATTCTTGTTCCTTTTCTTCTACAGATAAACAGTCTTTGATTTTCACACCCCAGTTCTCTTTGCATTTTCTTCGGGCACATTTGCAAAGCTGTGGGTTGTTTCGGGAACAATGTTTGCAGGACTCTAAAAAGAGTATCACAACCGCTCTGCCACACTCTCAGCTGCTGCTGCTGCCCCAAAAAGCACTGGCTGGCTTTGCTCACACAATCACAGTTGTGGTGGCATTTCTACCACACCACAGGACAGCGATGTTTTCCCTCTTCTCCTGGAAATACCTACAGCACTTGTGGGTAGCAAGGCAAACATGAGCCTCTTTTAGTGGCCCTTGAAATTGGACATGTGAAATGAGGCACACAAAGCCACAGGCCAGCTGAACCTGGCATCTCTGAATGGGTCTTTACATTCTTCCCAGGAAGATGAATGGCAATCACTATTTTGGCAGGGAGGAAAGTGCATCAGCTAGCAATTTGCTGTAGAAAATGTGCTTTCTGCTCCTCTCACAGCCAAAACTCCTACCCATTTCTTGGAAGTCCTTCTTAGATAAGGACCGTGTTCAACTGAGTGACAGTGAAGCCAAATGGCAATGCCGCAATCAATTGTCCTGTACACAATCTCCTTCATCCACGTGGAAGGTTACTCACGGGCACACAAGAGGACGGAAGAAACCCAAATGCATCGTTGGACATCATAAAGTCAGACGTGTTGAGGGATGAAGAAATCTTGCAGAGATATGGAAAGCTGCCCTGAAAACCCAGTTCGGGGAGAGCCTGAGCTCTTTTGTGCTTCTAGGCCTGAAGATGCTCAGCACCTTTCCCAGATGCTCAGCAGGCAGTAGGATTGTGCCTGAATCTGGCTCTGGAAATGCCAGTGCCTCAACTGAGAGCTGTGGCAATGATTTCCATTGCATGGAGAGGGGCCACAAGAGTCCTGCAAGAGTCTTTCAGCAGAGCAAACAGCAGCCTGGAGGGTGGGCAATGCTGCATCTGGACCACTGCATGCTCATCCTTCACCACAATGCAGAGCTGCCATGGATCACTTTTTCCATTTGTCCTGTTGGATATGTTTTGGAGAAGTTGTTCTAGGTGGCTTTGGATGGTGATCCAAGTAGGAAGCAGCCATTCGCCTGCTGTGATATCCTTACAACTAGTCCTAACGTCTCATTGCCTTTGGTTTGATTGGGGGTGTTTTATCTGTTTGTTTGATTGGTTTCTTTGGGTTGGTTTCTTTGTGTTTTTCTCTCTTTTGCTTGGAGTTTCTTTTCCTTTTTTAGAAATGACTGGTGAAGTTGGCACAACCAAACTCCAGAAAACGTAAAGCAGGCTTGACTTTCCAGAAATTGCTTTTGGCTGGCTTTAGCTGCATTCCCCAGGCTCACGATCAGCAGTAGATATTTGCAGGTTTTGCTCTGCATCCTCAGCCTGCCCAGGTGTTGTTCAGTGTTTCAGCAGTGGAGAAGACGATGGATATTTTGCTAAACCTCCTTTCAAACAACAAAACTTGGGTTAGCACGACAGAAAAGAAGAAAAGAAAATCTTCGCCAGTTAGAACAGAGCCAGAGTCCCACCATTTCCCCCTCCACTTCTCTTTCTTTTCTACATTTAGAGGTAAAGCTTCCATCTCCAAAAGCTTCCATCTCGCACTTCCTGATGTAGCCATTTGCTACCCTTTAGCCTTGACTGCCACGCATCGGACTGCTGTCCGTGTGGGGCTGGGGATGCTCAGCCTGGAAAGAGAAGGGGGCTGGCGAGGCCTCCCTGCAGCTCTAGGAAAGATGGGCACAGGGAGGAGAAGCCTTTCAACTGCAGGAGTGAGCTTGAAGTTGGATCTAATGAAGCTGCTCTTTTCCACTCCGGCTGCTGGGCCACTGGCCCAGGCTGTGCACAGAGGCTGGGGATGCTCCATCCTTGGCAACATCCAAGGCCAGCTGGGAGCGGGGCTCTGAGCAACCTATTCTAGGGGAAGATCGCTCCGCTTGGAACAAGATGGTCTTTAGGGTCCCTTCCAAGCCCAAGCACCCAGGGATTCCATCATTCATTCTACGGTCTCCGTTGTCCACTTCAGCCTGGGCCTGAACTCCTGGCGGTGATGTCACAGTGCACGCTCCAGCTAGAACTTCCAGCATCCAGCAACGGCCACAACACAACCCTTGGCTCCTTGTGCCAGCACGCTCTTCATTCACCCTGCTCCAAGCCTACCCCTGTCACCTTGTTGCCACCTGCTCCCTGATTCCCCCAGCAGTCCCCAAAGCTCCCCATCGCTTGGATTTTGCTCTCCATCCCTGCAGGACATCTGCATTTGTTCCAAAAGAGGTATGGTACTATTCCACGGAGGCGGACACCCCGCAGCTGCCTGGCTGGGCTGGAGCTCTGTGGGACAGGCTGGGAAATTTTGCTAACCTCTGCAGGCTGGCACAGACGGAGAGGAGGAGACGGACGTCGATACACAGTCTGATAGAGAAGAAGCCATGGAAGTGGACGGAGAGGATACTGGAGAGGAAGAGATGGATGTGGATATGTACGAGACAGAGGAAGAGATGGAGGTGGAAACGAAAGATTATGTTGAAGAGATGGATATTGATCTAAAAGACAAGGAGGAAGACATGGTCTTGGGATGAAGACCGATGCCAGCAGCAGAACAGGCAGGTGCTCCCCACAGGCAGAGTGGGGCCCCTGCTGCCAGCCTGGGGCCGGGCTGGGCACTTCCTGCTCAGGGACACGCTAGCTCATGCACTGGATTCTGCTGGCCATCCCTGGCCTGGCCTGGGCTTGCTGTGGGCCACACAAGCCCTGTTCCAGTGCCTGGGCCACAGCCCCCAGCCAGGCTCCCTTCTGGCAGCAGAGTCCCACTGGGCCAGTGTCCCAGCCCGGCAGCACATGGAACACCCTTCCGTGCCTGACTGCACTGACCGTGCTACTTGTTTTTCTTCCAGGACTTAGGGACATCACAGACACAGATGCCACCCTGCTGTACATACGTTTTACAGTTGTTGTGTTCAGGATAGAAGTTTTAGAGTTTGTTTAAGTTGCCTGTAAATACGTTTCATAGAGTTTTGTTAGAGCTGTTCTCAGGTAAATAGGTTCTATAGTTTGTTGTTGTTGTTGTTGTTACCAATATTCTTACAGTGTAAATATGTGGTGTAGTTCATTCTTGTTCCTTTTCTTCTACAGATAAACAGTCTTTGATTTTCACACCCCAGTTCTCTTTGCATTTTCTTCGGGCACATTTGCAAAGCTGTGGGTTGTTTCGGGAACAATGTTTGCAGGACTCTAAAAAGAGTATCACAACCGCTCTGCCACACTCTCAGCTGCTGCTGCTGCCCCAAAAAGCACTGGCTGGCTTTGCTCACACAATCACAGTTGTGGTGGCATTTCTACCACACCACAGGACAGCGATGTTTTCCCTCTTCTCCTGGAAATACCTACAGCACTTGTGGGTAGCAAGGCAAACATGAGCCTCTTTTAGTGGCCCTTGAAATTGGACATGTGAAATGAGGCACACAAAGCCACAGGCCAGCTGAACCTGGCATCTCTGAATGGGTCTTTACATTCTTCCCAGGAAGATGAATGGCAATCACTATTTTGGCAGGGAGGAAAGTGCATCAGCTAGCAATTTGCTGTAGAAAATGTGCTTTCTGCTCCTCTCACAGCCAAAACTCCTACCCATTTCTTGGAAGTCCTTCTTAGATAAGGACCGTGTTCAACTGAGTGACAGTGAAGCCAAATGGCAATGCCGCAATCAATTGTCCTGTACACAATCTCCTTCATCCACGTGGAAGGTTACTCACGGGCACACAAGAGGACGGAAGAAACCCAAATGCATCGTTGGACATCATAAAGTCAGACGTGTTGAGGGATGAAGAAATCTTGCAGAGATATGGAAAGCTGCCCTGAAAACCCAGTTCGGGGAGAGCCTGAGCTCTTTTGTGCTTCTAGGCCTGAAGATGCTCAGCACCTTTCCCAGATGCTCAGCAGGCAGTAGGATTGTGCCTGAATCTGGCTCTGGAAATGCCAGTGCCTCAACTGAGAGCTGTGGCAAGGATTTCCATTGCATGGAGAGGGGCCACAAGAGTCCTGCAAGAGTCTTTCAGCAGAGCAAACAGCAGCCTGGAGGGTGGGCAATGCTGCATCTGGACCACTGCATGCTCATCCTTCACCACAATGCAGAGCTGCCATGGATCACTTTTTCCATTTCTCCTGTTGGATATGTTTTGGAGAAGTTGTTCTAGGTGGCTTTGGATGGTGATCCAAGTAGGAAGCAGCCATTCGCCTGCTGTGATATCCTTACAACTAGTCCTAACGTCTCATTGCCTTTGGTTTGATTGGGGGTGTTTTATCTGTTTGTTTGATTGGTTTCTTTGGGTTGGTTTCTTTGTGTTTTTCTCTCTTTTGCTTGGAGTTTCTTTTCCTTTTTTAGAAATGACTGGTGAAGTTGGTACAACCAAACTCCAGAAAACGTAAAGCAGGCTTGACTTTCCAGAAATTGCTTTTGGCTGGCTTTAGCTGCATTCCCCAGGATCACGATCAGCAGTAGATATTTGCAGGTTTTGCTCTGCATCCTCAGCCTGCCCAGGTGTTGTTCAGTGTTTCAGCAGTGGAGAAGATGATGGATATTTTGCTAAACCTCCTTTCAAACAACAAAACTTGGGTTAGCACGACAGAAAAGAAGAAAAGAAAATCTTCGCCAGTTAGAACAGAGCCAGAGTCCCACCATTTCCCCCTCCACTTCTCTTTCTTTTCTACATTTAGAGGTAAAGCTTCCATCTCCAAAAGCTTCCATCTCTCACTTCCTGATGTAGCCATTTGCTACCCTTTAGCCTTGACTGCCACGCATCGGACTGCTGTCCGTGTGGGGCTGGGGATGCTCAGCCTGGAAAGAGAAGGGGGCTGGCGAGGCCTCCCTGCAGCTCTAGGAAAGATGGGCACAGGGAGGAGAAGCCTTTCAACTGCAGGAGTGAGCTTGAAGTTGGATCTAATGAAGCTGCTCTTTTCCACTCCGGCTGCTGGGCCACTGGCCCAGGCTGTGCACAGAGGCTGGGGATGCTCCATCCTTGGCAACATCCAAGGCCAGCTGGGAGCGGGGCTCTGAGCAACCTATTCTAGGGGAAGATCGCTCCGCTTGGAACAAGATGGTCTTTAGGGTCCCTTCCAAGCCCAAGCACCCAGGGATTCCATCATTCATTCTACGGTCTCCGTTGTCCACTTCAGCCTGGGCCTGAACTCCTGGCGGTGATGTCACAGTGCACGCTCCAGCTAGAACTTCCAGCATCCAACAACGGCCACAACACAACCCTTGGCTCCTTGTGCCAGCACGCTCTTCATTCACCCTGCTCCAAGCCTACCCCTGTCACCTTGTTGCCACCTGCTCCCTGATTCCCCCAGCAGTCCCCAAAGCTCCCCATCGCTTGGATTTTGCTCTCCATCCCTGCAGGATGTCTGCATTTGTTCCAAAAGAGGTATGGTACTATTCCACGGAGGCGGACACCCCGCAGCTGCCTGGCCGGGCTGGAGCTCTGTGGGACAGGCTGGGAAATTTTGCTAACCTCTGCAGGCTGGCACAGACGGAGAGGAGGAGACGGACGTCAATACACAGACTGATAGAGAAGAAGCCATGGAAGTGGACGGAGAGGATACTGGAGAGGAAGAGATGGATGTGGATATGTACGAGACAGAGGAAGAGATGGAGGTGGAAACGAAAGATTATGTTGAAGAGATGGATATTGATCTAAAAGACAAGGAGGAAGACATGGTCTTGGGATGAAGACCGATGCCAGCAGCAGAACAGGCAGGTGCTCCCCACAGGCAGAGTGGGGCCCCTGCTGCCAGCCTGGGGCCGGGCTGGGCACTTCCTGCTCAGGGACACGCTAGCCCATGCACTGGATTCTGCTGGCCATCCCTGGCCTGGCCTGGGCTTGCTGTGGGCCACACAAGCCCTGTTCCAGTGCCTGGGCCACAGCCCCCAGCCAGGCTCCCTTCTGGCAGCAGGGTCCCACTGGGCCAGTGTCCCAGCCCGGCAGCACATGGAACACCCTTCCGTGCCTGACTGCACTGACCGTGCTACTTGTTTTTCTTCCAGGACTTAGGGACATCACAGACACAGATGCCACCCTGCTGTACATACGTTTTACAGTTGTTGTGTTCAGGATAGAGGTTTTAGAGTTTGTTTAAGTTGTCTGTAAATACGTTTCATAGAGTTTTGTTAGATCTCTTCTCAGGTAAATAGGTTCTATAGTTTGTTGTTGTTGTTGTGGTTGTTGTTGTTGTTGTTACCAATATTCTTACAGTGTAAATATGTGGTGTAGTTCATTCTTGTTCCTTTTCTTCTACAGATAAACAGTCTTTGATTTTCACACCCCAGTTCTCTTTGCATTTTCTTCGGGCACATTTGCAAAGCTGTGGCTTGTTTCGGGAACAATGTTTGCAGGACTCTAAAAAGAGTATCACAACCGCTCTGCCACACTCTCAGCTGCTGCTGCTGCCCCAAAAAGCACTGGCTGGCTTTGCTCACACAATCACAGTTGTGGTGGCATTTCTACCACACCACAGGACAGCGATGTTTTCCCTCTTCTCCTGGAAATACCTACAGCACTTGTGGGTAGCAAGGCAAACATGAGCCTCTTTTAGTGGCCCTTGAAATTGGACATGTGAAATGAGGCACACAAAGCCACAGGCCAGCTGAACCTGGCATCTCTGAATGGGTCTTTACATTCTTCCCAGGAAGATGAATGGCAATCACTATTTTGGCAGGGAGGAAAGTGCATCAGCTAGCAATTTGCTGTAGAAAATGTGCTTTCTGCTCCTCTCACAGCCAAAACTCCTACCCATTTCTTGGAAGTCCTTCTTAGATAAGGACCGTGTTCAACTGAGTGACAGTGAAGCCAAATGGCAATGCCGCAATCAATTGTCCTGTACACAATCTCCTTCATCCACGTGGAAGGTTACTCACGGGCACACAAGAGGACGGAAGAAACCCAAATGCATCGTTGGACATCATAAAGTCAGACGTGTTGAGGGATGAAGAAATCTTGCAGAGATATGGAAAGCTGCCCTGAAAACCCAGTTCGGGGAGAGCCTGAGCTCTTTTGTGCTTCTAGGCCTGAAGATGCTCAGCACCTTTCCCAGATGCTCAGCAGGCAGTAGGATTGTGCCTGAATCTGGCTCTGGAAATGCCAGTGCCTCAACTGAGAGCTGTGGCAATGATTTCCATTGCATGGAGAGGGGCCACAAGAGTCCTGCAAGAGTCTTTCAGCAGAGCAAACAGCAGCCTGGAGGGTGGGCAATGCTGCATCTGGACCACTGCATGCTCATCCTTCACCACAATGCAGAGCTGCCATGGATCACTTTTTCCATTTCTCCTGTTGGATATGTTTTGGAGAAGTTGTTCTAGGTGGCTTTGGATGGTGATCCAAGTAGGAAGCAGCCATTCGCCTGCTGTGATATCCTTACAACTAGTCCTAACGTCTCATTGCCTTTGGTTTGATTGGGGGTGTTTTATCTGTTTGTTTGATTGGTTTCTTTGGGTTGGTTTCTTTGTGTTTTTCTCTCTTTTGCTTGGAGTTTCTTTTCCTTTTTTAGAAATGACTGGTGAAGTTGGCACAACCAAACTCCAGAAAACGTAAAGCAGGCTTGACTTTCCAGAAATTGCTTTTGGCTGGCTTTAGCTGCATTCCCCAGGCTCACGATCAGCAGTAGATATTTGCAGGTTTTGCTCTGCATCCTCAGCCTGCCCAGGTGTTGTTCAGTGTTTCAGCAGTGGAGAAGACGATGGATATTTTGCTAAACCTCCTTTCAAACAACAAAACTTGGGTTAGCACGACAGAAAAGAAGAAAAGAAAATCTTCGCCAGTTAGAACAGAGCCAGAGTCCCACCATTTCCCCCTCCACTTCTCTTTCTTTTCTACATTTAGAGGTAAAGCTTCCATCTCCAAAAGCTTCCATCTCTCACTTCCTGATGTAGCCATTTGCTACCCTTTAGCCTTGACTGCCACGCATCGGACTGCTGTCCGTGTGGGGCTGGGGATGCTCAGCCTGGAAAGAGAAGGGGGCTGGCGAGGCCTCCCTGCAGCTCTAGGAAAGATGGGCACAGGGAAGAGAAGCCTTTCAACTGCAGGAGTGAGCTTGAAGTTGGATCTAATGAAGCTGCTCTTTTCCACTCCGGCTGCTGGGCCACTGGCCCAGGCTGTGCACAGAGGCTGGGGATGCTCCATCCTTGGCAACATCCAAGGCCAGCTGGGAGCGGGGCTCTGAGCAACCTATTCTAGGGGAAGATCGCTCCGCTTGGAACAAGATGGTCTTTAGGGTCCCTTCCAAGCCCAAGCACCCAGGGATTCCATCATTCATTCTACGGTCTCCGTTGTCCACTTCAGCCTGGGCCTGAACTCCTGGCGGTGATGTCACAGTGCACGCTCCAGCTAGAACTTCCAGCATCCAACAACGGCCACAACACAACCCTTGGCTCCTTGTGCCAGCACGCTCTTCATTCACCCTGCTCCAAGCCTACCCCTGTCACCTTGTTGCCACCTGCTCCCTGATTCCCCCAGCAGTCCCCAAAGCTCCCCATCGCTTGGATTTTGCTCTCCATCCCTGCAGGATGTCTGCATTTGTTCCAAAAGAGGTATGGTACTATTCCACGGAGGCGGACACCCCGCAGCTGCCTGGCCGGGCTGGAGCTCTGTGGGACAGGCTGGGAAATTTTGCTAACCTCTGCAGGCTGGCACAGACCGAGAGGAGGAGACGGACGTCGATACACAGACTGATAGAGAAGAAGCCATGGAAGTGGACGGAGAGGATACTGGAGAGGAAGAGATGGATGTGGATATGTACGAGACAGAGGAAGAGATGGAGGTGGAAACGAAAGATTATGTTGAAGAGATGGATATTGATGTAAAAGACAAGGAGGAAGACATGGTCTTGGGATGAAGACCGATGCCAGCAGCAGAACAGGCAGGTGCTCCCCACAGGCAGAGTGGGGCCCCTGCTGCCAGCCTGGGGCCGGGCTGGGCACTTCCTGCTCAGGGACACGCTAGCCCATGCACTGGATTCTGCTGGCCATCCCTGGCCTGGCCTGGGCTTGCTGTGGGCCACACAAGCCCTGTTCCAGTGCCTGGGCCACAGCCCCCAGCCAGGCTCCCTTCTGGCAGCAGGGTCCCACTGGGCCAGTGTCCCAGCCCGGCAGCACATGGAACACCCTTCCGTGCCTGACTGCACTGACCGTGCTACTTGTTTTTCTTCCAGGACTTAGGGACATCACAGACACAGATGCCACCCTGCTGTACATACGTTTTACAGTTGTTGTGTTCAGGATAGAGGTTTTAGAGTTTGTTTAAGTTGTCTGTAAATACGTTTCATAGAGTTTTGTTAGATCTCTTCTCAGGTAAATAGGTTCTATAGTTTGTTGTTGTTGTTGTGGTTGTTGTTGTTGTTGTTACCAATATTCTTACAGTGTAAATATGTGGTGTAGTTCATTCTTGTTCCTTTTCTTCTACAGATAAACAGTCTTTGATTTTCACACCCCAGTTCTCTTTGCATTTTCTTCGGGCACATTTGCAAAGCTGTGGCTTGTTTCGGGAACAATGTTTGCAGGACTCTAAAAAGAGTATCACAACCGCTCTGCCACACTCTCAGCTGCTGCTGCTGCCCCAAAAAGCACTGGCTGGCTTTGCTCACACAATCACAGTTGTGGTGGCATTTCTACCACACCACAGGACAGCGATGTTTTCCCTCTTCTCCTGGAAATACCTACAGCACTTGTGGGTAGCAAGGCAAACATGAGCCTCTTTTAGTGGCCCTTGAAATTGGACATGTGAAATGAGGCACACAAAGCCACAGGCCAGCTGAACCTGGCATCTCTGAATGGGTCTTTACATTCTTCCCAGGAAGATGAATGGCAATCACTATTTTGGCAGGGAGGAAAGTGCATCAGCTAGCAATTTGCTGTAGAAAATGTGCTTTCTGCTCCTCTCACAGCCAAAACTCCTACCCATTTCTTGGAAGTCCTTCTTAGATAAGGACCGTGTTCAACTGAGTGACAGTGAAGCCAAATGGCAATGCCGCAATCAATTGTCCTGTACACAATCTCCTTCATCCACGTGGAAGGTTACTCACGGGCACACAAGAGGACGGAAGAAACCCAAATGCATCGTTGGACATCATAAAGTCAGACGTGTTGAGGGATGAAGAAATCTTGCAGAGATATGGAAAGCTGCCCTGAAAACCCAGTTCGGGGAGAGCCTGAGCTCTTTTGTGCTTCTAGGCCTGAAGATGCTCAGCACCTTTCCCAGATGCTCAGCAGGCAGTAGGATTGTGCCTGAATCTGGCTCTGGAAATGCCAGTGCCTCAACTGAGAGCTGTGGCAATGATTTCCATTGCATGGAGAGGGGCCACAAGAGTCCTGCAAGAGTCTTTCAGCAGAGCAAACAGCAGCCTGGAGGGTGGGCAATGCTGCATCTGGACCACTGCATGCTCATCCTTCACCACAATGCAGAGCTGCCATGGATCACTTTTTCCATTTCTCCTGTTGGATATGTTTTGGAGAAGTTGTTCTAGGTGGCTTTGGATGGTGATCCAAGTAGGAAGCAGCCATTCGCCTGCTGTGATATCCTTACAACTAGTCCTAACGTCTCATTGCCTTTGGTTTGATTGGGGGTGTTTTATCTGTTTGTTTGATTGGTTTCTTTGGGTTGGTTTCTTTGTGTTTTTCTCTGTTTTGCTTGGAGTTTCTTTTCCTTTTTTAGAAATGACTGGTGAAGTTGGCACAACCAAACTCCAGAAAACGTAAAGCAGGCTTGACTTTCCAGAAATTGCTTTTGGCTGGCTTTAGCTGCATTCCCCAGGCTCACGATCAGCAGTAGATATTTGCAGGTTTTGCTCTGCATCCTCAGCCTGCCCAGGTGTTGTTCAGTGTTTCAGCAGTGGAGAAGACGATGGATATTTTGCTAAACCTCCTTTCAAACAACAAAACTTGGGTTAGCACGACAGAAAAGAAGAAAAGAAAATCTTCGCCAGTTAGAACAGAGCCAGAGTCCCACCATTTCCCCCTCCACTTCTCTTTCTTTTCTACATTTAGAGGTAAAGCTTCCATCTCCAAAAGCTTCCATCTCTCACTTCCTGATGTAGCCATTTGCTACCCTTTAGCCTTGACTGCCACGCATCGGACTGCTGTCCGTGTGGGGCTGGGGATGCTCAGCCTGGAAAGAGAAGGGGGCTGGCGAGGCCTCCCTGCAGCTCTAGGAAAGATGGGCACAGGGAGGAGAAGCCTTTCAACTGCAGGAGTGAGCTTGAAGTTGGATCTAATGAAGCTGCTCTTTTCCACTCCGGCTGCTGGGCCACTGGCCCAGGCTGTGCACAGAGGCTGGGGATGCTCCATCCTTGGCAACATCCAAGGCCAGCTGGGAGCGGGGCTCTGAGCAACCTATTCTAGGGGAAGATCGCTCCGCTTGGAACAAGATGGTCTTTAGGGTCCCTTCCAAGCCCAAGCACCCAGGGATTCCATCATTCATTCTACGGTCTCCGTTGTCCACTTCAGCCTGGGCCTGAACTCCTGGCGGTGATGTCACAGTGCACGCTCCAGCTAGAACTTCCAGCATCCAACAACGGCCACAACACAACCCTTGGCTCCTTGTGCCAGCACGCTCTTCATTCACCCTGCTCCAAGCCTACCCCTGTCACCTTGTTGCCACCTGCTCCCTGATTCCCCCAGCAGTCCCCAAAGCTCCCCATCGCTTGGATTTTGCTCTCCATCCCTGCAGGATGTCTGCATTTGTTCCAAAAGAGGTATGGTACTATTCCACGGAGGCGGACACCCCGCAGCTGCCTGGCTGGGCTGGAGCTCTGTGGGACAGGCTGGGAAATTTTGCTAACCTCTGCAGGCTGGCACAGACGGAGAGGAGGAGACGGACGTCAATACACAGACTGATAGAGAAGAAGCCATGGAAGTGGACGGAGAGGATACTGGAGAGGAAGAGATGGATGTGGATATGTACGAGACAGAGGAAGAGATGGAGGTGGAAACGAAAGATTATGTTGAAGAGATGGATATTGATCTAAAAGACAAGGAGGAAGACATGGTCTTGGGATGAAGACCGATGCCAGCAGCAGAACAGGCAGGTGCTCCCCACAGGCAGAGTGGGGCCCCTGCTGCCAGCCTGGGGCCGGGCTGGGCACTTCCTGCTCAGGGACACGCTAGCCCATGCACTGGATTCTGCTGGCCATCCCTGGCCTGGCCTGGGCTTGCTGTGGGCCACACAAGCCCTGTTCCAGTGCCTGGGCCACAGCCCCCAGCCAGGCTCCCTTCTGGCAGCAGGGTCCCACTGGGCCAGTGTCCCAGCCCGGCAGCACATGGAACACCCTTCCGTGCCTGACTGCACTGACCGTGCTACTTGTTTTTCTTCCAGGACTTAGGGACATCACAGACACAGATGCCACCCTGCTGTACATACGTTTTACAGTTGTTGTGTTCAGGATAGAGGTTTTAGAGTTTGTTTAAGTTGTCTGTAAATACGTTTCATAGAGTTTTGTTAGATCTCTTCTCAGGTAAATAGGTTCTATAGTTTGTTGTTGTTGTTGTGGTTGTTGTTGTTGTTGTTACCAATATTCTTACAGTGTAAATATGTGGTGTAGTTCATTCTTGTTCCTTTTCTTCTACAGATAAACAGTCTTTGATTTTCACACCCCAGTTCTCTTTGCATTTTCTTCGGGCACATTTGCAAAGCTGTGGCTTGTTTCGGGAACAATGTTTGCAGGACTCTAAAAAGAGTATCACAACCGCTCTGCCACACTCTCAGCTGCTGCTGCTGCCCCAAAAAGCACTGGCTGGCTTTGCTCACACAATCACAGTTGTGGTGGCATTTCTACCACACCACAGGACAGCGATGTTTTCCCTCTTCTCCTGGAAATACCTACAGCACTTGTGGGTAGCAAGGCAAACATGAGCCTCTTTTAGTGGCCCTTGAAATTGGACATGTGAAATGAGGCACACAAAGCCACAGGCCAGCTGAACCTGGCATCTCTGAATGGGTCTTTACATTCTTCCCAGGAAGATGAATGGCAATCACTATTTTGGCAGGGAGGAAAGTGCATCAGCTAGCAATTTGCTGTAGAAAATGTGCTTTCTGCTCCTCTCACAGCCAAAACTCCTACCCATTTCTTGGAAGTCCTTCTTAGATAAGGACCGTGTTCAACTGAGTGACAGTGAAGCCAAATGGCAATGCCGCAATCAATTGTCCTGTACACAATCTCCTTCATCCACGTGGAAGGTTACTCACGGGCACACAAGAGGACGGAAGAAACCCAAATGCATCGTTGGACATCATAAAGTCAGACGTGTTGAGGGATGAAGAAATCTTGCAGAGATATGGAAAGCTGCCCTGAAAACCCAGTTTGGGGAGAGCCTGAGCTCTTTTGTGCTTCTAGGCCTGAAGATGCTCAGCAGCTTTCCCAGATGCTCAGCAGGCAGTAGGATTGTGCCTGAATCTGGCTCTGGAAATGCCAGTGCCTCAACTGAGAGCTGTGGCAATGATTTCCATTGCATGGAGAGGGGCCACAAGAGTCCTGCAAGAGTCTTTCAGCAGAGCAAACAGCAGCCTGGAGGGTGGGCAATCTGGACCACTGCATGCTCATCATTCACCACAATGCAGAGCTGCCATGGATCACTTTTTCCATTTCTCCTGTTGGATATGTTTTGGAGAAGTTGTTCTAGGTGGCTTTGGATGGTGATCCAAGTAGGAAGCAGCCATTCGCCTGCTGTGATATCCTTACAACTAGTCCTAACGTCTCATTGCCTTTGGTTTGATTGGGGGTGTTTTATCTGTTTGTTTGATTGGTTTCTTTGGGTTGGTTTCTTTGTGTTTTTCTCTCTTTTGCTTGGAGTTTCTTTTCCTTTTTTAGAAATGACTGGTGAAGTTGGCACAACCAAACTCCAGAAAACGTAAAGCAGGCTTGACTTTCCAGAAATTGCTTTTGGCTGGCTTTAGCTGCATTCCCCAGGCTCACGATCAGCAGTAGATATTTGCAGGTTTTGCTCTGCATCCTCAGCCTGCCCAGGTGTTGTTCAGTGTTTCAGCAGTGGAGAAGACGATGGATATTTTGCTAAACCTCCTTTCAAACAACAAAACTTGGGTTAGCACGACAGAAAAGAAGAAAAGAAAATCTTCGCCAGTTAGAACAGAGCCAGAGTCCCACCATTTCCCCCTCCACTTCTCTTTCTTTTCTACATTTAGAGGTAAAGCTTCCATCTCCAAAAGCTTCCATCTCTCACTTCCTGATGTAGCCATTTGCTACCCTTTAGCCTTGACTGCCACGCATCGGACTGCTGTCCGTGTGGGGCTGGGGATGCTCAGCCTGGAAAGAGAAGGGGGCTGGCGAGGCCTCCCTGCAGCTCTAGGAAAGATGGGCACAGGGAGGAGAAGCCTTTCAACTGCAGGAGTGAGCTTGAAGTTGGATCTAATGAAGCTGCTCTTTTCCACTCCGGCTGCTGGGCCACTGGCCCAGGCTGTGCACAGAGGCTGGGGATGCTCCATCCTTGGCAACATCCAAGGCCAGCTGGGAGCGGGGCTCTGAGCAACCTCTTCTAGGGGAAGATCGCTCCGCTTGGAACAAGATGGTCTTTAGGGTCCCTTCCAAGCCCAAGCACCCAGGGATTCCATCATTCATTCTACGGTCTCCGTTGTCCACTTCAGCCTGGGCCTGAACTCCTGGCGGTGATGTCACAGTGCACGCTCCAGCTAGAACTTCCAGCATCCAACAACGGCCACAACACAACCCTTGGCTCCTTGTGCCAGCACGCTCTTCATTCACCCTGCTCCAAGCCTACCCCTGTCACCTTGTTGCCACCTGCTCCCTGATTCCCCCAGCAGTCCCCAAAGCTCCCCATCGCTTGGATTTTGCTCTCCATCCCTGCAGGATGTCTGCATTTGTTCCAAAAGAGGTATGGTACTATTCCACGGAGGCGGACACCCCGCAGCTGCCTGGCCGGGCTGGAGCTCTGTGGGACAGGCTGGGAAATTTTGCTAACCTCTGCAGGCTGGCACAGACCGAGAGGAGGAGACGGACGTCGATACACAGACTGATAGAGAAGAAGCCATGGAAGTGGACGGAGAGGATACTGGAGAGGAAGAGATGGATGTGGATATGTACGAGACAGAGGAAGAGATGGAGGTGGAAACGAAAGATTATGTTGAAGAGATGGATATTGATGTAAAAGACAAGGAGGAAGACATGGTCTTGGGATGAAGACCGATGCCAGCAGCAGAACAGGCAGGTGCTCCCCACAGGCAGAGTGGGGCCCCTGCTGCCAGCCTGGGGCCGGGCTGGGCACTTCCTGCTCAGGGACACGCTAGCCCATGCACTGGATTCTGCTGGCCATCCCTGGCCTGGCCTGGGCTTGCTGTGGGCCACACAAGCCCTGTTCCAGTGCCTGGGCCACAGCCCCCAGCCAGGCTCCCTTCTGGCAGCAGGGTCCCACTGGGCCAGTGTCCCAGCCCGGCAGCACATGGAACACCCTTCCGTGCCTGACTGCACTGACCGTGCTACTTGTTTTTCTTCCAGGACTTAGGGACATCACAGACACAGATGCCACCCTGCTGTACATACGTTTTACAGTTGTTGTGTTCAGGATAGAGGTTTTAGAGTTTGTTTAAGTTGTCTGTAAATACGTTTCATAGAGTTTTGTTAGATCTCTTCTCAGGTAAATAGGTTCTATAGTTTGTTGTTGTTGTTGTGGTTGTTGTTGTTGTTGTTACCAATATTCTTACAGTGTAAATATGTGGTGTAGTTCATTCTTGTTCCTTTTCTTCTACAGATAAACAGTCTTTGATTTTCACACCCCAGTTCTCTTTGCATTTTCTTCGGGCACATTTGCAAAGCTGTGGCTTGTTTCGGGAACAATGTTTGCAGGACTCTAAAAAGAGTATCACAACCGCTCTGCCACACTCTCAGCTGCTGCTGCTGCCCCAAAAAGCACTGGCTGGCTTTGCTCACACAATCACAGTTGTGGTGGCATTTCTACCACACCACAGGACAGCGATGTTTTCCCTCTTCTCCTGGAAATACCTACAGCACTTGTGGGTAGCAAGGCAAACATGAGCCTCTTTTAGTGGCCCTTGAAATTGGACATGTGAAATGAGGCACACAAAGCCACAGGCCAGCTGAACCTGGCATCTCTGAATGGGTCTTTACATTCTTCCCAGGAAGATGAATGGCAATCACTATTTTGGCAGGGAGGAAAGTGCATCAGCTAGCAATTTGCTGTAGAAAATGTGCTTTCTGCTCCTCTCACAGCCAAAACTCCTACCCATTTCTTGGAAGTCCTTCTTAGATAAGGACCGTGTTCAACTGAGTGACAGTGAAGCCAAATGGCAATGCCGCAATCAATTGTCCTGTACACAATCTCCTTCATCCACGTGGAAGGTTACTCACGGGCACACAAGAGGACGGAAGAAACCCAAATGCATCGTTGGACATCATAAAGTCAGACGTGTTGAGGGATGAAGAAATCTTGCAGAGATATGGAAAGCTGCCCTGAAAACCCAGTTCGGGGAGAGCCTGAGCTCTTTTGTGCTTCTAGGCCTGAAGATGCTCAGCACCTTTCCCAGATGCTCAGCAGGCAGTAGGATTGTGCCTGAATCTGGCTCTGGAAATGCCAGTGCCTCAACTGAGAGCTGTGGCAATGATTTCCATTGCATGGAGAGGGGCCACAAGAGTCCTGCAAGAGTCTTTCAGCAGAGCAAACAGCAGCCTGGAGGGTGGGCAATGCTGCATCTGGACCACTGCATGCTCATCCTTCACCACAATGCAGAGCTGCCATGGATCACTTTTTCCATTTCTCCTGTTGGATATGTTTTGGAGAAGTTGTTCTAGGTGGCTTTGGATGGTGATCCAAGTAGGAAGCAGCCATTCGCCTGCTGTGATATCCTTACAACTAGTCCTAACGTCTCATTGCCTTTGGTTTGATTGGGGGTGTTTTATCTGTTTGTTTGATTGGTTTCTTTGGGTTGGTTTCTTTGTGTTTTTCTCTGTTTTGCTTGGAGTTTCTTTTCCTTTTTTAGAAATGACTGGTGAAGTTGGCACAACCAAACTCCAGAAAACGTAAAGCAGGCTTGACTTTCCAGAAATTGCTTTTGGCTGGCTTTAGCTGCATTCCCCAGGCTCACGATCAGCAGTAGATATTTGCAGGTTTTGCTCTGCATCCTCAGCCTGCCCAGGTGTTGTTCAGTGTTTCAGCAGTGGAGAAGACGATGGATATTTTGCTAAACCTCCTTTCAAACAACAAAACTTGGGTTAGCACGACAGAAAAGAAGAAAAGAAAATCTTCGCCAGTTAGAACAGAGCCAGAGTCCCACCATTTCCCCCTCCACTTCTCTTTCTTTTCTACATTTAGAGGTAAAGCTTCCATCTCCAAAAGCTTCCATCTCTCACTTCCTGATGTAGCCATTTGCTACCCTTTAGCCTTGACTGCCACGCATCGGACTGCTGTCCGTGTGGGGCTGGGGATGCTCAGCCTGGAAAGAGAAGGGGGCTGGCGAGGCCTCCCTGCAGCTCTAGGAAAGATGGGCACAGGGAGGAGAAGCCTTTCAACTGCAGGAGTGAGCTTGAAGTTGGATCTAATGAAGCTGCTCTTTTCCACTCCGGCTGCTGGGCCACTGGCCCAGGCTGTGCACAGAGGCTGGGGATGCTCCATCCTTGGCAACATCCAAGGCCAGCTGGGAGCGGGGCTCTGAGCAACCTATTCTAGGGGAAGATCGCTCCGCTTGGAACAAGATGGTCTTTAGGGTCCCTTCCAAGCCCAAGCACCCAGGGATTCCATCATTCATTCTACGGTCTCCGTTGTCCACTTCAGCCTGGGCCTGAACTCCTGGCGGTGATGTCACAGTGCACGCTCCAGCTAGAACTTCCAGCATCCAGCAACGGCCACAACACAACCCTTGGCTCCTTGTGCCAGCACGCTCTTCATTCACCCTGCTCCAAGCCTACCCCTGTCACCTTGTTGCCACCTGCTCCCTGATTCCCCCAGCAGTCCCCAAAGCTCCCCATCGCTTGGATTTTGCTCTCCATCCCTGCAGGATGTCTGCATTTGTTCCAAAAGAGGTATGGTACTATTCCACGGAGGCGGACACCCCGCAGCTGCCTGGCTGGGCTGGAGCTCTGTGGGACAGGCTGGGAAATTTTGCTAACCTCTGCAGGCTGGCACAGACGGAGAGGAGGAGACGGACGTCAATACACAGACTGATAGAGAAGAAGCCATGGAAGTGGACGGAGAGGATACTGGAGAGGAAGAGATGGATGTGGATATGTACGAGACAGAGGAAGAGATGGAGGTGGAAACGAAAGATTATGTTGAAGAGATGGATATTGATCTAAAAGACAAGGAGGAAGACATGGTCTTGGGATGAAGACCGATGCCAGCAGCAGAACAGGCAGGTGCTCCCCACAGGCAGAGTGGGGCCCCTGCTGCCAGCCTGGGGCCGGGCTGGGCACTTCCTGCTCAGGGACACGCTAGCCCATGCACTGGATTCTGCTGGCCATCCCTGGCCTGGCCTGGGCTTGCTGTGGGCCACACAAGCCCTGTTCCAGTGCCTGGGCCACAGCCCCCAGCCAGGCTCCCTTCTGGCAGCAGGGTCCCACTGGGCCAGTGTCCCAGCCCGGCAGCACATGGAACACCCTTCCGTGCCTGACTGCACTGACCGTGCTACTTGTTTTTCTTCCAGGACTTAGGGACATCACAGACACAGATGCCACCCTGCTGTACATACGTTTTACAGTTGTTGTGTTCAGGATAGAGGTTTTAGAGTTTGTTTAAGTTGTCTGTAAATACGTTTCATAGAGTTTTGTTAGATCTCTTCTCAGGTAAATAGGTTCTATAGTTTGTTGTTGTTGTTGTGGTTGTTGTTGTTGTTGTTACCAATATTCTTACAGTGTAAATATGTGGTGTAGTTCATTCTTGTTCCTTTTCTTCTACAGATAAACAGTCTTTGATTTTCACACCCCAGTTCTCTTTGCATTTTCTTCGGGCACATTTGCAAAGCTGTGGCTTGTTTCGGGAACAATGTTTGCAGGACTCTAAAAAGAGTATCACAACCGCTCTGCCACACTCTCAGCTGCTGCTGCTGCCCCAAAAAGCACTGGCTGGCTTTGCTCACACAATCACAGTTGTGGTGGCATTTCTACCACACCACAGGACAGCGATGTTTTCCCTCTTCTCCTGGAAATACCTACAGCACTTGTGGGTAGCAAGGCAAACATGAGCCTCTTTTAGTGGCCCTTGAAATTGGACATGTGAAATGAGGCACACAAAGCCACAGGCCAGCTGAACCTGGCATCTCTGAATGGGTCTTTACATTCTTCCCAGGAAGATGAATGGCAATCACTATTTTGGCAGGGAGGAAAGTGCATCAGCTAGCAATTTGCTGTAGAAAATGTGCTTTCTGCTCCTCTCACAGCCAAAACTCCTACCCATTTCTTGGAAGTCCTTCTTAGATAAGGACCGTGTTCAACTGAGTGACAGTGAAGCCAAATGGCAATGCCGCAATCAATTGTCCTGTACACAATCTCCTTCATCCACGTGGAAGGTTACTCACGGGCACACAAGAGGACGGAAGAAACCCAAATGCATCGTTGGACATCATAAAGTCAGACGTGTTGAGGGATGAAGAAATCTTGCAGAGATATGGAAAGCTGCCCTGAAAACCCAGTTTGGGGAGAGCCTGAGCTCTTTTGTGCTTCTAGGCCTGAAGATGCTCAGCAGCTTTCCCAGATGCTCAGCAGGCAGTAGGATTGTGCCTGAATCTGGCTCTGGAAATGCCAGTGCCTCAACTGAGAGCTGTGGCAATGATTTCCATTGCATGGAGAGGGGCCACAAGAGTCCTGCAAGAGTCTTTCAGCAGAGCAAACAGCAGCCTGGAGGGTGGGCAATCTGGACCACTGCATGCTCATCATTCACCACAATGCAGAGCTGCCATGGATCACTTTTTCCATTTCTCCTGTTGGATATGTTTTGGAGAAGTTGTTCTAGGTGGCTTTGGATGGTGATCCAAGTAGGAAGCAGCCATTCGCCTGCTGTGATATCCTTACAACTAGTCCTAACGTCTCATTGCCTTTGGTTTGATTGGGGGTGTTTTATCTGTTTGTTTGATTGGTTTCTTTGGGTTGGTTTCTTTGTGTTTTTCTCTCTTTTGCTTGGAGTTTCTTTTCCTTTTTTAGAAATGACTGGTGAAGTTGGCACAACCAAACTCCAGAAAACGTAAAGCAGGCTTGACTTTCCAGAAATTGCTTTTGGCTGGCTTTAGCTGCATTCCCCAGGCTCACGATCAGCAGTAGATATTTGCAGGTTTTGCTCTGCATCCTCAGCCTGCCCAGGTGTTGTTCAGTGTTTCAGCAGTGGAGAAGACGATGGATATTTTGCTAAACCTCCTTTCAAACAACAAAACTTGGGTTAGCACGACAGAAAAGAAGAAAAGAAAATCTTCGCCAGTTAGAACAGAGCCAGAGTCCCACCATTTCCCCCTCCACTTCTCTTTCTTTTCTACATTTAGAGGTAAAGCTTCCATCTCCAAAAGCTTCCATCTCTCACTTCCTGATGTAGCCATTTGCTACCCTTTAGCCTTGACTGCCACGCATCGGACTGCTGTCCGTGTGGGGCTGGGGATGCTCAGCCTGGAAAGAGAAGGGGGCTGGCGAGGCCTCCCTGCAGCTCTAGGAAAGATGGGCACAGGGAGGAGAAGCCTTTCAACTGCAGGAGTGAGCTTGAAGTTGGATCTAATGAAGCTGCTCTTTTCCACTCCGGCTGCTGGGCCACTGGCCCAGGCTGTGCACAGAGGCTGGGGATGCTCCATCCTTGGCAACATCCAAGGCCAGCTGGGAGCGGGGCTCTGAGCAACCTCTTCTAGGGGAAGATCGCTCCGCTTGGAACAAGATGGTCTTTAGGGTCCCTTCCAAGCCCAAGCACCCAGGGATTCCATCATTCATTCTACGGTCTCCGTTGTCCACTTCAGCCTGGGCCTGAACTCCTGGCGGTGATGTCACAGTGCACGCTCCAGCTAGAACTTCCAGCATCCAGCAACGGCCACAACACAACCCTTGGCTCCTTGTGCCAGCACGCTCTTCATTCACCCTGCTCCAAGCCTACCCCTGTCACCTTGTTGCCACCTGCTCCCTGATTCCCCCAGCAGTCCCCAAAGCTCCCCATCGCTTGGATTTTGCTCTCCATCCCTGCAGGACGTCTGCATTTGTTCCAAAAGAGGTATGGTACTATTCCACGGAGGCGGACACCCCGCAGCTGCCTGGCTGGGCTGGAGCTCTGTGGGACAGGCTGGGAAATTTTGCTAACCTCTGCAGGCTGGCACAGACGGAGAGGAGGAGACGGACGTCGATACACAGTCTGATAGAGAAGAAGCCATGGAAGTGGACGGAGAGGATACTGGAGAGGAAGAGATGGATGTGGATATGTACGAGACAGAGGAAGAGATGGAGGTGGAAACGAAAGATTATGTTGAAGAGATGGATATTGATCTAAAAGACAAGGAGGAAGACATGGTCTTGGGATGAAGACCGATGCCAGCAGCAGAACAGGCAGGTGCTCCCCACAGGCAGAGTGGGGCCCCTGCTGCCAGCCTGGGGCCGGGCTGGGCACTTCCTGCTCAGGGACACGCTAGCTCATGCACTGGATTCTGCTGGCCATCCCTGGCCTGGCCTGGGCTTGCTGTGGGCCACACAAGCCCTGTTCCAGTGCCTGGGCCACAGCCCCCAGCCAGGCTCCCTTCTGGCAGCAGAGTCCCACTGGGCCAGTGTCCCAGCCCGGCAGCACATGGAACACCCTTCCGTGCCTGACTGCACTGACCGTGCTACTTGTTTTTCTTCCAGGACTTAGGGACATCACAGACACAGATGCCACCCTGCTGTACATACGTTTTACAGTTGTTGTGTTCAGGATAGAGGTTTTAGAGTTTGTTTAAGTTGTCTGTAAATACGTTTCATAGAGTTTTGTTAGAGCTGTTCTCAGGTAAATAGGTTCTATAGTTTGTTGTTGTTGTTGTTGTTACCAATATTCTTACAGTGTAAATATGTGGTGTAGTTCATTCTTGTTCCTTTTCTTCTACAGATAAACAGTCTTTGATTTTCACACCCCAGTTCTCTTTGCATTTTCTTCGGGCACATTTGCAAAGCTGTGGGTTCTTTCGGGAACAATGTTTGCAGGACTCTAAAAAGAGTATCACAACCGCTCTGCCACACTCTCAGCTGCTGCTGCTGCCCCAAAAAGCACTGGCTGGCTTTGCTCACACAATCACAGTTGTGGTGGCATTTCTACCACACCACAGGACAGCGATGTTTTCCCTCTTCTCCTGGAAATACCTACAGCACTTGTGGGTAGCAAGGCAAACATGAGCCTCTTTTAGTGGCCCTTGAAATTGGACATGTGAAATGAGGCACACAAAGCCACAGGCCAGCTGAACCTGGCATCTCTGAATGGGTCTTTACATTCTTCCCAGGAAGATGAATGGCAATCACTATTTTGGCAGGGAGGAAAGTGCATCAGCTAGCAATTTGCTGTAGAAAATGTGCTTTCTGCTCCTCTCACAGCCAAAACTCCTACCCATTTCTTGGAAGTCCTTCTTAGATAAGGACCGTGTTCAACTGAGTGACAGTGAAGCCAAATGGCAATGCCGCAATCAATTGTCCTGTACACAATCTCCTTCATCCACGTGGAAGGTTACTCACGGGCACACAAGAGGACGGAAGAAACCCAAATGCATCGTTGGACATCATAAAGTCAGACGTGTTGAGGGATGAAGAAATCTTGCAGAGATATGGAAAGCTGCCCTGAAAACCCAGTTTGGGGAGAGCCTGAGCTCTTTTGTGCTTCTAGGCCTGAAGATGCTCAGCAGCTTTCCCAGATGCTCAGCAGGCAGTAGGATTGTGCCTGAATCTGGCTCTGGAAATGCCAGTGCCTCAACTGAGAGCTGTGGCAATGATTTCCATTGCATGGAGAGGGGCCACAGTCCTGCAAGAGTCTTTCAGCAGAGCAAACAGCAGCCTGGAGGGTGGGCAGTGCTGCATCTGGACCACTGCATGCTCATCCTTCACCACAATGCAGAGCTGCCATGGATCACTTTTTCCATTTCTCCTGTTGGATATGTTTTGGAGAAGTTGTTCTAGGTGGCTTTGGATGGTGATCCAAGTAGGAAGCAGCCATTCGCCTGCTGTGATATCCTTACAACTAGTCCTAACTTCTCATTGCCTTTGGTTTGATTGGGGGTGTTTTATCTGTTTGTTTGATTGGTTTCTTTGGGTTGGTTTCTTTGTGTTTTTCTCTCTTTTGCTTGGAGTTTCTTTTCCTTTTTTAGAAATGACTGGTGAAGTTGGCACAACCAAACTCCAGAAAACGTAAAGCAGGCTTGACTTTCCAGAAATTGCTTTTGGCTGGCTTTAGCTGCATTCCCCAGGATCACGATTGTGATAAATGGGCCAGGAGGCCTGTTCCTTTTAAAAAGGCCATTATTAAGCAGCACAGCTCTGGGGTGGGGGCCCGAGGGGTTGCGCACACCGCCACTGCTTCCACTGGACACCGCAGAAGAGGAGAATCCGTACAGCTCTGTCAGTGGGGCAGAGCTGGGCCTTCCTCCCTCACGGGAGTCCCCGGGAAGACTCCTTCTTTAGGCCTTGTAGTCTAGGCTGTCATCCTAGTCGAGTCTCCTCGAGGTTATGTCGGCCTCGGAAAGAAGCCAGGGGACTCCTCTGGGTCTTCCTTGTTAGATGGTGCTGGTTCTATTCCTTCCCTTTTGCGTGGCTCGTTGTTTTGGGTTTTTTTCCAGTCTGGGTGCATCCCATAAGTCTCTGGTCTCTCTCGTTTGCATAAAAGTCCGTATGTCATCTTCCTCCTCAGGACGGTACAGCAACTCGGGAAAAGGATACAATGTTGCCATGTGGGAGTCTCGGAGCAGTGGGGGCAGTGCCTGGCTGAACACAGAACAAGAAACACAGGGTACAGCAACTTGGGAGAGGGAGCAGGGCCTGGCTGAACAAGGAATAAAAAAATATGGGGTACAGCAATTTGCGACAGGGGTACAAGGTAAGTAAACCTGGGACAGGGGTACAAGGTAAGTAAGGAGTTTACAAACAGCAACTGTAACATATTATTCTTAACAATATCCCCCCTCTTATATTTTGATCGGGCTCTAGCCCGCATCAACCATTAACTTCTGGCTCTTGGGAATATTTATCTCTTAATTCTCGATATTGCTCATATATTTCCCTGGCAGTTTTGTGCTCTCGATCTTGACTTTGGGTTTCCATTAACATGATCCTGGCCTGCTTCTTGTCTTTTATTTCAGGGATCTGGATGCTTGCTTGTACCTGTGGTAGTCACTGTCTTGATTAGGCAGGGGAGTAAACAGGGTAGGAACAAGAAACTTGCAAATGCACAGACAGCATTGTAGTAATAGATCAAAATGTAAAATTGTGTATGGTGATACGAATAATAAAGGCATCAAGTTGTCATAATAGACTGATGTCTATTAACGCTCAGAAGATGGTGTGTGGTGATCAATATATGGTTTTGTTGAAAGATAGTATTATTTCATTATTATGTTACATATACTGTTATTGTCATCATCACTTTGCCTTTGAGCTTGTGATGCTTGAAGGAAGGTTTTGCTGAAGGTCTGCTAACTACGTAATTTTGAAATAGCAAGACTGTGATGTATAGGAACTGCTGTTTCCCACAAAAGAAGTGGGTCTGGGCTATTTCTTTTCACTTAAGACTGTCATTCCTTCTCATCCCCCCATTTTGGGGAGGGATAGCATTTGTGGGGACCAAGGAATTTCATGAATAGTGTGCTAGCCCATTCTAAGGAATAGGTGACCAGCTGAAGGGACCTAATCTGAATTAGAGTTTCCAAAAAGTATCCTGTGCAGGGCAGTGTGAACTGAAGCCTCTGGCTGGAGAGAAAGCCAAGAATTCACAAAGAGCTGCACTAGAGATAATGTCACTGCAGCTGTTGTGCAGGATCTGTTCCTCAGTAAGAGAGCATTATTTACCTATCTGAAATAGCTTAAAAATGCTCTAATTTTTTTAAAAAAATTCTTCAGTTTATACTATATAAATAATCACCGATTGTGAGATTCAATCTCAAATGTCAAAAAGCTTTCTTACAGTTAGTTAAACTTAATTTATTTTTTCTGGTCCTGGTCTCATCTAGCATACACCTCTCATGTTTTCTTTGAATTTTCTTCAGCATTAGGAACTTAAAAAAGATCAAAAGTATACATAGATTTAGGAACACTGTGTAGCAATATTCTCTTGTGCTGAGCTGGATCTTATTTTTTGTCTGGGCCAGGAGTTCTGTGCAAATTGATTTAAAAGGCCTAGTTGTAGGATGTGGATTGTAGGATGATGCTGAGCTGGCAGTGCTCTTGCTCTGAAAAAGGCAGATGGGATGCCGATGCATCAGGTATTACAAATGCAGATAAAAAAGTATTGGTGTCGCTGCAAACACTGCTACTCTGAAACAGAGTAAGAGATGTAATTCAAATCTTCTGTATTGAAAAAGATTAATTGAAACTGTACTGGAAGCAGAGACATGTTGCCTCTAAAATGGCAGAAGAGAATGACCGGATGTTTGTCTCAAGTAGCTGTGGAATGGATGATGTGATTCTAATTTCTAGGGAAAAAAATTGATGAAAAATATTAGATAAGCCTAAATAAAATATTGGCTTAAGATAAAATGTACACAGGTCATTGATAAAATTTGGTTTAGAGTCTAAAAGGTGTTCCTGAGTGTTACAGCCAGTAGATTCTGGGATAAAAGGAGTGTTCAGTGGAGGAAGGAATCACACTGGATTTGGTAGCTTTGCGATAGGTCTGTGGTGGAGATTCGGGGCTGTTGGACCCCAAGGAGCTTTCGGAGTGTATTTTTAAGCAGTTAGTGCCCTCTAGTGAGAGTCTTAGGTAATAATCTTGGTCCTGGTTTTGTAGTATGTTAACAACTCTTAACAGTACTTTGGTGTGTTACCGAAATGAAAGTAGCTTTGGTATTAAAAATGCAGGAGGATGAGTGTATGAAGAAAGATCCTATGAATACAAGTCATGAAGTGGTTTGTATTGGGAGGGATCTTTAAAGGTTTATTATAAGTGTAACCACCTTCTCATGTGGATTGTGTCCTAAAATCTTAGGTACTTCTTTAAACGATCACTCAAGTTTTTGCAGTTCAGTGTAAAGCAGAAGATGTCAGCAAACTTGTGATTTCAGTCTTGACAACTGAACAAGCACTGCATTACATACCTGTGGAACCAAGTGGCAGGATTAGAAGTACCAAACTCGTGGCAAAGGAGATGTTTCTGTTTTGAAATAAGCACATCATCTAAAAGCATAAATCAAGATAAAAATCGCTGCTTTCTTAGAAGTCAAAAAGTTACAGCTACTATTTTTTAAATATTTTTTTTCTAAGGGTTACAAAACCCCACTGGAAAAAAATCCTGGAGATGATAAAACAGATGAAGAGATGGAGGGGACACATTCAGAGGATGAAATGTTTGCTCAGAGAGGCCTTCGCAGAACTCAGAGTATGAAGTCTGTGAAAACTATTAAAGGCCGTAAAGAAGCAAGTATAATCCTGGTTAATTGAGTTTGTTCTTTCAGTGTATATTGGCATTATTCATAGTGCAGAAATTTATTTTTATTTTTAATATTGGAGAATTTGTCAACAGTAACTGGGTTCCAGAATGCTAAATGGGAAAGAAAGCATGTGACAACAATATCTAAGTTTGGAGCTTTTGTAGTTTGATGTGTTTAGGGGAAATATATGTATGAAATTAATGAAGCAAGGAGCAAGGGAGAGGAGACGAAACAGACTCTCTATTTGAAATGCTAATTTTGGCACCACCAAGCCTAATTTCAGGAAGTGTTCGCCTTGAAAAGGGTATGAATAACAATAATATTATCTGTGTGTTGTGCACACTTAAACATCTGCTTCTTAATAGATAAAGAATATTCAGAATTTTTTAGTTGCCATAGAAAAACAGCCTGACTCTTTGTGATCTACAAAGAGAAGATCCTAGTTAGCATCCTAGTGCATGCATCACAAAATTTAAAGATACTCTAGTATAAATCTCTGTGAAGTCTCATAAAAGTTTTTGGGTCATTCCAGGAAAACAATTGATACTTACTCTTCTTGCCTAATTCTGTTGAAACTTTATTTTATTCAGTCATAGGTAGATTCTCTTAGTGAAACCGGGTGTCCAAAGCACATTGGAAAACATTTGCTAAATAGGATTAGTGGGGAGCTGAATTATATTTCCATTTCATGTGACTTAGTACTTCATTATAATTTTGTTTTTCCCCTCAGATACGATACGGATCACTAAAATACAGAGTAAAGAAGAGACCCGTTGTATACTTTTAAGTGTACTGCACAATTCCTGCAAGAGAAACTGCTGTACTATAGTAACTTGAATTCAAGTGTTAAAGATCTGTGTACAATGCCTAGAATGAGTCTGTATGAACAGATATGGTAGGACTTGGTTTTGTGAGCCCAAGTGATCAGATAAAGTATTACTCTGTTTTTCTATAATTGTGTCATGTTTAGATTTAAATCTGGACAAGTTACAGCATGGATTTCAGCACTCCTTAAATAGGAGTAAAATGAGTAATAGGAAATACTCCTTTGCCAGAGGTATTGAACAGATTGAAATAATTGCAAATCAAATTGAATCAAGAGAAGCTGTAAGTATGTAGAGCTTGTGAAAATTGAACCATAGTGTCCCTAAGTTTACACTGAAAGATAAATATACTTGAAACATTTTTCTGAACTACAATTCCTGAAAAGGTCTTTGTGTAATTTTTAAATGTACAGTTTAAAGGACAGTGGGTGATGGAGGGAAAGGAAAAGGAAAGATGAGGTAGGTAAGATACATCCTTAACTTCATCATTTTGTGTCATATTGTCAAGCTTAGCAAACTGGGGTACATACAGCACTTTATGCAAAACTGTATAGTTTTGCACACTTAATGATTTACAACTGCACGTCATTTTAGTGACTTGCTACATAGGCTAGAGTTACATTTTGAATGCCAGCAATTCTTGTATTTCATGATATTTTTAAAAATCATCTTGATTCCTTAAGTACACTTAGGATGCTGTAGATATCTGCTACTAATGATATTATCAGGTGCCTTTCTATGTATTACTGGGCTGTGTAGGATTTGTGGTTTGGGGGCTTTGTTTTTTTTTTTTGGTTGTGGGTTGTTTCGTTCGTGTCTGTCTTCCTCCATCTAAAGAGATATAACATGATTTAAGACAGATTTTGGTTAAAATTGTGGTAAGTAAAACTTGTAGCAATTCCAGTGATGCACCTCAGGGATCGAAGGAGACTCGCCTCTTGCGCTCACCTTCTCCGAACTGCGGAGTCGCGGCTTCTGCCTTTCTTGCTCTTAATGCAAGCGGAAAGCTTTTGCACAGAGTTTGGCGAGGAGAACGAGTGACAGGACAGCACATGTTTGTGCAGTATACCCCTGCCACTGATGTAACCACGAATTTGCAGCACCCTATGCCACCCATGGTGTGACAGGTTTCTGTGCTGCTCAGGACATTTCTCTGCAGCTTGGAGTAAAAGGGAATGTTCAACTATTGTCGCAGAGAGCAGCAACAGCAGTAGGGAGCAGCAGAAGGAAGCCGAAACAGTAATTCTTGCACACGACACCTTAGCGACTACTCAGCAAGCGTCCGAGTGGCAGCTACGATCCACTTGCAGTTTGAAAGTCTCGCGCACCAGATGCCTTTTAAACACCTTCCTTATTCGCCTGCCCGCAGCGCTCGCGCTTTCCACCGGCCGCGCGCTGACCGGCAACGTCCCACAGACACACATGGTACTTTGGCCGGTTGCCAAGAGTTCTGAAAAGCGGCTTCTGCCGAAGGATGCTCGCCTCTTGCGTTTACTTTTTCCGAAATCCAGAATCGAGGCTTCTGCCTTTCTTGCTCTTAATGCAAGCGGAAAGCTTTTGCACAGCTTCTGGCAAAGAGAACGCGTGACAGGACAGCATATGTTTGTGCAGCTTACCTTTCAACTGCAGGAGTGAGCTTGAAGTTGGATCTAATGAAGCTGCTCTTTTCCACTCTGGCTGCTGGGCCACTGGCCCAGGCTGTGCACAGAGGCTGGGGATGCTCCATCCTTGGCAACATCCAAGGCCAGCTGGGAGCGGGGCTCTGAGCAACCTATTCTAGGGGAAGATCGCTCCGCTTGGAACAAGATGGTCTTTAGGGTCCCTTCCAAGCCCAAGCACCCAGGGATTCCATCATTCATTCTACGGTCTCCGTTGTCCACTTCAGCCTGGGCCTGAACTCCTGGCGGTGATGTCACAGTGCACGCTCCAGCTAGAACTTCCAGCATCCAACAACGGCCACAACACAACCCTTGGCTCCTTGTGCCAGCACGCTCTTCATTCACCCTGCTCCAAGCCTACCCCTGTCACCTTGTTGCCACCTGCTCCCTGATTCCCCCAGCAGTCCCCAAAGCTCCCCATCGCTTGGATTTTGCTCTCCATCCCTGCAGGATGTCTGCATTTGTTCCAAAAGAGCTATGGTACTATTCCACGGAGGCGGACACCCCGCAGCTGCCTGGCTGGGCTGGAGCTCTGTGGGACAGGCTGGGAAATTTTGCTAACCTCTGCAGGCTGGCACAGACCGAGAGGAGGAGACGGACGTCGATACACAGACTGATAGAGAAGAAGCCATGGAAGTGGACGGAGAGGATACTGGAGAGGAAGAGATGGATGTGGATATGTACGAGACAGAGGAAGAGATGGAGGTGGAAACGAAAGATTATGTTGAAGAGATGGATATTGATGTAAAAGACAAGGAGGAAGACATGGTCTTGGGATGAAGACCGATGCCAGCAGCAGAACAGGCCGGTGCTCCCCACAGGCAGAGTGGGGCCCCTGCTGCCAGCCTGGGGCCGGGCTGGGCACTTCCTGCTCAGGGACACGCTAGCCCATGCACTGGATTCTGCTGGCCATCCCTGGCCTGGCCTGGGCTTGCTGTGGGCCACACAAGCCCTGTTCCAGTGCCTGGGCCACAGCCCCCAGCCAGGCTCCCTTCTGGCAGCAGGGTCCCACTGGGCCAGTGTCCCAGCCCGGCAGCACATGGAACACCCTTCCGTGCCTGACTGCACTGACCGTGCTACTTGTTTTTCTTCCAGGACTTAGGGACATCACAGACACAGATGCCACCCTGCTGTACATACGTTTTACAGTTGTTGTGTTCAGGATAGAGGTTTTAGAGTTTGTTTAAGTTGTCTGTAAATACGTTTCATAGAGTTTTGTTAGATCTCTTCTCAGGTAAATAGGTTCTATAGTTTGTTGTTGTTGTTGTGGTTGTTGTTGTTGTTGTTACCAATATTCTTACAGTGTAAATATGTGGTGTAGTTCATTCTTGTTCCTTTTCTTCTACAGATAAACAGTCTTTGATTTTCACACCCCAGTTCTCTTTGCATTTTCTTCGGGCACATTTGCAAAGCTGTGGCTTGTTTCGGGAACAATGTTTGCAGGACTCTAAAAAGAGTATCACAACCGCTCTGCCACACTCTCAGCTGCTGCTGCTGCCCCAAAAAGCACTGGCTGGCTTTGCTCACACAATCACAGTTGTGGTGGCATTTCTACCACACCACAGGACAGCGATGTTTTCCCTCTTCTCCTGGAAATAGCTACAGCACTTGTGGGTAGCAAGGCAAACATGAGCCTCTTTTAGTGGCCCTTGAAATTGGACATGTGAAATGAGGCACACAAAGCCACAGGCCAGCTGAACCTGGCATCTCTGAATGGGTCTTTACATTCTTCCCAGGAAGATGAATGGCAATCACTATTTTGGCAGGGAGGAAAGTGCATCAGCTAGCAATTTGCTGTAGAAAATGTGCTTTCTGCTCCTCTCACAGCCAAAACTCCTACCCATTTCTTGGAAGTCCTTCTTAGATAAGGACCGTGTTCAACTGAGTGACAGTGAAGCCAAATGGCAATGCCGCAATCAATTGTCCTGTACACAATCTCCTTCATCCACGTGGAAGGTTACTCACGGGCACACAAGAGGACGGAAGAAACCCAAATGCATCGTTGGACATCATAAAGTCAGACGTGTTGAGGGATGAAGAAATCTTGCAGAGATATGGAAAGCTGCCCTGAAAACCCAGTTCGGGGAGAGCCTGAGCTCTTTTGTGCTTCTAGGCCTGAAGATGCTCAGCACCTTTCCCAGATGCTCAGCAGGCAGTAGGATTGTGCCTGAATCTGGCTCTGGAAATGCCAGTGCCTCAACTGAGAGCTGTGGCAAGGATTTCCATTGCATGGAGAGGGGCCACAAGAGTCCTGCAAGAGTCTTTCAGCAGAGCAAACAGCAGCCTGGAGGGTGGGCAATGCTGCATCTGGACCACTGCATGCTCATCCTTCACCACAATGCAGAGCTGCCATGGATCACTTTTTCCATTTCTCCTGTTGGATATGTTTTGGAGAAGTTGTTCTAGGTGGCTTTGGATGGTGATCCAAGTAGGAAGCAGCCATTCGCCTGCTGTGATATCCTTACAACTAGTCCTAACGTCTCATTGCCTTTGGTTTGATTGGGGGTGTTTTATCTGTTTGTTTGATTGGTTTCTTTGGGTTGGTTTCTTTGTGTTTTTCTCTCTTTTGCTTGGAGTTTCTTTTCCTTTTTTAGAAATGACTGGTGAAGTTGGCACAACCAAACTCCAGAAAACGTAAAGCAGGCTTGACTTTCCAGAAATTGCTTTTGGCTGGCTTTAGCTGCATTCCCCAGGATCACGATCAGCAGTAGATATTTGCAGGTTTTGCTCTGCATCCTCAGCCTGCCCAGGTGTTGTTCAGTGTTTCAGCAGTGGAGAAGACGATGGATATTTTGCTAAACCTCCTTTCAAACAACAAAACTTGGGTTAGCACGACAGAAAAGAAGAAAAGAAAATCTTCGCCAGTTAGAACAGAGCCAGAGTCCCACCATTTCCCCCTCCACTTCTCTTTCTTTTCTACATTTAGAGGTAAAGCTTCCATCTCCAAAAGCTTCCATCTCTCACTTCCTGATGTAGCCATTTGCTACCCTTTAGCCTTGACTGCCACGCATCGGACTGCTGTCCGTGTGGGGCTGGGGATGCTCAGCCTGGAAAGAGAAGGGGGCTGGCGAGGCCTCCCTGCAGCTCTAGGAAAGATGGGCACAGGGAGGAGAAGCCTTTCAACTGCAGGAGTGAGCTTGAAGTTGGATCTAATGAAGCTGCTCTTTTCCACTCCGGCTGCTGGGGCACTGGCCCAGGCTGTGCACAGAGGCTGGGGATGCTCCATCCTTGGCAACATCCAAGGCCAGCTGGGAGCGGGGCTCTGAGCAACCTATTCTAGGGGAAGATCGCTCCGCTTGGAACAAGATGGTCTTTAGGGTCCCTTCCAAGCCCAAGCACCCAGGGATTCCATCATTCATTCTACGGTCTCCGTTGTCCACTTCAGCCTGGGCCTGAACTCCTGGCGGTGATGTCACAGTGCACGCTCCAGCTAGAACTTCCAGCATCCAGCAACGGCCACAACACAACCCTTGGCTCCTTGTGCCAGCACGCTCTTCATTCACCCTGCTCCAAGCCTACCCCTGTCACCTTGTTGCCACCTGCTCCCTGATTCCCCCAGCAGTCCCCAAAGCTCCCCATCGCTTGGATTTTGCTCTCCATCCCTGCAGGATGTCTGCATTTGTTCCAAAAGAGGTATGGTACTATTCCACGGAGGCGGACACCCCGCAGCTGCCTGGCTGGGCTGGAGCTCTGTGGGACAGGGTGGGAAATTTTGCTACCTCTGCAGGCTGGCACAGACCGAGAGGAGGAGACGGACGTCGATACACAGACTGATAGAGAAGAAGCCATGGAAGTGGACGGAGAGGATAGTGGAGAGGAAGAGATGGATGTGGATATGTACGAGACAGAGGAAGAGATGGAGGTGGAAACGAAAGATTATATTGAAGAGATGGATATTGATCTAAAAGACAAGGAGGAAGACATGGTCTTGGGATGAAGACCGATGCCAGCAGCAGAACAGGCAGGTGCTCCCCACAGGCAGAGTGGGGCCCCTGCTGCCAGCCTGGGGCCGGGCTGGGCACTTCCTGCTCAGGGACACGCTAGCCCATGCACTGGATTCTGCTGGCCATCCCTGGCCTGGCCTGGGCTTGCTGTGGGCCACACAAGCCCTGTTCCAGTGCCTGGGCCACAGCCCCCAGCCAGGCTCCCTTCTGGCAGCAGAGTCCCACTGGGCCAGTGTCCCAGCCCGGCAGCACATGGAACACCCTTCCGTGCCTGACTGCACTGACCGTGCTACTTGTTTTTCTTCCAGGACTTAGGGACATCACAGACACAGATGCCACCCTGCTGTACATACGTTTTACAGTTGTTGTGTTCAGGATAGAGGTTTTAGAGTTTGTTTAAGTTGTCTGTAAATACGTTTCATAGAGTTTTGTTAGAGCTGTTCTCAGGTAAATAGGTTCTATAGTTTGTTGTTGTTGTTGTTGTTACCAATATTCTTACAGTGTAAATATGTGGTGTAGTTCATTCTTGTTCCTTTTCTTCTACAGATAAACAGTCTTTGATTTTCACACCCCAGTTCTCTTTGCATTTTCTTCGGGCACATTTGCAAAGCTGTGGCTTGTTTCGGGAACAATGTTTGCAGGACTCTAAAAAGAGTATCACAACCGCTCTGCCACACTCTCAGCTGCTGCTGCTGCCCCAAAAAGCACTGGCTGGCTTTGCTCACACAATCACAGTTGTGGTGGCATTTCTACCACACCACAGGACAGCGATGTTTTCCCTCTTCTCCTGGAAATACCTACAGCACTTGTGGGTAGCAAGGCAAACATGAGCCTCTTTTAGTGGCCCTTGAAATTGGACATGTGAAATGAGGCACACAAAGCCACAGGCCAGCTGAACCTGGCATCTCTGAATGGGTCTTTACATTCTTCCCAGGAAGATGAATGGCAATCACTATTTTGGCAGGGAGGAAAGTGCATCAGCTAGCAATTTGCTGTAGAAAATGTGCTTTCTGCTCCTCTCACAGCCAAAACTCCTACCCATTTCTTGGAAGTCCTTCTTAGATAAGGACCGTGTTCAACTGAGTGACAGTGAAGCCAAATGGCAATGCCGCAATCAATTGTCCTGTACACAATCTCCTTCATCCACGTGGAAGGTTACTCACGGGCACACAAGAGGACGGAAGAAACCCAAATGCATCGTTGGACATCATAAAGTCAGACGTGTTGAGGGATGAAGAAATCTTGCAGAGATATGGAAAGCTGCCCTGAAAACCCAGTTTGGGGAGAGCCTGAGCTCTTTTGTGCTTCTAGGCCTGAAGATGCTCAGCAGCTTTCCCAGATGCTCAGCAGGCAGTAGGATTGTGCCTGAATCTGGCTCTGGAAATGCCAGTGCCTCAACTGAGAGCTGTGGCAATGATTTCCATTGCATGGAGAGGGGCCACAGTCCTGCAAGAGTCTTTCAGCAGAGCAAACAGCAGCCTGGAGGGTGGGCAGTGCTGCATCTGGACCACTGCATGCTCATCCTTCACCACAATGCAGAGCTGCCATGGATCACTTTTTCCATTTCTCCTGTTGGATATGTTTTGGAGAAGTTGTTCTAGGTGGCTTTGGATGGTGATCCAAGTAGGAAGCAGCCATTCGCCTGCTGTGATATCCTTACAACTAGTCCTAACTTCTCATTGCCTTTGGTTTGATTGGGGGTGTTTTATCTGTTTGTTTGATTGGTTTCTTTGGGTTGGTTTCTTTGTGTTTTTCTCTCTTTTGCTTGGAGTTTCTTTTCCTTTTTTAGAAATGACTGGTGAAGTTGGCACAACCAAACTCCAGAAAACGTAAAGCAGGCTTGACTTTCCAGAAATTGCTTTTGGCTGGCTTTAGCTGCATTCCCCAGGATCACGATTGTGATAAATGGGCCAGGAGGCCTGTTCCTTTTAAAAAGGCCATTATTAAGCAGCACAGCTCTGGGGTGGGGGCCCGAGGGGTTGCGCACACCGCCACTGCTTCCACTGGACACCGCAGAAGAGGAGAATCCGTACAGCTCTGTCAGTGGGGCAGAGCTGGGCCTTCCTCCCTCACGGGAGTCCCCGGGAAGACTCCTTCTTTAGGCCTTGTAGTCTAGGCTGTCATCCTAGTCGAGTCTCCTCGAGGTTATGTCGGCCTCGGAAAGAAGCCAGGGGACTCCTCTGGGTCTTCCTTGTTAGATGGTGCTGGTTCTATTCCTTCCCTTTTGCGTGGCTCGTTGTTTTGGGTTTTTTTCCAGTCTGGGTGCATCCCATAAGTCTCTGGTCTCTCTCGTTTGCATAAAAGTCCGTATGTCATCTTCCTCCTCAGGACGGTACAGCAACTCGGGAAAAGGATACAATGTTGCCATGTGGGAGTCTCGGAGCAGTGGGGGCAGTGCCTGGCTGAACACAGAACAAGAAACACAGGGTACAGCAACTTGGGAGAGGGAGCAGGGCCTGGCTGAACAAGGAATAAAAAAATATGGGGTACAGCAATTTGCGACAGGGGTACAAGGTAAGTAAACCTGGGACAGGGGTACAAGGTAAGTAAGGAGTTTACAAACAGCAACTGTAACATATTATTCTTAACAATATCCCCCCTCTTATATTTTGATCGGGCTCTAGCCCGCATCAACCATTAACTTCTGGCTCTTGGGAATATTTATCTCTTAATTCTCGATATTGCTCATATATTTCCCTGGCAGTTTTGTGCTCTCGATCTTGACTTTGGGTTTCCATTAACATGATCCTGGCCTGCTTCTTGTCTTTTATTTCAGGGATCTGGATGCTTGCTTGTACCTGTGGTAGTCACTGTCTTGATTAGGCAGGGGAGTAAACAGGGTAGGAACAAGAAACTTGCAAATGCACAGACAGCATTGTAGTAATAGATCAAAATGTAAAATTGTGTATGGTGATACGAATAATAAAGGCATCAAGTTGTCATAATAGACTGATGTCTATTAACGCTCAGAAGATGGTGTGTGGTGATCAATATATGGTTTTGTTGAAAGATAGTATTATTTCATTATTATGTTACATATACTGTTATTGTCATCATCACTTTGCCTTTGAGCTTGTGATGCTTGAAGGAAGGTTTTGCTGAAGGTCTGCTAACTACGTAATTTTGAAATAGCAAGACTGTGATGTATAGGAACTGCTGTTTCCCACAAAAGAAGTGGGTCTGGGCTATTTCTTTTCACTTAAGACTGTCATTCCTTCTCATCCCCCCATTTTGGGGAGGGATAGCATTTGTGGGGACCAAGGAATTTCATGAATAGTGTGCTAGCCCATTCTAAGGAATAGGTGACCAGCTGAAGGGACCTAATCTGAATTAGAGTTTCCAAAAAGTATCCTGTGCAGGGCAGTGTGAACTGAAGCCTCTGGCTGGAGAGAAAGCCAAGAATTCACAAAGAGCTGCACTAGAGATAATGTCACTGCAGCTGTTGTGCAGGATCTGTTCCTCAGTAAGAGAGCATTATTTACCTATCTGAAATAGCTTAAAAATGCTCTAATTTTTTTAAAAAAATTCTTCAGTTTATACTATATAAATAATCACCGATTGTGAGATTCAATCTCAAATGTCAAAAAGCTTTCTTACAGTTAGTTAAACTTAATTTATTTTTTCTGGTCCTGGTCTCATCTAGCATACACCTCTCATGTTTTCTTTGAATTTTCTTCAGCATTAGGAACTTAAAAAAGATCAAAAGTATACATAGATTTAGGAACACTGTGTAGCAATATTCTCTTGTGCTGAGCTGGATCTTATTTTTTGTCTGGGCCAGGAGTTCTGTGCAAATTGATTTAAAAGGCCTAGTTGTAGGATGTGGATTGTAGGATGATGCTGAGCTGGCAGTGCTCTTGCTCTGAAAAAGGCAGATGGGATGCCGATGCATCAGGTATTACAAATGCAGATAAAAAAGTATTGGTGTCGCTGCAAACACTGCTACTCTGAAACAGAGTAAGAGATGTAATTCAAATCTTCTGTATTGAAAAAGATTAATTGAAACTGTACTGGAAGCAGAGACATGTTGCCTCTAAAATGGCAGAAGAGAATGACCGGATGTTTGTCTCAAGTAGCTGTGGAATGGATGATGTGATTCTAATTTCTAGGGAAAAAAATTGATGAAAAATATTAGATAAGCCTAAATAAAATATTGGCTTAAGATAAAATGTACACAGGTCATTGATAAAATTTGGTTTAGAGTCTAAAAGGTGTTCCTGAGTGTTACAGCCAGTAGATTCTGGGATAAAAGGAGTGTTCAGTGGAGGAAGGAATCACACTGGATTTGGTAGCTTTGCGATAGGTCTGTGGTGGAGATTCGGGGCTGTTGGACCCCAAGGAGCTTTCGGAGTGTATTTTTAAGCAGTTAGTGCCCTCTAGTGAGAGTCTTAGGTAATAATCTTGGTCCTGGTTTTGTAGTATGTTAACAACTCTTAACAGTACTTTGGTGTGTTACCGAAATGAAAGTAGCTTTGGTATTAAAAATGCAGGAGGATGAGTGTATGAAGAAAGATCCTATGAATACAAGTCATGAAGTGGTTTGTATTGGGAGGGATCTTTAAAGGTTTATTATAAGTGTAACCACCTTCTCATGTGGATTGTGTCCTAAAATCTTAGGTACTTCTTTAAACGATCACTCAAGTTTTTGCAGTTCAGTGTAAAGCAGAAGATGTCAGCAAACTTGTGATTTCAGTCTTGACAACTGAACAAGCACTGCATTACATACCTGTGGAACCAAGTGGCAGGATTAGAAGTACCAAACTCGTGGCAAAGGAGATGTTTCTGTTTTGAAATAAGCACATCATCCAAAAGCATAAATCAAGATAAAAATCGCTGCTTTCTTAGAAGTCAAAAAGTTACAGCTACTATTTTTTAAATATTTTTTTTCTAAGGGTTACAAAACCCCACTGGAAAAAAATCCTGGAGATGATAAAACAGATGAAGAGATGGAGGGGACACATTCAGAGGATGAAATGTTTGCTCAGAGAGGCCTTCGCAGAACTCAGAGTATGAAGTCTGTGAAAACTATTAAAGGCCGTAAAGAAGCAAGTATAATCCTGGTTAATTGAGTTTGTTCTTTCAGTGTATATTGGCATTATTCATAGTGCAGAAATTTATTTTTATTTTTAATATTGGAGAATTTGTCAACAGTAACTGGGTTCCAGAATGCTAAATGGGAAAGAAAGCATGTGACAACAATATCTAAGTTTGGAGCTTTTGTAGTTTGATGTGTTTAGGGGAAATATATGTATGAAATTAATGAAGCAAGGAGCAAGGGAGAGGAGACGAAACAGACTCTCTATTTGAAATGCTAATTTTGGCACCACCAAGCCTAATTTCAGGAAGTGTTCGCCTTGAAAAGGGTATGAATAACAATAATATTATCTGTGTGTTGTGCACACTTAAACATCTGCTTCTTAATAGATAAAGAATATTCAGAATTTTTTAGTTGCCATAGAAAAACAGCCTGACTCTTTGTGATCTACAAAGAGAAGATCCTAGTTAGCATCCTAGTGCATGCATCACAAAATTTAAAGATACTCTAGTATAAATCTCTGTGAAGTCTCATAAAAGTTTTTGGGTCATTCCAGGAAAACAATTGATACTTACTCTTCTTGCCTAATTCTGTTGAAACTTTATTTTATTCAGTCATAGGTAGATTCTCTTAGTGAAACCGGGTGTCCAAAGCACATTGGAAAACATTTGCTAAATAGGATTAGTGGGGAGCTGAATTATATTTCCATTTCATGTGACTTAGTACTTCATTATAATTTTGTTTTTCCCCTCAGATACGATACGGATCACTAAAATACAGAGTAAAGAAGAGACCCGTTGTATACTTTTAAGTGTACTGCACAATTCCTGCAAGAGAAACTGCTGTACTATAGTAACTTGAATTCAAGTGTTAAAGATCTGTGTACAATGCCTAGAATGAGTCTGTATGAACAGATATGGTAGGACTTGGTTTTGTGAGCCCAAGTGATCAGATAAAGTATTACTCTGTTTTTCTATAATTGTGTCATGTTTAGATTTAAATCTGGACAAGTTACAGCATGGATTTCAGCACTCCTTAAATAGGAGTAAAATGAGTAATAGGAAATACTCCTTTGCCAGAGGTATTGAACAGATTGAAATAATTGCAAATCAAATTGAATCAAGAGAAGCTGTAAGTATGTAGAGCTTGTGAAAATTGAACCATAGTGTCCCTAAGTTTACACTGAAAGATAAATATACTTGAAACATTTTTCTGAACTACAATTCCTGAAAAGGTCTTTGTGTAATTTTTAAATGTACAGTTTAAAGGACAGTGGGTGATGGAGGGAAAGGAAAAGGAAAGATGAGGTAGGTAAGATACATCCTTAACTTCATCATTTTGTGTCATATTGTCAAGCTTAGCAAACTGGGGTACATACAGCACTTTATGCAAAACTGTATAGTTTTGCACACTTAATGATTTACAACTGCACGTCATTTTAGTGACTTGCTACATAGGCTAGAGTTACATTTTGAATGCCAGCAATTCTTGTATTTCATGATATTTTTAAAAATCATCTTGATTCCTTAAGTACACTTAGGATGCTGTAGATATCTGCTACTAATGATATTATCAGGTGCCTTTCTATGTATTACTGGGCTGTGTAGGATTTGTGGTTTTGGGGCTTTGTTTTTTTTTTTTGGTTGTGGGTTGTTTCGTTCGTGTCTGTCTTCCTCCATCTAAAGAGATATAACATGATTTAAGACAGATTTTGGTTAAAATTGTGGTAAGTAAAACTTGTAGCAATTCCAGTGATGCACCTCAGGGATCGAAGGAGACTCGCCTCTTGCGCTCACCTTCTCCGAACTGCGGAGTCGCGGCTTCTGCCTTTCTTGCTCTTAATGCAAGCGGAAAGCTTTTGCACAGAGTTTGGCGAGGAGAACGAGTGACAGGACAGCACATGTTTGTGCAGTATACCCCTGCCACTGATGTAACCACGAATTTGCAGCACCCTATGCCACCCATGGTGTGACAGGTTTCTGTGCTGCTCAGGACATTTCTCTGCAGCTTGGAGTAAAAGGGAATGTTCAACTATTGTCGCAGAGAGCAGCAACAGCAGTAGGGAGCAGCAGAAGGAAGTAGTGATCTTACTTCTTCCACACGACAACTAGCTACTAATCAGCAAGCGTGCGAGTGGCAGCTGCTTTCCACTTGCAGTCTGAAAGTCTCGCGCACCAGATGCCTTTTAAACACCTTCCTTATTCGCCTGCCCGCAGCGCTCTCGCTTTCCACCGCCCGTGCGCTGACCGGCACTCTCTCTCAGACACACATGGTATTTCGGCCGGCTGCCAAGAACTCCGGAAAGCAGCTTCTGACGAAGGAGGCTCGCCTCTTGCGGTTACCCTCTCCGAACTCCAGAATCGAGGCTTCTGCCTTTCTTGCTCGTAATGCAAGCGGAAAGTTTCTGCACTGTGTCTAGCGAGGAGAAGGTGTGACAGGACAGCACATGTTTGTGCAGTTTACCCCTGCCACTTACACAAGCACGGATTTGCAACACCCTATGGCACCCATGGTGTGACAGGTTTCTGTGCTGCGCAGGGCACTTCTCTGCATCTGTAAGTAAAACGGAAAGTGAATTGTTGTCGCAGAGAGCAGCAACAGCAGTAGGGAGCAGAAGAAGGAAGTAGTGATCTTACCTCTTCCACAAGACAACTACGACTAATTAGCAAACGGGCGACTGGCAGTTACATTCCACTCGCAGTCTGAAAGTTTCGCGCGCCAGATGTCTGTTAAACATGTTTCTTATTCGCTTGCCTGCAAAGCTCGCGCTTTCCACCGCCCGCGCGCTGACCGGCAACGTCCCACAGACACACATAGTACTTTGGCCGGTTGCCAAGAGTCCCGAAAAGCGGCTTCTGCCGAATGATGCTCGCCTCTTGCGCTCACCTTCTCGGAACTGAGGAGTCGCGGCTTCTGCCTTTCTTGCTCTTAATGCAAGCGGAAAGCTTCTGAACTGTGTCTAGCGAAGAGAACGTGTGACAGGACAGCACATGTTTGTGCAGTATACCCCTGCCACTGACGCAACACGGATTTGCAGCACCCTATGCCACTCGCGGTGTGACAGGTTTCTGTGCTGCGCAGGGCATTTCTCTGCATCTGGGAGTAAATGGAAAGCGCAATTGTTGTCGCAGAGAGCAGCAACAGCAGTAGGGAGCAGCAGAAGGAAGCCGAAACAGTAATTCTTGCACACGACACCTTAGCGACTACTCAGCAAGCGTCCGAGTGGCAGCTACGATCCACTTGCAGTTTGAAAGTCTCGCGCACCAGATGCCTTTTAAACACCTTCCTTATTCGCCTGCCCGCAGCGCTCGCGCTTTCCACCGGCCGCGCGCTGACCGGCAACGTCCCACAGACACACATGGTACTTTGGCCGGTTGCCAAGAGTTCTGAAAAGCGGCTTCTGCCGAAGGATGCTCGCCTCTTGCGTTTACTTTTTCCGAAATCCAGAATCGAGGCTTCTGCCTTTCTTGCTCTTAATGCAAGCGGAAAGCTTTTGCACAGCTTCTGGCAAAGAGAACGCGTGACAGGACAGCATATGTTTGTGCAGCTTACCCCTGCCACTTACACAAGCACGGATTTGCAACACCCTATGCCACTCATGGTGTGACAGGTTTCTGTGCTGCGCAGGGCATTTCTCTGCATCTGTAAGTAAAGGGAAAGAGCAATTGTTGTCGCAGAGAGCAGCAACAGCAGTAGGGTGCAGCAGAAAGAAGTAGTGATCTTACCTCTTCAACAAGACAACTAGCAACCAATTAACAAGCGGGCGACTGGCAGTTACATTCCACTTGCAGTCTAAAAGTCTCGGCGCCAGATACCTGTTAAACATGTGTCTTATTCGCTTGCCTGCCGTGCTCTCGCTTTCCACCGCCCGCGCGCTGACCGGCACTCTCTCTCAGACACACATGGTATTTCGGCCGGTTGCCAGGAACTCCGGAAAGCAGCTTCTGACGAAGGAGGCTCGCCTCTTGCGGTTACCTTCTGAGACTTGCGGAGTCGCGGCTTCTGCCTTTCTTGCACTTAATGCAAGAGGAAAGCTTCTGCACTGTGTCTAGCGAGGAAAACGAGTGACAGGACAACACATGTTTGTGCAGTATACCCCTGCCACTGATGTAAGCACGGATTTGCAACACCCTGTGCCACTCATAGTATGACAGGTTTCTGTGCTGCGCAGGGCACTTCTCTGCATCTGTAAGCAAAACGGAAAGTGAATTGTTGTCGCAGAGAGCAGCAACAGCAGTAGGGAGCAGCAGAAGGAAGTCGAGGCAGTACTTCTTCCACACGACAACTTAGCGACTACTCAGCAAGCGTGCGAGTGGCAGACCCTTTCCACTTGCAGTCTGAAAGTCTCGCGCACCAGATGCCTTTTAAACACCTTCCTTATTCGCCTGCCCGCAGCGCTCTCGCTTTCCACCGCCCGCGCGCTGACCGGCACTCTCTCTCAGACACACATGGTATTTCGGCCGGTTGCCAAGAACTCCGGAAAGCAGCTTCTGCCGAAGGAGGCTCGCCTCTTGCGGTTACCCTCTCCGAACTCCGGAATCGAGGCTTCTGCCTTTCTTGCTCTTAATGCAAGCGGAAAGCTTCTGCACTGTGTCTAGCGAGGAGAACGTGTGACAGGACAGCACATGTTTGTGCAGTATACCCCTGCCACTGATGTAAGCCCGAATTTGCAACACCCTATGCCACTCATGGTGTGACAGGTTTCTGTGCTGCGCAGGGCATTTGTCTGCATCTGGAAGTAAAGGGAAAGAGCAATTGTTGTCGCAGAGAGCAGCAACAGCAGTAGGGAGCAGCAGAAGGAAGTAGTGATCTTACTTCTTCCACTCGACAACTAGCTACTAATCAGCAAGCGTGCGAGTGGCAGACGCTTTCCACTTGCAGTCTGAAAGTCTCGCGCACCAGATGCCTTTTAAACACCTTCCTTATTCGCCTGCCCGCAGCGCTCTCGCTTTCCACCGCCCGCGCGCTGACCGGCACTCTCTCTCAGACACACATGGTATTTCGGCCGGCTGCCAAGAACTCCGGAAAGCAGCTTCTGCCGAAGGAGGCTCGCCTCTTGCGGTTACCCTCTCCGAACTCCGGAATCGAGGCTTCTGCCTTTCTTGCTCTTAATGCAAGCGGAAAGCTTCTGCACTGTGTCTAGCGAGGAGAACGTGTGACAGGACAGCACATGTTTGTGCAGTATACCTTTGCCACTGATGTAAGCCCGAATTTGCAACACCCTATGCCACTCATGGTGTGACAGGTTTCTGTGCTGCGCAGGGCATTTCTCTGCATCTGGAAGTAAAGGGAAAGAGCAATTGTTGTCGCAGAGAGCAGCAACAGCAGTAGGGAGCAGCAGAAGGAAGTAGTGATCTTACTTCTTCCACACGACAACTAGCTACTAATCAGCAAGCGTGCGAGTGGCAGACGCTTTCCACTTGCAGTCTGAAAGTCTCGCGCACCAGATGCCTTATAAACACCTTCCTTATTCGCCTGCCCGCAGCGCTCTCGCTTTCCACCGCCCGCGCGCTGACCGGCACTCTCTCTCAGACACACATGGTATTTCGGCCGGTTGCCAAGAACTCCGGAAAGCAGCTTCTGCCGAAGGAGGCTCGCCTCTTGCGGTTACCCTCTCCGAACTCCGGAATCGAGGCTTCTGCCTTTCTTGCTCTTAATGCAAGCGGAAAGCTTCTGCACTGTGTCTAGCGAGGAGAACGTGTGACAGGACAGCACATGTTTGTGCAGTATACCCCTGCCACTGATGTAAGCCCGAATTTGCAACACCCTATGCCACTCATGGTGTGACAGGTTTCTGTGCTGCGCAGGGCATTTGTCTGCATCTGGAAGTAAAGGGAAAGAGCAATTGTTGTCGCAGAGAGCAGCAACAGCAGTAGGGAGCAGCAGAAGGAAGTAGTGATCTTACTTCTTCCACACGACAACTAGCTACTAATCAGCAAGCGTGCGAGTGGCAGACGCTTTCCACTTGCAGTCTGAAAGTCTCGCGCACCAGATGCCTTTTAAACACCTTCCTTATTCGCCTGCCCGCAGCGCTCTCGCTTTCCACCGCCCGCGCGCTGACCGGCACTCTCTCTCAGACACACATGGTATTTCGGCCGGTTGCCAAGAACTCCGGAAAGCAGCTTCTGCCGAAGGAGGCTCGCCTCTTGCGGTTACCCTCTCCGAACTCCGGAATCGAGGCTTCTGCCTTTCTTGCTCTTAATGCAAGCGGAAAGCTTCTGCATTGTGTCTAGCGAGGAGAACGTGTGACAGGACAGCACATGTTCGTGCAGTATACCCCTGCCACTGATGTAAGCCCGAATTTGCAACACCCTATGCCACTCATGGTGTGACAGGTTTCTGTGCTGCGCAGGGCATTTCTCTGCATCTAGAAGTAAAGGGAAAGAGTAATTGTTGTCGCAGAGAGCAGCAACAGCAGTAGGGAGCAGCAGAAGGAAGTAGTGATCTTACTTCTTCCACACGACAACTAGCTACTAATCAGCAAGCGTGCGAGTGGCAGACGCTTTCCACTTGCAGTCTGAAAGTCTCGCGCACCAGATGCCTTTTAAACACCTTCCTTATTCGCTTGCCCGCAGCGCTCTCGCTTTCCACCGCCCGCGCGCTGACCGGCACTCTCTCTCAGACACACATGGTATTTCGGCCGGTTGCCAAGAACTCCGGAAAGCAGCTTCTGCCGAAGGAGGCTCGCCTCTTGCGGTTACCCTCTCCGAACTCCGGAATCGAGGCTTCTGCCTTTCTTGCTCTTAATGCAAGCGGAAAGCTTCTGCACTGTGTCTAGCGAGGAGAACGTGTGACAGGACAGCACATGTTTGTGCAGTATACCCCTGCCACTGATGTAAGCCCGAATTTGCAACACCTTATGCCACTCATGGTGTGACAGGTTTCTGTGCTGCGCAGGGCATTTCTCTGCATCTGGAAGTAAAGGGAAAGAGCAATTGTTGTCGCAGAGAGCAGCAACAGCAGTAGGGAGCAGCAGAAGGAAGTAGTGATCTTACTTCTTCCACACGACAACTAGCTACTAATCAGCAAGCGTGCGAGTGGCAGACGCTTTCCACTTGCAGTCTGAAAGTCTCGCGCACCAGATGCCTTTTAAACACCTTCCTTATTCGCCTGCCCGCAGCGCTCTCGCTTTCCACCGCCCGCGCGCTGACCGGCACTCTCTCTCAGACACACATGGTATTTCGGCCGGTTGCCAAGAACTCCGGAAAGCAGCTTCTGCCGAAGGAGGCTCGCCTCTTGCGGTTACCCTCTCCGAACTCCGGAATCGAGGCTTCTGCCTTTCTTGCTCTTAATGCAAGCGGAAAGCTTCTGCACTGTGTCTATCGAGGAGAACGTGTGACAGGACAGCACATGTTTGTGCAGTATACCCCTGCCACTGATGTAAGCCCGAATTTGCAACACCTTATGCCACTCATGGTGTGACAGGTTTCTGTGCTGCGCAGGGCATTTCTCTGCATCTGGAAGTAAAGGGAAAGAGCAATTGTTGTCGCAGAGAGCAGCAACAGCAGTAGGGAGCAGCAGAAGGAAGTAGTGATCTTACTTCTTCCACACGACAACTAGCTACTAATCAGCAAGCGTGCGAGTGGCAGACGCTTTCCACTTGCAGTCTGAAAGTCTCGCGCGCCAGATGTCTGTTAAACATGTTTCTTATTCGCTTGCCTGCACCGCTCGCTCTTTCCACCGCCCGCGCGCTGACAGGCAACGTCCCACAGACACACATTGTATTTCGGACGGTTGCCAAGTGCTCCGGAAAGCAGCTTCTGCCGAACGTGGCTCGCCTCTTCGGTTACCTTCTGAGACTTGCGGAGTCGCGGATTCTGCCTTTCTTGCTCTTAATGCAAACGGAAAGCTTTTGCACGGAGTTTGGCGAGGAGAACGTGTGACAGGACAGCACATGTTTGTGCAGTATACCCCTGCCACTGATGCAAGCACGGATTTGCAGCACCCTATGCCACTCATATTGTGACAGGTTTCTGTGCTGCGCAGAACATTTCTCTGCATCTGGGAGTAAAAGGGAAAGTGCAACTATTGTCGCAGAGAACAGCAACAGCAGTAGGGAGCAGCAGAAGGAAATAGTGATCTTACTTGTTTTACACGACAACTAGCTACTAATCAGCAAGCGTGCGAGTGGCAGCTGCTTTCCACTTGCAGTCTGAAAGTCTCGCGCACCAGATGCCTTTTAAACACCTTCCTTATTCGCCTGCCCGCAGCGCTCTCGCTTTCCACCGCCCGCGCGCTGACCGGCACTCTCTCTCCGACACACATGGTACTTTGGTCGGTTGCCAAGAGCTGCGGAAAGCAGCTTCTGCCGAAGGAGGCTCGCCTCTTGCGGTTACCCTCTCCGAAATGCGTAGTCGCGGCTTCTGCCTTTCTTGCTCTTAATACATGCGGAAACCTTTTGCACTGCGTCTGGCGAAGAGAACGTGTGACAGTACAGCACATGTTTGTGCAGCTTACCCGTGCCACTGACAGAAGTACGAATTTGCATCACCCTATCCCACTCATGGTGTGACCGGTTTCTGTGCTGGGCAGGGCATTTCTCTGCATATGGGAGTAAAAGGGATAGCGCAATTTTTGTCGCAGAGAGCAGCAACAGTAGTAGGGGCCAGCAGAAGGAAGTCGTGATCTTACCTCGTCCACAGGAGAACAAGCGGCTAATTAGCAAGTGTGCGAGTGGCAGTAACATTCCACTTGCAGACTGAAAGTTTCGCGTGCCAGATGCCTATTAAACATGTTTCTTATTAGCTTGCCACAGCGCTCGCGCTTTCCACCGTCCGCGTGCCGACCGGCACTCTTCCACATACACACACGGTTCTGAGGCCGGTTGACAAGAGCTCCGGAGGGCACCTTCTGCGAAAGGAGGCTCGCCTCCTTCGGTTAGCTTTTCCGGACTCCGGAATCGCAGCTTTTGCCTTTCCTGTTCTTAATGCAAGCGGAACAGTTTGCACTGCGTCTGGCGAGGAGAATCTGTGACAAGACAGCACATGTTTGTACAGCCCACCCACAGGCCAGCAGAACCTGGCATCTCTGAATGGGTCTTTACATTCTTCCCAGGAAGATGAATGGCAATCACTATTTTGGCAGGGAGGAAAGTGCATCAGCTAGCAATTTGCTGTAGAAAATGTGCTTTCTGCTCCTCTCACAGCCAAAACTCCTAGCCATTTCTTGGAAGTCCTTCTTAGATAAGGACCGTGTTCAACTGAGTGACAGTGAAGCCAAATGGCAATGCCGCAATCAATTGTCCTGTACACAATCTCCTTCATCCACGTGGAAGGTTACTCACGGGCACACAAGAGGACGGAAGAAACCCAAATGCATCGTTGGACATCATAAAGTCAGACGTGTTGAGGGATGAAGAAATCTTGCAGAGATATGGAAAGCTGCCCTGAAAACCCAGTTCGGGGAGAGCCTGAGCTCTTTTGTGCTTCTAGGCCTGAAGATGCTCAGCACCTTTCCCAGATGCTCAGCAGGCAGTAGGATTGTGCCTGAATCTGGCTCTGGAAATGCCAGTGCCTCAACTGAGAGCTGTGGCAATGATTTCCATTGCATGGAGAGGGGCCACAGTCCTGCAAGAGTCTTTCAGCAGAGCAAACAGCAGCCTGGAGGGTGGGCAATCTGGACCACTGCATGCTCATCCTTCACCACAATGCAGAGCTGCCATGGATCACTTTTTCCATTTGTCCTGTTGGATATGTTTTGGAGAAGTTGTTCTAGGTGGCTTTGGATGGTGATCCAAGTAGGAAGCAGCCATTCGCCTGCTGTGATATCCTTACAACTAGTCCTAACGTCTCATTGCCTTTGGTTTGATTGGGGGTGTTTTATCTGTTTGTTTGATTGGTTTCTTTGGGTTGGTTTCTTTGTGTTTTTCTCTCTTTTGCTTGGAGTTTCTTTTCCTTTTTTAGAAATGACTGGTGAAGTTGGCACAAGCAAACTCCAGAAAACGTAAAGCAGGCTTGACTTTCCAGAAATTGCTTTTGGCTGGCTTTAGCTGCATTCCCCAGGATCACGATCAGCAGTAGATATTTGCAGGTTTTGCTCTGCATCCTCATCCTGCCCAGATGTTGTTCAGTGTTTCAGCAGTGGAGAAGATGATGGATATTTTGCTAAACCTCCTTTCAAACAACAAAACTTGGGTTAGCACGACAGAAAAGAAGAAAAGAAAATCCTCGCCAGTTAGAACAGATCCAGAGTCCCACCATTTCCCCCTCCACTTTTCTTTCTTTTCTACATTTAGAGGTAAAGCTTCCATCTCCAAAAGCTTCCATCTCTCACTTCCTGATGTAGCCATTTGCTACCCTTTAGCCTTGACTGCCACGCATCGGACTGCTGTCCGTGTGGGGCTGGGGATGCTCAGCCTGGAAAGAGAAGGGGGCTGGCGAGGCCTCCCTGCAGCTCTAGGAAAGATGGGCACAGAGAGGAGAAGCCTTTCAAATGCAGGAGTGAGCTTGAAGTTGGATCTAATGAAGCTGCTCTTTTCCACTCCGGCTGCTGGGGCACTGGCCCAGGCTGTGCACAGAGGCTGGGGATGCTCCATCCTTGGCAACATCCAAGGCCAGCTGGGAGCGGGGCTCTGAGCAACCTATTCTAGGGGAAGATCGCTCCGCTTGGAACAAGATGGTCTTTAGGGTCCCTTCCAAGCCCAAGCACCCAGGGATTCCATCATTCATTCTAC